>NC_134831.1:168536538-168848591 GCF_004210375.1 Tachypleus tridentatus
CAAAACTGTGTCTCTGGTGAGGTCAAAACTTGATGTAGCTTCCAGTTTACCCTTGAACTTGAAGGTCGATCTGTCACCACGAGTTCTGATCCGTCTTTCACTCAGTAACATATCACTATCAGAGAGAGATCGTCTCAACTGTAAGTTACCTGTAGTGATCACGTCATTAACTGGTCTTGTAGAGCTATTTAATTCAACGTGATTGTAGGTACTCTGAAGAAAATTTATTTTACTGTCTTCATTGCCATTTTTCTGCTTTTCAGCTATAGTCTCACGAGTTTTCTCTTTCATATCTCTGAAACCTGTGTTATACTTTCTAAGAGTTCCTTGTCGATATCTGTTGTATGTTTTTTCTGCCGAATTATTCTCAGTATTGGGACCACTTTTTCCTCGACAAAAGGCCTTCAATATATTTTGTTCATTCAACACATATTGTTTATCTGTTTCGACGATTCCATTCGAGTCTCTGGTTCTTGTTTCCTCAGATATTTTAATAGTACAGTCATTAGCACGTGCAACTGATGTTGTTGTTAAGCCTATGTTAAGGTGGCAGTCAATGCAAGTCTTAGGGCTGGATGTTTCGTTTTCTATCGCTTCGTTGTACTTGTCTATACGCTGCGTCAGTTTAGTGTGTTTGTGTTTTGATGTTAATTTTGTGTCCAACACACTGTATTGTTTTGTTATACTTTCTTGGATATTTGTAATGTCTTTGGTAGACGTGACTGCATCGCATAATTCACTAACATTCTTTAAGTGTCCAACAACTGTCATGATGCCCCTGTTTGATGGATAACGTGGAGTAGAGCATTGCGTTAATAATTCATTTGTATTCACTGGACCATATGTGTTATAAGAAACGTTCTGTATATTGATTATATGATTTTTCATATCTTTAAGATTTTTTTTGTTTTCCATTAGTGGTTCTGATATGTTTACATTGTTACCTGTTACTGGTTCTGCTATGATCAATTTGTTTCTTTTTTTTGGCTCTGATATGCTTACATTATTTTCCACTGTTGGTTCTGATGTGCCTACTTTGCTTCCAGTTACTGATTCTAATTTGTTTTCAGTTGCTGGTTCTCTTGTATTCACTATGTTTCCTGTCTCAGTTTCTCCTGTTTTAAGTTTGTATAATATTGCTGATTCTCCTATGTTCACTTTGTTTTCTGTTGCGGATTCGTCTTTGTTCACTTTGTTAACTGCTTCTGGTTCTCCTATTTTCAATGTATTTTTTATTGCTGATTCTTCTACGTCCATATTCTTTCCTGTTGTTGGTTCTCCTGTGCCTAATTTGTTTTCATTTACTGGTTCTGATGCATAAATTTGGTTTTCTATTGCTACTTTTCCTGTGTTTTCTTTGTTTCCTGCTTCTGATTGTCCTGTTACTAGTTTTCCTATGTCTTCTTGGTTTACTTTTGTTGGTTCTCCTACATTCATAAAATTTCCTGTTCCTGGATTTCCTGTGCCCAGTTTGTTTCCCCTTACTAGCTGTGATGCATTAATTTTGTTTCCTATTACTGGTTTTCCTGTGCTGAATTTATGTTCTGTTAATGGTTCTTCTGTGTTCTGTTTGTTTACTGTTGCTGATTCTTCTACGTTCACATTCTTTCCTCTTGTTAGTTCTCCTGTGCTAAATTTGTTTCCTTTTACTGGTTCTGGTGCATTTATTTTGTTTCCCTTTACTGCTTTTAGTGTGTTAAATTTTTTTCCTGTTGCTGGTTCTTCTATGCTATTGTTGTTTCCTAATACTTGTTCTTCTGTATTAAATGTACTTTCTATTGCTAGTTCTCGTGTGTTCAGCTTGTTTCCCCTTACTAATTGTGATGTGTTCATCTTGTTTCCTGTTGCTAGTTCTACTGAGCTCACTTTATTGCCAGTTGCTGGTTTTGGTGCAATAATTTTGTTTCCTGTTGCTGGTTCCACTGAGCTCACCTCATTGCCAGCTGCTGGTTTCAATGCAGCCATTATGTTTCCTGTTGCTGGTCCTTCTGAGCTCACTTTATTGCCAGTTGCTGGTTTTGGTGCAATACTTTTGTTTCCTATTGCTGGTTCTACCGAGCTCACCTCATTGCCAATTGTTGGTTTCGATGCAATCATCATGTTTCCTGTTACTGGTTCTTCCGTGTTCACACTTTTTCTTGTTGCCGAGTCTCCTGTGCTCATCCTGTTTCCCATTGTTGGTTTTGGTGTAGTAATTTTATTTCTTATTGATGGTTCTTCTGTGCTCAGTTTGTTTGCTATTGCTTGTTCTGCTGTACTCACCTTGTTTCTCTTGGTTGGTTTTTGTTTATCTTTTGTTGTTGATCCCATTGTGTTTATTTTACCCATTGCTGTTTTTTGTGTGGTCACTTTGTTTTCCGTTACTGACTCTCCAGTGCTTACTTTGTTTTCCGTTACTGGCTCTCCAGTGCTCACTTTGTTTCCTATTACTAATTTTAATGTGCCCATGGTCACATCAATAGGAGATTTCCTACAGGAATCTTTGCTTGTAATAGAATCAGATTTTACAACAGAAACATGACTAATTTTATCATTAATCTTACTTTCATAAATACAATTTTCTCGAAGCTTTTTGGTATATTTTTGCGTTAAGCCATTTCTTTCGATTTCTGTTTTTAAGCCGATATTCAGATGGCTATACATAATCCCATCTTTTTGCCTTTCTTCTCCGTTAAGAAGATCATTTTGAATTCGAGATTCTCTACTATTTACTAATTCACAGTTTAATTTCTTCACATCTGTATCATTACCTTTTACGCTTAGCTCGTATTCCATGATTTTATTGTTTTGGTGAAAGTTTTTTTGTTTCGTACGTTCACTTAATGCAGTAAGATTTTCTTCCTCATGCGTAGTTTCTCTTGTAGATTCACTGAGCATGTTAAAGCTTTCAGGATAACCAACTGTTGTTGCAAAACCTTTCCACTCCTCTACATCATTTCTTTTTCCTACATAATTGGAAGACGATTCATCTATTTTTACCCATGTTTCACAGTCCTGGTGTTCAGCCAGTCTTTTCCTATCATCTTTGATTAATGAAAAAGGTACGAGATGACCTTTATTGACCAGAGTTGTTTTCTTATTTTCCTCTCCAATATCAGACAACTGGACCACATGTATATTGTTATTATTGTTTACTATATCTTTCACAAAATATGGGATGTATTTATTAAATTTCCTCTTCGCAGGAAGTAAGAAACTGTTGTAAGATTTTCTGTTCACTTCAGTATCAGTTAACTCTGCCAGATGTGGACTGTTGTCACTGTGAACTACATCTCTCACAGGGAGTGGGATGTTCTTGCAAGGTTTTCGGTTCACTTCAGTATCAGTTAACTCTACCAGATGTGGACTGCTGTCACTGTGAATTACATCTCTCACAGCGAGTGAGATGTTCTTGCAAGGTTTTCGGTTCACTTCAGTATCAGTTAACTCTGCCTGATGTGGATTGCTGTCACTGTGAACTACATCTCTCACAGAGAGTGGGATGTTCTTGTAAGGTTTCCTGTTCTCTTCAGTATCACTTAACTCTGCTAGATGTGGACTGCTGTCACTATGAATTACATCTCGCACAGCGAGTGGGATGTTCTTGCAAGGTTTTCGATTCACTTCAGTATCAGTTAACTCTGCCTGATGTGGATTGTTGTCACTGTGAACTACGTCTCTCACAAGGAGTGGAATGTTCTTGTAAGGTTTCCTTTTCTCTTCAGTATCAGTTAACTCTGCTAGATGTGGACTGCTGTCACTGTAAATTACATCTCTCATAGGGAGTGAGATGTTCTTGTAAGGTTTCCTGTTCACTTTATTGGTATCAGTTAACTCTACCAGATGTGGACTGCTGTCACTGTGAATTACATCTCTCACAGCGAGTGGGATGTTCTTGCAAGGTTTTCGATTAACTTCAGTATCAGTTAACTCTGCCTGATGTGGATTGTTGTCACTGTGAACTACGTCTCTCACAAGGAGTGGGATGTTCTTGTAAGGTTTCCTTTTCTCTTCAGTATCAGTTAACTCTGCTAGATGTGGACTGCTGTCACTGTAAATTACATCTCTCATAGGGAGTGAGATGTTCTTGTAAGGTTTCCTGTTCACTTTATTGGTATCAGTTAATTCGGATTGATGTGGATTGCTGTCACTGTGAACTACATCTCTCATAGGGAGTGGGATTTTCTTGCAAGGTTTTCGGTTCACTTCAGTATCAGTTAACTCTGTCAGATGTGGACTGCTGTCACTGTGAACTACATCTCTCATAGGGAGTGGGATGTTCTTGTAAGGTTTCCAGTTCTCTTCAGTATCACTTAACTCTGCTAGATGTGGACTGCTGTCACTATGAATTACATCTCTCACAGGGAGTGGGATGTTCTTGCAAGGTTTTCGGTTCACTTCAGTATCAGTTAACTCTGCCTGATGTGGATTGTTGTCACTGTGAACTACGTCTCTCACAAGGAGTGGGATGTTCTTGTAAGGTTTCCTTTTCTCTTCAGTATTAGTTAACTCTGCTAGATGTGGACTGCTGTCACTGTAAATTACATCTCTCATAGGGAGTGGGATGTTCTTGTAAGGTTTCCAGTTCTCTTCAGTATCACTTAACTCTGCTAGATGTGGACTGCTGTCACTATGAATTACATATCTCACAGGGAGTGGGATGTTCTTGCAAGGTTTTCGGTTCACTTTATTAGTATCAGTTAATTCGGATTGATGTGGACTGCTGTCACTGTGAACTACATCTCTCACAGGGAGTGGGCATTTCTTGCAAGGTTTTCGGTTCACTTCAGTATCAACTAACTCTGCCAGATGTGGACTGCTGCCACTGTGAACTACATCTCTCACAGGGAGTGAGATGTTCTTGCAAGGTTTTCGGTTCACTTCAGTATCAGTTAATTCAGGATGACGTGGACTGTTGTCACTGTGAACTACATCTCTCACAGGGAGTGGGATGTGCTTGCAAGGTTTTCGGTTCACTTCAGTATCAGTTAATTCGGGCTGATGTGGACTGTTGTCTCTGCAAACTACATCTCTCACAGAAAATGGGATGTTCTTGTAAGGTTTCCTGTTCATTTCAGTATCAGTTAAGCCTGCGTGGTATAAGCTGTTGTCACTGCTTACAACGTATCTTTTTTGTTTGTTCTTTTCAGCAATATTTTGAAAATGTGAAAATTTTGGTGCTACAGTTAAGATATTATTGGTCAGTGAGTATTTGCCATTGGCCCACTCTAGCTGAATTGCTGTGTTGAAATCTCCTTTTATGAGAAAAGGTCTTTGAATGTTCACAGCTTTATCAGTTTGTCTCAAAATGTTTTGAAAATTTTCTATATCTCTTTCGTTTTCAATATACAAAGAAAAAACATTTTTATACTGGTCACTTCCTTTTTCTATTTTATCAGACTGATGCACGTGCATATTATCTATTTCTCTAAGATGAGCGAGGTTTTCGCAATAAGGATGTTTGTTTAGTTGAGTTTTTCTTCTACAAATTTCCTTTTTTCTGCAAGCTGTAGTTAAACGATCTATTTGTTCGCTAGTTGCTACTAATACTTCCTGATTGCTAAACTGCGGGAAGATTAATTGGCCAGACTCGATGTGCTGTATTTCATCTGAATCACCACTAGTACGGGTTAACAACTTTACATTATTAGCAAGTTGTACTATTTTGGGTAATCCTGATAACTTGACTGATTCGCTATTGCTTTCAGTAAATTTGTGACAACCTCGATTGCGGCCAGAGTTAGGCTTAACATTGTCAAAAATATATCCGATTCGGGCACAATTAGGCTTGGCTTGGAAAGTGGTATGTGCAGTTCGATAAAAGCTGGATTTGTTTTGAGTAGGGGAATTTTTAATTACTCCAGTATTAGGCCTACTTCTTCTCTCAACTGGGCTGTTTCTGTACTCATCAGTAGTATTAGGCCTAATTCTTCCCTGGACTGACCTATTTTTATATTCACCAGAAGCATTAGGCCTACTTCTTTTTTGTACTGCGTTGTTTCTATCTCCAACAGAAAATGGGCGCTTTAAACGGCCAATAGGAACAGGAAGTCGGGATTTGTAGGATGATTTAAATTTATTTGTGCAACTTTTTGCTGACTTCTTTCTCATTAATGCTAAATATCCCTGCCCGGAAACTCGAGTCTCAGTTAGCTGCTTTATTACCTTGGACAACGTTCCACACTTACTTTGTAACTCTATATTATACTCTAGAAGTTCCTCGAGTGGATTTTGGGATAAATTTCCATCTTCCGTTATTTTCTTAAAATAGCTTGTGTTCTGTCCACCCCTAAAAGAACCGAAACATTAGAAATTAACTTGTTCAATGAAAATTAATAACTTAGGTATTATAGTTCCTACAGTCAGGTATACGTCATGAAGAAATAAAATTATTTTATTCAGTTTGTTAAAATATGAAACATTTTAATATTTAATTTATATGAATTTTCTTTAAAATAATTTTAAGAATATGACATAATTTTCCTTTCCTTAAACGTCAATTATTTTTGACAAATTATTTTCTTTTTCTGTGTGTTTAACGATACTTCAGAGACCATTAATTTACAATTATGTAAAAAAATATTGTATTACCCAGTTTTTTTGAAAGAAATTTTGTACGAGATTGTGCATGGTAGAAGTGTTAGAACTAACGTATAACTATTTTGGGTATCTCTTGGTCTAAGCTGACACATTATGTCAGTCATCCAAATACATATATACGCATCTTTATTAACAAACGTATATGTATATATACGATGGTCAACAAATAATTGGGAAATATGAAAATGTTTTGTGAGTAAGAAACTCTATATTTAAAGATAACAACACTAATGTAATTGATCAAAAGTGATCATAGAGTCTTTCTCTTGTTTTAATTTTTGGTTGTAAACTCTCTGGCCTTTATATCTGTTTGATATCCCTGTGGCATAGAGTACATGAGGGACTGACTGTAGGCAGGGATGAGTTCATGATGCCACTCAGGAAGTTAGGCTTCTTGCAGTCACAAGGACCTTCTTAGTTTCTTCTCTAACATTTTTACCCATTACCTCCCAGTAGTTTCAGATACGGTTCAGATGTGGGCTGTTGCCTGGCCAGTGTAGAATCTTGATCCTTTTCTTTCAAAGTTAGTTATTCACCTGTAGTAATGAAATAAAACCTGAGATGTCTTTTCAATACACACACAGTGAAATTTCCTCTTTATTTTCACACTAGTTACATCGATTGCAAGAATATTATCAACCTTTTCAGCCCTGTGATATGGACCAGAGTTATCTCGGAATGTATATTACTCAGCTCCATCGAAGTGATACCAAATTGCTGGATTTTACCACGACCAGAAGATCTTGAT
The DNA here is from genome assembly GCF_004210375.1 of Tachypleus tridentatus. NCBI lineage: Eukaryota > Metazoa > Arthropoda > Merostomata > Xiphosura > Limulidae > Tachypleus > Tachypleus tridentatus. The sequence goes on from NC_134831.1 coordinate 168,543,866, forward strand.
CTACTTTTTAGTATTGACTGGCCCATACCCTGGCCACAGTAGCATCCTCATATCACCTGACCCCACAGATGCTCCACAGCTGCGTTTAAACATGTTGAATGAAACTCTTCTTCATATCAACATTGTACAAAGTGCTTCTCACCAGACTCATGTAGGTTGCACTTTGATTCATCTGAGATCAGTTTGTTCCACATTTCTTCAGTCCAGTCAACATTTTTTTCCCAGCTGATCTTCGTTTTTCTTATCTGCTTGGTGAGGAAGAGTTCCTATCTTGGTTGTATTGTTGGAATACTGGGTGAACAAAGGTGAAACCGGACATTGCATGCAGTGAGGGTGACTCCTGAAGCTTCCTGCCGTGATCTTTTTTAGGGATCTGTGGATAACAGTTGACACTTCAACAGACTCGTGAGTGTTGGAACACAATCATCAACTGTTGTATAAGCGTTCTTCCCACATCTTCCCTCCAGTCTCTGTATATCTCTTCACCCAGTAGCTAACACTAGATTACTTTAATTCCTCTAACAATATGCTTTCCCATAGAATTAACTCTAAACCATTAACTGTTTTAGAATCACACTCATGTTGTAGTAAATAGACTTTTAAACTGGTTTGTTTGTTTGTTTTTGGAATTTCGCACAAAGCTACTCGAGGGCTATCTGTGCTAGCCGTCCCTAATTTAGCAGTGTAAGACTAGAGGGAAGGCAGCTAGTCATCACCACCAACCGCCAACTCTTGGGCTACTCTTTTACCAACGAATAGTGGGATTGACCGTCACATTATACGCCCCCACGGCTGGGAGGGCGAGCATGTTTAGCGCGACGCGGGCGCGAACCCGCGACCCTCGGATTACGAGTCGCATGCCTTACGCGCTTGGCCATGCCAGGCCCAACTATTTAAACTGGTTCTCGGTAGGAACTTTTATTTATATCCAACGACTGACACAATAGCCAGGTAGCCTATAAGTCAGCTGATATAATAATCAGACAGTATTGCATCATCCATGAAACATATCTACACCCACATGCATTAAGGCTATAAATCAGACGATAATTCCGAAGAAATGTGGGAAAAATATTGGGTGATGCAATAGGTATTACTACATGTTATAAAATAACATAAACATAACCATAACCAGTGACAGTTATTTCGCTACAAGTTTCTGAACCTCCTTTGTTGTCCAGTCCAATGAATTCTTTTTTGTATTGTCGTATTTTCAAACAGATTTTCAATTATCTTATCTCTAGCTTTTCGAAAACTTTTACCTATCACTATGATCTGAGTTATTCCAAAAAAGGATGGACAGCCCGGATAAGTCCAGATAACGCTATCTGGTTTCAAAGTTCCAAACTAAGAAAGGTTTATATAATTCTAACATGTTTAACCTGGAATCTCCCTTCCCTCATGTTACCATAGTTATATATGCAGTATAACACGTTTTAATTTGTTACATGAAATATGTTTAACCTGAAATCCCCCTTCCCTCATGTTACCATAGTTATATATGCAGTATAACACGTTTTAATTTGTTACATGAAATATGTTTAACCTGAAATCCCCCTTCCCTCATGTTACCATAGTTATGTATGCAGTATAACACGTTTTAATTTGTTACATGAAATATGTTTAACCTGAAATCCCCCTTACTTAATACTAACATACTGCCTAAAAGCCAAGTGTGTGTGTGTTTTATCATTAATTTGTGTTTCAGATATATTTAAACATGCAAGGTGTGTAATTCATCACAAGGTAGAAATGAAGCCTGGAATATTTAAGAGAAGTAGAACCAATCATATCAATGTATAACAAACAACAACAATACTCGTTATTAGCTTCCACAGAAAGTGAAGCAGAGTCGGCTGAACTTGTAGTTGAAGTTGAAAAGTCCAGATACTCATATCCACAGTCGTATAACCGATTGGATTGTTTGGACCTCCGGCTCAAGATGTTAAATTCATTTGTTTCGTTGATCGCGTGGTTTATCCTGGAAGCTCTATCATCGCTTGTTACTCTTCTGTCTCCTTCTGGTGATATTAAATTGTTTGCTATTAGAGACTGTACGCCTCTACTAATATTGTAAGGGCTACCGTCAGCTGTCGAGAAAGACGAACAATATTAATAAAAAACTTAATGTTTAGACAGAAAAGAAAATAAGTTTTTATTAAAAAATGGCTACCATTTTAAATAATTAATAACACCTTTCAAGTTTTCTTTAGTTTCCATAATTGTAATATACAAGTATCAAAAATATAATACCTTTATATGCTTACTTCTGCCATAAAGCAAGATTGTTCATAAAAGACTTATTAGTGAAAATATCATCTCTGAAGGTGAAATCTAAATCCAGTAGTTCACCAACGTAACCATTAATATTATCAAACAAAACCTCTATTACTGTTTGATAGCAACTGTTGTCAACAAAAGCACAAGACAGCATGTAGTTAGTTGTACAATTTATTATAACTTGATTACGCATATTTCAAAATAACGTATTATAGTTGTTACATTCAACAAAGAGATAATTATGTACTATTAGCGAAATATATTGGTGCAAATACTTAATTACATGGAAGTTATTTCTTTAATATTTAAAGTGTGATAATACATGAAGGATAACAACAGGAAATGTGTATCTCCTGACATTATGGCCTGTTTATGGAAGTCTGTATGTTTTGACAGTATGGTTAGTGTACCAATGTTCCTAAGTTTTAAGATTATCATATGTTTATGGAAAGTTCTATGGTTTTACATTATATCTTATCTATGGAAATTCGTAATGTTACGATTTGAAATAGCCTGAAACTGAATTTAATGATAATTTAGATTTAGAAGAAATTAAACGTCGACAAGTATCAAATTTATGATATTTGCCAACAAGAATGATACACAGTTACCTTTCTTAAAATATATATATTTTATTATACAAACAATAATACAATTTATAATAATGGTTATTACAAATAATTATTTATATACAAAAGTTTTACAAACTTTTACAAACAATGTTGAGTCTTCTATCTGATTCAGAACTTGATATCCTGTCGAGGGTTCACGATGAGCGAATTAATTTCGAGTTGCTATTGGCGCGATTAACTCAACGGAGAGCTAGCTAGCTAATTGCTGAGAGCATGTGAGTTTTTCACAGCTGAAGTTATATAATGTCCTTGTAAAAGACCCAAGGTCCAATGTTAATCCGCTGAAGTTAAGCTGTTTGTAATGTTCGAAATCTATAAACGCTTCTGGTCAAATACCTTAAATTTCCGACTAATAAGCATTAATCACAATTACAGCTTCCGTGGTTTACAGCATACCAATTAGAGCAGACCAATAACATACTGTCTCTTGACGCGTCACGTTCGTTTATGAGCGTCAGGCGAGATTCTAGAAATTCCAGTTAAAACAACAATATTGGTTTTACATACACACATATATACATTGTTGATTTTTACATTCGAGAACTTTTTACAACTTTTGTGAATAGGTGGGAATTTCGCAATAGCAATTTAACAGTATGAGATATACGCATTTCTAAATATATAACTGAAATAAACATTGATATTAAAAAATATAAAATAGTAAATCCGTCACCGCACGTCCTGATGTTCTGGTCTGTGTACATAAGTTTCTAGGTTTCGACATTAAAGTCTCTTTATGGAAATATGTATGTTTGACGTTTTTTTCTATGTATGTTTTGGTGTTCTGGTCTATATACGGAAGTTTCTAGATTTTGACATTTCTATGGTCTGTTTATGGAAATATGTACATCCTGACGTTGTGGCCTGTGTATGGAAGCTTCTAGGTTTTGACATTATGATCTGTTTGTGGAATTATGTTTTTAGTTTCCGGCTGTGTATATAAATATATTTGTTTTGACGATCTAGACTGTATACGTTCGTGTATTTGTTTTGATGTTCTGGTCCTCGTACGAAAGTATGTATGTTTTGATGTTCTAGCCTGTGTACAGAAGTACGTGTGCTATGGTGTTGTAGGCTGTGTACGGAAGCACGTATGTTTTGTTCTTACCTTTCTGATTGGCTGAGCTTCACAGATATATGTTTTGTTGCTAGTTTCAACTGCACATTTAAGAGAATGGAGAAAAATGTACTACGAATTACCGAACTCAAAATCATTGTTTTACAATCATTGGTTAATCCTTCTTTGTTTATCTTTAATAACCTTATATAAAACTTACTACTTTCATCTTGAAATGACCGTTGTTCGTGAATGTCTACTCCACTGTCATGTTCCTGTGACCACCCAGAGCTTATTGTGTTCTGCTTTTCTTTTATGAAAATTTCTGGATCAGATGTCTAAAACAAAGGTAATAACTGGTCAGTTAACTGGGAGCTTCTAATTCTCTGAAGTAGTTAAAACACTTTGAAACATTACTGTCTGTGTAAGTCAAAGTATGTGTTAGGCATTTGTACTCAAATAACACATATAATAATATTCTTTATATTTAATGGCAAGACGTATCCTAGAGATTAGCATGCAATAATATGAATCTGAAACATGCACTCTTTGATTAACGTAGTTCAATAGTTGGCGATTGGTACTGTTGACTATATACCTTCCATCTAAATAAAATTATGGACGGTTAGCGCATACAGAGGTTGTATATAGCTTTGTACGAATATCTGAACCAATCAGTCAACCAAATTATATGTAAGTAGATACATTTAATTCAGTTCAGATTTACTTTAGTTTGTTTGAAGTTAAGTACAAAGCTACACAATGGGTTACCTGTGCTCTGCCCACCACGGGTCTCGAAACTCGGTTTATAGCAGCATTCCGCAGACATACCGCTGCGACACTAAGGGGGCCTTCAGTTCAGGAATAAAAATATTTAAAATTTAATGTATCTTTATATTAGTTACATTGCTGGAGATTTTGACGTTATTACATTGTTGGGTATTAGTTATATTACTGGAGATTTTGACGTAATTACATTGTTGGGTATCAGTTACACAACTGGAGATTTTAACGTTATTACATTGTTGGGTATTAGTTACATAACTGGAAATTTTGACGTTAGTATATTGATCGGTATTAGTTACATAACTGTAGATTTTGACGTTATTACATTGTTGGGTATTAGTTACACAACTGGAGATTTTGACGTTATTACATTGTTGGGTATTAGTTACATAACTGTAGATTTTGACGTTATTACATTGTTGGGTATTAGTTACACAACTGGAGATTTTGACGTTATTACATTGTTGGGTATTAGTTACATAACTGGAAATTTTGATGTTAGTATATTGTTGACATACCGCTGCGCCACTCAGGGGGCCTTCAGTTCAGGAATAAAAATATTTAAACTTTAATCTATCTTTGTATTAGTTACATTGCTGGAGATTTTAACGTTATTACATTTTTGAGTATTAGTTACATTACTGGCGATTTTAGACGTTATTACATTGTTGGTATGTAAACTGTGTGTGAGTACATTGCTATATATATCATATATGAGTACACTTCTTCTGATGTTCTATAATCAATTATCATCGGCATGTTACCTTTCTTGTTCCTCTCGTGCTGGTAGTACAAGTCACGTATATGCTAGTTTCCGAGAAATTTGATTCACGTATAAATGACACACGCACGACTGCTGACTTGGGAGAGACCAACATACATACACATGGGCAACAGCTGTAGATAATATTACTTTAGTAACTTTATATGTTTGTTTTTATTTCTTTTAACCTTGAAATTGTAACACAGTTCAATAATAATTTTTAATATTCTTTATGTCTGAGGACATCTGGCTTGATGTTTGAGAACATTTCACGCGATAGCTTCCAATCCTTCAAACACAATATATAAAGAAATGTGCTTACAAAGATACTTACGAAGGTGCTTACTAAGGTACTTACAAATGGTGGCAAGTAGTTTTTAACTTTTAATTCTTTCTCTTGATGATCTTTAACCTGAGAAAGAAAAAATAATATCATATATTAATAGCGTTCAAAAGATTTAAGGACATGTTTTCTTTTACATTCTGAAATATTCTTGAATATTAATCAAGCTTCTGAGTCGCGAAATATTCATTAGGTAAAAAATTAGTAAATCAAACACTTGAGCACTAAATAAACATTAGCTAAAAAATAGTAAATCAAAGTTTTGAGCGTCTCAATGAAACAGCTAGTAAATCAAACATTTTGATGATTAAACATATATCAGCTGGGCAGTTAGCAAATCAAACTCTAAAATTGCTGAATGAAAATCAGCTAAACTGTTGGGACATAAAACTATTAAGTCACTAAATGAACACCAGCTAAACAGTTAGTATATAAAACTTTTAAGAAACTAAGTGAACACCAGCTAAACAGTTAATATATAAAACGTTTAAGAAACTAAATGAACACCAGCTAAACAGTTAATATATAAAACTTTTAAGAAACTAAATGAACACCACCTAAATAGTTAGTATATAAAACGTTTAAGAAACTAAATGAACACCAGCTAAATTGTTAGTATATAAACCTTTTAAGGAACTAAATCAACACAAGCTAAATAGTTAGTATATAAAACATTTAAGCCATTAAATGAACGCCAGCTAAAATTTAGTATATAAAACTATTAATTCACGAAATGAATATCAGCTAAACAGTTAGTATACAAAATATTTAAGTGACTAAATGAACACCAGCTAAACAGTCTATAACACTTCTAAGTCAGTAAATGAACACCACTTAAATAGTTACTACATAAAACTATTAAGTCACTAAATAAATACCGGGTAAATAGTTAGTATATAAAACTGTTTAGCCACTAAATGGACATTAGCTAAACATTCAGTATATAAACTTATTAAGTCACTATGTGAACACCAGCTAAACAGTTACTATATAAAACTTTTAATTAAAAAAATCAACACCAGCTAAACGGCTAGTATATAACGCTTTTAAGTCGCTAAATTAGCACAAGCTAAACAGTTAAAATATAACACTGTTAAGTCACTAAATAAACACCAGTTAAATAGTTAGTATATAAAAGTATTAAGACACTAAATGAATACCAGTTAAACAGTTGGTAAATGAAAGTTTTAAGTCACTAAATGAATATCACATAAATAGTTACTATATAAAACTTTTAAGTCACTAATTCAACACCAGGTAAACAGTTAATATATATAACTTTTAAGTCACTAATTCAACACCACCTAAACAGTTAGTATATGAAATACTTAAGTGATTAAATCAACACCGGCTAAACTGTTAGTATCTAAAACTAATAAGTCAGTGAATCAACACCAACTAAACAGTTACTATACAAAACTATTAAGTCACTAAATAAACACAAGCTAAATAATTACTACATAAAATTATTAAGTAACTAAATCAATACCAGCTAAACAGTTAGTATATAAAACTTTTAAGAAACTAAATTAACACCAGCTGAATAGTTAGTATATAAAACTTTTAAGTCACTAAATGATATCCAGCAAAACAATTTGTATATAAAACTTTAAAGTCACTAAATGTACACCTGCTAAACTGTTAGTATATACAATATATAAGTTACTAAATGAACACCAGCTAAATGGTTAGTATATAACATTTTAAGTCACTAAATGAACACCAGCTAAACAATTAGTATCGAGACTTTAAAAGTCACTGAATGTACACCTGCTAAATTGTTAGTATATAAAATGGCTAAGTTTCTAAATGAACACCAGCTAAACAGTTATTTCCTGAAACCTTTAAGTTTGTAAATAAACGCCAGCTAAACATTTAAACTAATCAAACTTTTAAGTCACTAAACGGAAACGATCTGAGCTTTTAGGAAGTCAAACGTTTGAGTCCCCAAATTATACACTACATGAACAGGTAATAAATCAAACGTTTGAGTCTCCAGCTTATCAATCAGTAGAAATGATCTTTAGTAATTTGTTTTTGTGTTACACAATTCTTTAAAGTAAACGCAATCTTAACAAGTAAGTTGTTACGTAAGAATATTTTATTTGTAATTATACGCCAGATATAAATATGAAATTAAAACAAACGTGCCTGAAAATCTGTGAAATCAAAATCAACCTGTTACACTCAAACTTTTTGTTAAATAATACATGCAGCTCGACTGAACATTTTAAGAAACAGATATTGATCTTTTGATTCCCTATGTGCCAGGGCAGTACTACTTTATAATCTCACTTTGAAAAATTATACGTTGCATGGAGTTAAATCACAAAAACTTGCTTTAGTTCTCAGTCTAGTAATCTTTATATTGAAATACATAAAAACATTCAACCATTAAGCTAGAAACCAAAACGGTTTACAATATCGATTCCAGCCCACCTGCGTGAAGTTCCTGCCAACGTGCCGGAGAAACACATAGTGACTGGGAACTACTTCTTGTCCAAGCTGCTTCGAAAACACCTCTCTAAGGCTAGACAGCGTAATGGTTGGCTGTACCCTAAAATATTATACATATAAAAAATATCAAACTTCCTTTAAACAAATAGAATGGTCAAACGATTAAATACATTACGTTATTAAACACATTTCTGTGAACAATTATTTAAATGCACTCGTTGATATACATCAGTACAGAGTGTATGTTACATTACTGCCGAAATATTGTTTTATACAATTTCGCTAACACTCGCTGACAGAGTCTCACTGTTTCAAACAGTACAAGGATCTTGCTATTGAACTTTATGAATAAATAAAATGTTCCAAGTTGAATGGCCTTTTCACTGCACTAACAGGCTTGAAATAATTTTAAATGTGACAAACCTGCATTGTTAGCGGTTTAAAACGTTACACTTTAATTAACAGGAAGGTGTTGTTTATAAACGTCCTAAATCCCTTGCTCTCTACGATTAAAAACCTAATTTAATACATAATATAAATCTTAGGTCCCACCCATCTTAAATGTCTACTAGTGCGTAACTTATTACTGGTCTCTGTGATATGATTAACAAATCGCTTGATAGAAATACTAATGAATAAACACGATTATTTCCAATATTACTAACTAATTGTAATCCTCTCCGAAATATCCAAAACACCTTCTTATATAAACACCACTTTGAATCCTTTTTTGGCCTTCTAATTAACGAAACTTTATCTTTTGAGGTACGAAAAGCACAAACAAAATAACCATTATGCCACATTTTCAACCAAAGACTGTTAACGTGCCACAAACAAAAAAATAACTACTGCTTTACTGTTCCACATTATTAATAAAGAATTATCACTGTGTAAAAAAAACAGATATCCATTGTTGCACTTTTTCAACCAGGAAATGTTCCTATATAAAAAACAAAATATATAACCAATGTTCCATGCTGCCAATATAGAACTGTCACAGTTTAAAAAACAAGAACACATAATTACTGTTTCACATTGTTAACCAACGACTGTTATCTTGTAAAACGTCAGGTAACTAGCATTCTATACTATCAGGTAAGTAAGTGAGTAAAAACTGGATAAACACTGTTCTACACACACACATTGTCAACTAAGGATTGTTACTGTGTAAAAACTAGATTACCAGTGTTCTACATGTACACACTGCCAATTAAGAATTGTTATTGTGTGGATTACCAGTGTTCCACAAAAACACTGTCAAATAAAAACGGTACTGTGTAAAAACCGGATAACCTTTGTTCTACACACCCACACACATGCACGTTGTCAACTAAGGATTGTTACTGTGTAAAAACTAGATAACCAGTTTTCCACATAAACATTGTCAAGTAAGGTATATTACTATATGAAAATCGGATAACCAGTGTGATACACACACACTTTGTCAACTAAGCATTGTTGCTGTATAAAATCCAGATAACCAGTGTTCTACATGTACACACTGCCAATTAAGAATTGTTATTGTGTGGATTACCAGCGTTCCACAAAAACATTGTCAACTAAAAACTGTTACTGTTTAAAAACAGGATAATCTTTGTTCTACACACCCACACACACATTGTCGACTAAGGATTGTTACTGAGTAAAAACCGGATAACCAGTGTTCCACACACAGATATTATATATATATATATAAAACGGCTAGTTTGGGTTGAGAAAATTTTTTTTATGTAGAGGAGCGAACAACGTTTCGACCTTCTTCGGTCATCGTCATGTTCACAGAGATAACCAGTTTTCCAGAAAAATATTGTCGAGTAATGAGTGTTACTATATAAAAATCGGATAACCATTGTTCGACACACACACATTGTCAACTAAGCATTGTTACTTTCTAAAATCCAGATAATCAGTGTTCCACATAAACATTCTCAACTAAAACTGTTACTGTGTAAAAACCGGATAACCATTGTTCTACACACACACACACACATTGTCGACTAAGGATTATTACTGTCTAAAAACTGGATAACCAGTTTTATACCCACACACATTGTCAATTAGGAAATATTACTGTGTAAAAACTATATAACCAGTGTACTACACACACACATCGTCAAACAAAAATTATTACAATGTAAAAACCAGATGCCCAGTGTTCTACACACACATATTGACAATTAAGGATTGTTACTGTGTAAAAACAGGAAAACCAGTGTTCCACACACACGTTGTCAGCTAAGGATTGTTAGTGTGTAAAAACCGGATAACCAGAATTCTATGCAAACATATTCTCAATTAAAGATTGTTAGTGCATAAAAACTGGATAACCAGTGTTCTACACACATATATATTGTCAACTAAAAACTGTTACTGTGTAAAATCCAGATAACCAGTGTCCCAAACAAACATTGTCAACTAAAAACTGTTACTGTGTAAAAACAGGATAACCATTGTTCTACAACGCCCCCCCCCCATATTGTCAACTGAGGAATTTTACTGTGTAAAAACTGGTTTACCAATGTTCTACACACACAAATTGTTAACTAAAGATTTTTACTGTCTAAAAACCAGATAACCATTGATCTACACACATACACTGTCAACTAAAAACTGTTACTCTGTCAAAACCGCAAAAATCATTGTTCTACACACTCTCTCACACACATATTATCGATTGTTACTATGTAAAAACTGGATAACCAGTGTTTAACACAAATATTGTAAAATAAGGATTGTTACTTTTTAAAACAGGATAAACAGTGCTTTACACACACACATTGCCAAGTAAGTATTGTTCTGTATAAAAAGAGTATAACAAACGTTTTACACAGACACGTTGTCATCATAGGATTGTTACTGTGTAAAAACTGGATTACCAGTGTTCTACACAAACAACCATTCTCAACTAAAAATGCTGTGCAAAAACTGGATAACCAGTGCTCTACACACACACATTGTCAACTAAGGATTGTTACTGTGTAAAAACCGGATAACCATTATTCTACACACAGACATTCTGAATTAAGGTTAGTTAGTGCATAAACACTGGATAACCAGTGTTCTACACACATACACATCTCCAACTAAGGATTGTTACTGTGTAAAAACTGGAAATCCAGTGTTCTACACACACACATTGTTAACTAAGGATTGTTGATGTGTAAAATCCGGATAACCAGTGTTCTACACACAGACATTGTTCACTAAGGATTGTTACTGAGTAAAAACTGAGTTATCAGTATTCTAAAGACACATTGTTAACTAACAGTTGTCAGTGTGTAAATAACTGGGTAACCAGTGTTCTACACACATACACATTTTCAACTAAGGATTATTACTGTGTAAAAACTGGAAAACCAGTGTTCAACACAAACCTATTGTTATCCAAGGATTGTTAGTGTCTAAAAACTGGCTAACCAGTGTTCTACACACATTATCAACATTTAGGATTATTACTGTGTAAAAACTGTATAACCAGTGTTATACACACACACATTATTCACTAAGGATTGTTACTGAGTAAAACTGAGTTATCAGTATTCTAAAGACACATTGGTAACTAACAGTTGTCAGTGTGTAAATAACTGGGTAACCAGTGTTCTACACACATACACATTTTCAACTAAGGATTATTACTGTGTAAAAACTGGAAAACCAGTGTTCAACACAAACCTATTGTTATCCAAGGATTGTTAGTGTCTAAAAACTGGCTAACCAGTGTTCTACACACATTATCAACATTTAGGATTGTTACTGTGTAAAAACTGTATAACCAGTGTTATACACACACACATTATTCACTAAGGATTGTTACTGAGTAAAAACTGAGTTATCAGTATTCTAAAGACACATTGGTAACTAACAGTTGTCAGTGTGTAAATAACTGGGTAACCAGTGTTATACACACACACATTGTAATCGAAGGATTGTTACTGTGTAGAAACCAGATAAAGTGTTCTACACACACACACGCACGCACGCAAGCATTGTCAAATAAGTATTGTTACTGTGTAAAAACCGGATGAACAGTATTCAATATTCTACATAGACACATTTTCAACTATGGATTCTTAGTGTGTAAAATCCGAATAACCAGTATTCCATACAAACGTTGTCAACTAAAAACTGTTACTGTGTAAAACCGGATGAGCATTGTTCTGCACACCCACACACGCACGCACACTTTCTCGAATAAAGATTGATATTGTGTAAAAACTGAATAACCAGGGTTCCACACAAATATTGTTAACTAAAGATTGTTACTGTGTAAAAACTGGATGACCAGTGTTCTACACATATACACATTTCCAACTAAGGATTGTTAGTGTGTAAAAACTGGATTAGCAGTGTTTCACACAAACATTGTCAAATAAGCATTGTTAATCGCTAAAACTGGATTACCAGAGTTCTACACACACATTGTTAACTAAGGATTGTTAGTGTGTAAAAACTGTACACACAGTGTTCTACACAGACATATTCCCAAAGAACAATTGTTACTGTGTAAAAAATTAATAACCAGTGTTCCATACAAATGTTGTTAACTAAGGATTGTTACAGTGTAAAAACTGCAAAACTAGTGTTCCATATAAACATTGTGAAGTGAGGAATGTTACTATGTAAAAACCGGATAATCAGTGTTCCATAAAAATATTGTCAACTAAAAACTATTACTCTGTAAAAACCGGAAAACCATTGTTCTACACACACCCACACACACATTATCGACTAAGGATTGTTGCTGTGTAGAAACCGTATAACCAGTGTTCTATACACACACATTTTCAATTAAGGATTGTTACTGTGTGAAAACTGGAAAGCTAGTATTCCACAGACACATATTGTCAACTAATGATTCTTAGTGTCTCAAAACTGTATAACCAGCATTCCACACAAACATTGTCAAGTATGGAATGTTACTATGTAAAAACCGAATAACCAATGTTACACACAAATATTGTCAACTAAAAACTGTTACTGCGTAAAAACCGGATAACTATTGTTTTACACACCTACACAAACGCACATTGTCGACTAAGGATTGTTGCTGTGTAATAACCGGATAACCAGTGTTCTACACACACACATTGTGAATTATTGATTGTTACTGTGTAGAAACTGGTAAACCAGTGTTCGACATACACACATTGTTTTTGAGGATTGTTATTGTGTAAAAACTGGACTACCAATGTTCCACACAAACATTGTAAATAAAGATTGTTACTTTTTAAAACAGGATAAACAGTGTTCTACACATACACATTGTCAACTTGGGATTGTTCTGTGTAAAAAGTGGATAACAAGCGTTTTACACAGACACGTTGTCAATAAAGGATTGTTACTGTGTAAAAACTGGATTACAAGTGTTCTACACACACACATTGTCAACTTACGATTGTTAGTGTGCCAAAACTGGATAACCAGTGTTCCACACTAACATTGTCAAGTAAGAAATGCTACTATGTTGAAACAGGATAACCAGTTTTTTTCACACACCCATTGTCAATTAAGGATTGTTCGTGTATTAAAACTGGATAACCAATTTTCTACACACATACACATCTTCAACTGAGGATTGTTGGTGTGTAAAATCCATATAATACTGTGTTCCACACAAACATTGTCAACTAAAAACTGTTACTGTGTAAAAACCGGATAACCATTGTTCTACACTCCCAGCCATACACACGCACCCTTTGTCAACTAAGGATTGTTAGTGTGTGGAAACTGGATAACCAGTATTTTACACACCTATTGGCAGCTAGGGATTGTTAGTGTGTAAAAACCAGATAACGAGTATTCTATACACACGCAATTTCAACTAAGGATTGTTGGTGCGTAGAAACTGGATAACAATTGTTCTACATACATACAAATATTCAAGTAAGGAAGGATTGTTACTGTGTAAAAACTGGGTAACCAGTGTTCCACACACACATTGTCAACTAAGCATTGTTACTGTGTAAAATCCAGATAATCAGTATTCTACTCACACACATTGTTAACTTAGGTTTGTAATTGTGTGAAAACAACAATAATATACAATCAGTTGCTGATTTCGTCAAGTAGAAAGCTCTTTTTTATCAAGATTTCCACATAATCTTGAGTTGTACTAAGTTCAATCTAATATAGAGTTGAATAGTCTCTTTTTTATTAGATTTTGTACCTAATGTCAAGTTGAATCACAATGATAAGTGTGTTTTGTATCCTGTTGATCGAGCGTGTGGAATAGTAGAAAAGCAACTTCATCTATACAGGTGAGAAGCTGGAGAATTAGGTCTAATTCCAAACCATTATTGAAAATAGAAAACACTTTGGTTTACCCACTCTTGCTATATTAGAAGACCTGGTTTACTTAATGTGTAAAGAATTTAAAGAAAGCAAATTTTTGTACTACTTATACACCCGAAGCATTTCTGGTAATACTTGATAGGTAGGTATTTTTTTCATTTTAGGATTTGTTTTGTTTGAAACACGATACATAAAACAGGTATAAAGACATTACAAAATACACGTGTAAGCACAGAGAAAAAAAACGTGTAAAGACACTACACAAAATACATGTAAACACAGAGTACGAAACACATATAAATACAGCGCAAAAATACATGTAAATGTAATGTACACATCATACTTAAAGACGCCACACGAACACATGTAAAGATATACACAACGCATATGTAAGCAAAGAAAACTACATGTGAATACAGTGTACCAAACACAAAAGACATGCAAATACTGAGCAAAAACATATAAACAAAATATATGTAAATATACAAAATTCAAGGTGACTGACGATACTAGAAAAGCCAAACTTCTTTTGTAAAATAGTTTCACCTCTTGTGAGTGATACGACCAAACCACTGTTGTAAGTTTATGTTACCCCTAGAGTATAGTTAAGTCAAATTACTGTTGTAAATTAAAGTTACCCCTAGAGGATAGTTAAGCTAAACCACTGTTATAAATTAATGCTACCACTAGGGACTAATTACGTCAAACTACTGTTTACTACAATGCTGTTCCTATGAGTGGATAAGACCAAACTTTATCACCGCTTAACTAATTCATTGTTACGCTAATCACAGATATTTGATAGAGGTGGCGTCATGTGTTGATGAGGTTCGAGTTTGTTTGTTTGTTTGTTTTGGAATTTCGCACAAAGCTACTCGAGGGCTATCTGTGCTAGCCGTCCCTAATTTTGCAGTGTAAGACTAGAGGGAAGGCAGCTAGTCATCACCACCCACCGCCAACTCTTGGGCTACTCTTTTACCAACGAATAGTGGGATTGACCGTCACATTATACGCCCCCACGGCTGGGAGGGCGAGCATGTTTAGCGCGACGCGGGCGCGAACCCGCGACCCTCGGATTACGACTCGCACGCCTTACGCGCTTGGCCATGCCGGGCCCAAGGTTCGAGTTATCTTTGACCATTCCTCTATTTTCAATATATGTTTGGGGTCTACCGTCCATTCTTCTTGTGTCAAAGTCTCTTAAGCATGATTAAAACACTGAAATTCTTCTTTTGAGTCACTGTTAAATAATAAAGCAAGCTATAACCTCTCTTCCTTTTATACTCACTAACTAAGCCTTAGGTACAAGTCGTATAGTGACGTAACAATGGCTTGTTAGGTGGTGTTTCGTAACAGAGCGAGCAAAATTTTCGTTGTCTTGGTTACTCATGAACTAAACCTCAAGTGCAACACATAATGTGACGTAACAATATCCTGCTACATTGTGGTACTTAACAAAGCATATAATAGCCTTCCTGTTTCGTTTACTTACAAACTAAGTCGTAAGTGCAAGTCGTTAGCTAATATAATTCCTCGAATCACGTTTCTATACAGTTACAACTAACTGATCAATATGAGACGAATTAAATGGAAGTGAGTATGATAACTAGTAGAAAACAACACATCACACGGAATTTACTGATAAACAAAAAAGAATGCGTACAATGTTTCGCTAAAGATAATTCAGCATTACCAAGGATAACGTTTCATTATTTTAGTTTTCCATTAAACTCTGTGTTATATAAGTATTGTAATTATTCCTGTGATTGATAGCCTTTACAAAATTACAAATGCTGCCTTTTAACAAAAGAATAACATTTCAGTAATTTAGATCTTTAAAGTGAAATGCTTCTTTCTGTCTGGTCAAGCTTTAGTAACAGCACATGGCTAAAGTTTGAGTCAAATCTCCTGCTAACTGACAATAACCGATATGAGGATTTCACCCTACACAGGTGTTACAAACTTCACGATTCATCTTCACCTGACCTTTAAAACCTATTTTCTGACAATTTACGCCGAACTCTAGCCTTTGAAAATGATTGAGATTTTCAGGACTTACATGCAGAGAAACTCATGAAACTTTCTCTGTTACTTCGCTTAAGAAAAATGAGGTTTCTTTTGACCTAGCGAAGAAGAACAAGGAGCAGTATGTATTGGAGAGACGATGACTGATGATAACTAGACGAATGAACAGATGGTCGGACAATGGAATGGACGAAATAAAAAAACCAATCTTGAAGTGTCTTATCTAACCCTAATGTAATGAAAAAAAAAACTAGAAAATATTGTGTAATATATAGGACAGAACCATAAAATAGCAGACTTATAATCGTGTTAACTCTAATCAGTAGAACCTCAGCCAACTAAATTCTGTTCAACTCTGGCCATAACTAGAATATACACAAGAGTAATAAAGTTACTGTATGATATTATCCTTCAATATTTTGCAGTAATAAATGTAGCATACAATTTTGAAACCTATATTTCTACCGCTATAATTTTTTTCTTAACTGACCATATTAAGAATGAAATAATATTGGCAACATACCTCACAAATCCGGAAGATATGGCACAGTGTACTACTTGCGACTTGGCAAGTTTTTGACGTTCTATCCAACTTTCTCGAGGAATTAGGTAGATATGAACTTCCACTAACTGGTAAAACGAAATTCCTTTCGTTTAGACAACAATGATTACTTATTTAAAATCTATTTTAGTTTATAAAATGTTTACGAAATATTATTCCAAAAGCTTTTGTGAAAATAAAACATTTCCAAATTCATGCAAATAAACTAAAACGAATAACCTGAACCTATGATATTAAACAAATGAAATGTTATATAGTCAATAACTGGCAAATAATATACAACAGTTGGCGACATGAGTCGTACCCGGATGTCGAAACATACGAGTAATTACAATAATGTTTATTGTATTGGTTAATTCAGTCGTTTGCTATTAAAATAATAGTCTGGCGGTTTAGGCCTAGTGTAAGTCTCCCAGGCTGACCGAAACTCGGGAGATATTACTGGGATTAATTTCGTGAATATTTAATTTAATTAATGATTTAATTTTTACTTAAATGTTCCAAGTCTTTTTTCAGCAGACTTCAAATGCCACTATAAATAGGGCTGGTAGCAATATCGAATGAGAAGAAATTTATACTAAGCCTAATAATTTTAAATAAACAATGATTTTTACATTAAGCGTTTTTTGTTTTGCTTTTGAAATCATTTTGAATCTACAGGATAAATTATAAAACATATTTCAGAAATATACTCTCTCTCTCTTTGAAGTTGACTAAAAACCTATTTACAGTAAAACCTGTCTGAGGCGGAATCGTACGGGACCAAGTAAAATTTCCGGCTGAAGCAGGTTTTCCAGCTCAGACAGTGAACGCGCATTTCTGAAATTATATATAATTTTTGAGTGAACGTTATAATTGTTTGACTCATGGGAAGCAAGACGTTTGTCAATAAAGTTATTATACTGTTTATGTTATATTTGTTAGAATAAAAACAAAAATAGACATTCAAAATATACATAAGTACACAAAATATTAATCAAATTTATTTGAAAAAAGTTTCCAATTTCAACTGTTTTGTTTTTCTTAATGGGCTTTCTCATGCGGTTTAAAGAGAACACCAGTTCTATGGCCTTTTTCATGAAGTTCATTTTCCCCCTTCATTTTTGCATACAATTTGATAGCGTGAACATAACTTAACACCAGCGATGATGTAGGAATTTCTATTTCCTCACTATCCTTTCCATTTTGTTTATCTTCTGAATCTCTCACACTGTTACCATTTTGCGATTCTATTATAGATTTTATCAATTTCTGTTAAAATATTACTGTCAACGTTCACAAAACTTTTCGTGTTCACAGAATCATATCCTTTTTCTCAATCAGAGTTTGGATTTCACTAGAATCATCATAACAAACAACTTCTCCACAATCTCCGCCATTATCGAGAATAAATCCACAGTTTCGAAAGCACTTTATTACGCATTCATCTTTTATGCATTTGATTGAATGACCTAAAAATGCAATTTCATCTAATACGTCAATTTTCAAGGTCATTTCAGATGCTCTCTTATAGTCATCCATGTTTGCAATAATATGCTGAAGCATCAATTTTCTGTATTTTAGTTTTATACATTGTATAATTCCATTATCTAGTGGCTGTAGAACTGATGTTATACATGGAGGTAGAAAGACTAAACGAAGACTTGAAAGTTGAAGTTTTGGGTGACAAGTTACATTATGTAGGAAAAGTAGAATATTCCTATTTTCTCCATTCTTTTGTTTAATTTGTTCAAACATTCCTCGAATATAACACTTGTCATCCATGCTTTATTATTCGCTTTCCATTCCACAGAAAGTTGATTCTTCCTTAAATTTAATTTTTTTGAAATAGCGCGGATTTCCATTTTTACCTATTCCCTATGGTTCCTCTAGTTTTCCATCAGCAAAATGCGACAAAAAGTACAGTCAATTGTTCTTTCGAATAGCGACCTCCGGAATAATGACGGCAGAAAAAAGAACAGAATATATTTAAGCAATACTTACTGTAAGAAAATATCCGAGAATTTATTAATATTTAAAGAAATTATTAAATAAATAAGAAATTAATGTTTAATCAAAAACATTTTTTTCCGCCTTACTCAAGTTTCAATCCTACTTGTTGATAGAAGAAGTAGGTGAAAGTATTTTTCCGTCCGCGTTACGCAGTCTCCGCCATATAGAGATATTTTATAAGAGAAATCGTAAAATAATTCTGCAAAATTTTGGTATTTCCGGCTTAAACAGGTTTTACTGTATGTGCTTATCGTCAGGTTTGTCATCTGAACACCAATGTTTAGAGCATGTAGAAATATTTTTCCTTGTTAAAGATATCTTAACATTATTTTTAAAGGTCTTTCAATTCTTCGACAAGTTGCTTTTAAGGTTATGTTTCTTTTTGTTATTATTTTTTTTATATGTGGACATTTGTAGTGCTATTGCAGCTTAATGTTTAAAATATTTTAGAAAGCCGTTTGATATTCATTGTTGCTAAATAGAGGGTTACACCATAGGTATCAAAAAACCTATTTTCAGCGCCTTAAGCATGAATATTTACTGCTCAGCTACTTGGGAGTATTCTGTAGATCTTAGATACGATTTGAGCCATATCGTATTTGACTACTGTAGGTTTTATTTATTTTTGAGTATTTTAAAGTGGATGATTGGTTATTGAATTAGCATATTTAATAGTCAGTTTTTCTGCCAATATTACTCTTTTCAGTATTATTAATATTGGTTTGGTTTGCTTTGAATTTCGCGCAAAGCTACACGAGGGCTATCTGAGCTAGTTGTCCCTAATATAGTAGTGTAAGACTAGAGGGAAGGCGGTCAGTTATCACCACCCACCGTCAACTCTTGACTACTCCTTAACCAACGAATAGTGGGATTGATCGTTATGTTATAACGCCCCCATGGCTGAAAGAACGAGTATTTTTTAGTGTGACAAGGATTCGAACTCGCGATCCTTATAACATAATTTGTAATTAGTTAATTGGGGCTACTGTACTTATAACGTAATTTGTAATTAGATGGCTGGTGCTTGTGTACCTTACAACATAATGTATAAGGAGATGACTATTAGTAGTGTTCCTTAGAACGTAAATTGTAATTAGATGACTCGTGCTAGTGTTCTTTTTAACATAATATGTAATTAGCTGATTGGTGCTAATGTTCCTTACAACATAATTTGGAATGAAATGACTGGCGCTATTGTTCCTTACAAAATAATCTGTAAGGAAAGGTTCGGCATGGGCAAGTGGGTTAAGGGGTTCGACTCGTAATCTGAGAGTCGCGGGTTTGAATCCCCGTCGCACCAAACATGCTCGCCCTTTCAGCCGTGGGGGCGTTATAATGTTACGGTCAATCCCACTATACGTTGGTAAAGGAGTAGCCCAAGAGTTGGCGGTGGGTGATGATGACTAGCTGCCTTCCCTTTAGTCTTGCACTGCTAAATTAGAGACGGCTAGCGCAGATAGCCCTTGAGTAGCTTTGAGCGAAATTCAAAAACAAACAAACTGTAAGGAGATGACTGGCACTACTGTTCCTTACAACGTAATCTGTAAGGAGATAACTGGCACTACTGTTCCTTACAACATAATCTGTAGAGATGACTGGTGCTGGTGTTCCTTACAATGTCTATTTCTAGTAGGTGAATGACCTCTCTGATTTACTGACTTGTTTCTACTTTTGAAAGAGAAAGTTTTTTCTGCACAAATGTTTTTTTTTTTTATTTTGCGTGCATATTGTACACACGCAAAGATTTTAGTTGTAGTAACGTGTTTCATAAGGATCAATTTAGGTATTAATGTCTTGTTACATTACACATACCTGTTGTTTTGTAATAGGATTTGGAGAAGGTACATAAATCAATTGGAATTGTTTGTTGTTTACTCTCGTACATATAATATTTTTTACGATATTTGAGTGATGGATATGAGTGACCAGGTGAGGTAAATGTGTACTCACTGTAGAGTAAATATTTTTATCTTCATGCTTTTATTATGGTCTACTGTTGAGAAAATCTATAACAATCAAATGAAGACCGAATTCAGTGATCAGGTTTATATATGAATAAAGACCAAATTTACTGTAAGAAATACATCTTAACGAAACATAAACAGAAGGAATCGGTAACAAGTTTAGAAAAACAGGAATAATGAGTGACAACTCCTTAACTAAATGTCAACACCAGCAACTGTCCTCTCATAGAAGTAATTGGGAACTCTATGTTTGTTTGTTTGTTTTGGAATTTCGCACAAAGCTACTCGAGGGCCATCTGTGCTAGTCGTCCCTAATTTAGCAGTGTAAGACTAGAGGGAAGGCAACTAGTCATCACCACCCACCGCCAACTCTTGGGCTACTCTTTTACCACGAAAAGTGGGATTGACCGTCACATTATAACGCCCCCACGGCTGGGAGGGCGAGCATGTTTGGAGCGACTCGGGCGCGAACCCGCGACCCTCAGATTACGAAGCGCACGCCTTAACGCGCTAGGCCTTGCCAGGCCTGGGAACTCTATGGAACATTACTTAGCACTATGAGATTTCGCGTTGCGACAGGGCAACCATTTCTTTAATTGTTTTTAATTTTAATAAGAATTAAGGTCACACTTGCCTTAGAAGCTACTGGAAATCTACTTTAAAACGTAGCCATTCTCGTGCTCTACACTTATGAAATCCCATCCCTTTTACATTTCTAGCACAGCTGGGTTCCTGTCAGACAGCACTCAACTTTCCTGCTGAAAGTAACAAAAATCAACCAGACACCACGCAGACTGTCTGGCCTGTAATTATTAACTATCTTTTAAAATGTAGTATTGAATTAAGGAGACTACATAGTTTCATGATATAACTAATTACTGTTCAGTTATCTTACGAAAGTATTGATTGATTCTGTGTAGTAATAAAGAATAGTGGAAAACTGTATTATAATAAATAAAGATTGCTTTGGTGTAGTAGTACTAATGAACGCTTGTAAGTTATGATCCTATTAAGCGCGGTGCTAAAGATAATATGAAAACTATGGCCTGATTGAGCACGGTGCTAAAGATACATGAAGTATATGAACTACTTCAAAATATAAATAATACTATAGTATAGAAGAACAGGAAAGAGGGTTGCTGTAAACAGAACATTGGATGGACTGTAGTAAATACAGAATAAAGAGGGTCGTAGTAAATAAAACAAGGAGAGGACTGTAGTTATTAGATAATAAAGAGGGTTGTAATAAATAGAACACGGGAGGACTGTAGTTATTAAATAATAAAAGGGTTGTAATAAATAGAACACGGGAGGAGTGTAGTTATTAGATAATAAAGAGGGTTGTAATAAATAGAACACGGGAGGAGTGTAGTTATTAGATAATAGAGAGGGTTGTAATAAATAGAACACGGGAGGACTGTAGTTATTAAATAATAAAGAGGGTTGTAATAAATAGAACACGAGAGGAGTGTAGTTATTAGATAATAAAGAGGGTTGTAATAAATAGAACACGGGAGGAGTGTAGTTATTAGATAATAAAGAGGGTTGTAATAAATAGAACACGGGAGGACTGTAGTTATTAAATAATAAAGAGGGTTGTAATAAATAGAACACGAGAGGAGTGTAGTTATTAGATAATAAAGAGGGTTGTAATAAATAGAACACGGGAGGAGTGTAGTTATTAGATAATAAAGAGGGTTGTAATAAATAGAACATGGGAGGAGTGTAGTTATTAGATAATAAAGAGGGTTGTAATAAATAGAACACAGGAGGAGTGTAGTTATTAGATAATAAAGAGGACTGTAGTAAATGGAACACAAAGATGGTTTTATTTAATAGAACTCAGGAGGACTGTTGTAGTAAATAGATAATAAAGAGGGTTGTAGTAAATTAAACACGGGGAGGACTGTAGTAAATATATAATAAAGAGGGTTGTAGTAAATTGAACAAGGGAAGACTGTAGTAAATGGAACACAAAGATAGTTTTAGTAAATAGAACTCAGGAGGACTGTAGTAAATAGATAATAAAGAGCGTTGCTAAACAGAACATGGGAAGACTTAATAAATAAACTCAGGTAAGTGAATTATAACATGAGAATTTAACTGTTTATAAATATTACGTTACTTTCGTTTGTGTTTGTCGTAGTTTTCTTTATATATTGGTCCACACTGAATCAATCTCATTATAATCTATATAAATATTATGAAATTGTATATAACTAATTTACCTCCTGTAGATGGACCAGAATTGGTATGGAGGTTTGTTTTGTGGTTTCACGTTTTGTGTTTTTAAGTTTTTATGGACGTTTTTTTACAATTGCATGCAAGGAAAGAAAAGTTTCTTGTCCTAAGATAACCTTCTTTAAACAATGAATTTACGTAAATTCAACTATTTTTAAATATTATCCGTGAAAGCATACCCTCCCTCGAATAACCCTTTTTCTTTTATCCAAAGCTTTAGGAGCATACCAGATAAGTTTGACTGAATTTTAACCTGTTCTCTCTCCCCTCTCCATTCACGAAACTTTTGACTCTAAAAAAATGTACATTGTGAGATACAACGCCTACAGCAGCTTTTTGTATATTTAATGCACACCAAGTCTTCATTAGAAAACACAAGTATAAAAAGTTTTCATTGAAAAGTCACACACAGTGTTAATTAACCTTAATTTATTTTTATCAGTGAAAGTTTTTAACATTTAACACTGTACAAAATACAAGTGAACGTGAGAAGAAAGATAAATAAACTTAACGAGTAAATGAATCTGTAAGCCTAATCATGTAGTAACATAAATATAACCATAATACTCTCTATGTCTGTCTAAAGAAAACCTTTGGAGTCGTTGTTTCACATAAATATAACCATAATACTCTCTATGTCTGTCTAAAGAAAACCTTTGGAGTCGTTGTTTGACATAAATATAACCATAATACTCTCTATGTCTGTCTAAAGAAAACCTTTGGAGTCGTTGTTTGACATAAATATAACCATAATGCTCTCTATGTCTGTCTAAAGAAAACCTTTGGAGTCGTTGTTTGACATAAATATAACCATAATACTCTCTATGTCTGTCTAAAGAAAACCTTTGGAGTCGTTTTTGACATAAATATAACCATAATACTCTCTATGTCTGTCTATAGAAAATCTTTGGAGTCGTTGTTTGACATAAATATAACCATAATACTCTCTATGTCTGTCTAAAGAAAACCTTTGGAGTCGTTGTTTGACATAAATATAACCATAATACTCTCTATGTCTGTCTAAAGAAAACCTTTGGAGTCGTTTTTGACATAAATATAACCATAATACTCTCTATGTCTGTCTATAGAAAACCTTTGGAGTCGTTGTTTGACATAAATATAACCATAATGCTCTCTATGTCTGTCTAAAGAAAACCTTTGGAGTCGTTGTTTGACATAAATATAACCATAATACTCTCTATGTCTGTCTAAAGAAAACCTTTGGAGTCGTTGTTTGACATAAATATAACCATAATACTCTCTATGTCTGTCTAAAGAAAACCTTTGGAGTCGTTGTTTGACATAAATATAGCCACAATACTCTCTATGTCTGTCTAAAGAAAACCTTTGGAGTCGTTGTTTGACATAAATATAACCATAATGCTCTCTATGTCTGTCTATAGAAAACCTTTGGAGTCGTTGTTTGACATAAATATAACCATAATACTCTCTATGTCTGTCTAAAGAAAACCTTTGGAGTCGTTGTTTGACATAAATATAACCATAATGCTCTCTGTGTCTGTCTAAAGAAAACCTTTGGAGTCGTTGTTTGACATAAATATAGCCATAATACTCTCTATGTGTGTCTAAAGAAAACCTTTGGAGTCGTTGTTTGACATAAATATAACCATAATGCTCTCTATGTCTGTCTAAAGAAAACCTTTGGAGTCGTTGTTTGACATAAATATAACCATAATACTCTCTATGTCTGTCTATAGAAAACCTTTGGAGTCGTTGTTTGACATAAATATAACCATAATACTCTCTATGTCTGTCTAAAGAAAACCTTTGGAGTCGTTGTTTGAACAAACAAATATAAATGTACAATTTATTTTCAGGCACATTGTGTTACTATATTAAGAGTCAAAAACACAAAAACTAACGTTTTCGGCACAATGAAAGATAGAATCTTTACTTTTCTTTTCAGACGACTAGTTTTGTTACCTTCACCAGGGCTAACGTTACGGAAACTAGACTGCTGTGACAAATAGTGAAGATTTTACTTTTCATTTTGTCAAAAGCGTTGGACTTTGTGGTGTTTTACTCTTAAATAAAATATAAATACAACCATAACACTTTCTATTTTTGTCAGAAATAACCTTTAGAGATGTTCTTTCTCAACAACTATAAATACAAGCATAACTTCACAATTATCGTTTAAAATAACATTTAAAATTTCTATTCTCACCAAGAAATTGAAATACAACCAGAACATTTGGTACCATTGTTTAAAAATACCCTTTTCAGTTGTTATCCTCACCAACAGATATAAATACACAACCAATACCAATTTTCTTTCATTTTTCTAAACTTTGACTAGTCTCAAAAAAGCACACGAAATCATCTGTGAAGTAAGTTAGATCGGAAGTCTCTGTAAACAGTGTAGGTTTAGGTCGTTTAAGATAGTGAAATCGTTTGAATGTGATAGTGTCAGTACGTTTCAGATGAAAAGTCTCTTGAATGTGGTATAGCTTCAGAAAGTTACAGGTAAGGAGTATCTGGACAGACTCACAACATTAACACACCTAGTGTTCCTACTGTTTCACTCACAACATTAACACACCTAGTGTTCCAACTGTTTCACTCACAACATTAACACACCTAAGGTTTCTACAATGTAACTCATAATATTAACACACCTAATGTTTCTACTGTTTCACTCAGAATATTAATAACACACCTTTTGTTCCTACTGTTTCACTCAAAACATTAACAGACCTAATGTTTCTGCTGTTTTAATCATAACATTAACATAACTAGTGTTCCTAGTGTTTCAATCAGAACATAAACACACTTAGTGTTCCTACTGTTTCACTCACAACATTAACACACCTGTTCTTCCTACTGTTTTACTCACAACATTAACTCACCTAGTATTCCTACTGTTTCACTCAGAATATCAACACATCTAATGTTGCTACTGTTTCAATCAGAACATTAACACACCTAATGTTTCACCAAGAACATTAACACACCCGGCGTTTCTACTGTTTCACACACAACATTAAGACGCCCAATGTTTCTAGTGTTTCACTCACGAAATTAACACACATAATGATCCTGCTGTTTCAATTATAACATTAACATACCTAGTATTCCTGCTGCTTCATTCAGAACATAAACACACCTACTGTTCCTACTGTTAAACTCACAACATTAACACACCTGTTCTTCCTACTGTTTCACTCACAACATTAACGTACCTAGTGTTCCTACAGTTTCAATATATAGCATAAACACACCTAGTGTTACAATTGTTTCACTCACAACATTAACACACATAATGTTTCTACTATTTCACTCACAACATTAACACGTCTTTTGTTCCTACTGTTTCAATCAAAACATTAACAAGCATAGCATTCCTACTGTTTTAATCAGAAGATCAACACACCTAGAGTTCATGCTGTTTCACTGACAACATTAACACACCTGGGTTTCCTACTGTTTTACTCACAACATTAACTCACCTAGTGTTCCTACTGTTTCAATGTGAATATAAACACACCTCGTGTTTTTCTCTTTTAATAAAAATATAAACACACCTAGTGTTTATGCAGTTTCACTAACATCATAAAGACACCTAATGTTGCTACTTATTCAATCGAAAAATTAACACTACTAATGTTTCACTCATAACATTAACGCACTAATGTTCCTACTGTTTCAATTAGAACACAAACATACCTGGTGTTATTGCTGTTTCAATCACAATATTAATATACCTAGTGTTCATACTGTTTCAATCAAAACATTAGCACACCTAGTGTTGCTACTGTTTCACTCACAACATTATCACACCTAATGTTCCTACTGTTTCACTCACAACATTAACGCACATAGTGTTCCTACTGTTTCAGTCAGAATATAAACACACCTATTGTTCCTACTGTTTCACTTACAATTTTAACACACCTATTGTCCTACTGTTTCACTCACAAAATTGACACACTTAGTGTTTGAATTGTTTCAGTCACAAGATTAACGCAGCTAGTGTTCCTGCTGTTTTACTCAGAACATTAACACACCTGATACTGCATTCAGAACATTAACACACCTAGTACTGAATCCAGAACAGTAACACACCTGTTGTTCCTACTGTTACAATCGCAACATTAACATACTTAGTGTTCCTACTGTTTTAATGAAAACATTAGTACACCTTGTGTTGTTACTGTTTCACTCAAAACATTAACAGACCTAATGTTTCTGCTGTTTTAATCATAACATTAACATAACTAGTGTTCCTAGTGTTTAACTCACAACATTAACATAACTAGTGTTCCTACTGTTTCAATCAGAACATAAACACACTTAGTGTTCCTACTGTTTCACTCACAACATTAACACACCTGTTCTTTCTACTGTTTTACTCACAACATTAACTCACCTAGTATTCCTACTGTTTCACTCAGAATATCAACACACCTAATGTTGCTACTGTTTTACGCAGAATATAAACACACTTAATGCTTCACCGAGATTATTAACACATCTAACGTTTCTACCGTTTCACTCAGAATATAAACGCATCTAATGTTGCTACTGTTTCAATCAGAACATTAACACACCTAATGTTTCACCAAGAACATTAACACACCCGGCGTTTCTACTGTTTCACAGACAACATTAAGACGCCCAGTGTTTCTAGTGTTTCACTCACGAAATTAACACACATAATGATCCTGCTGTTTCAATTATAACATTAACATACCTAGTATTCCTGCTGCTTCATTCAGAACATAAACACACCTACTGTTCCTACTGTTTCACTCACAACATTACACCTGTTCTTCCTACTGTTTCACTCACAACATTAACGTACCTAGTGTTCCTACAGTGTTCCTACTGTTTCTGTTCTTCCTATCAACATTAACGTACCTAGTGTTCCTACAGTTTCAATATAACATAAACACACCTAGTGTTACAATTGTTTCACTCACAACATTAACACACATAATGTTTCTACTATTTCACTCACAACATTAACACATCTTTTGTTCCTACTGTTTCAATCAAAACATTAACAAGCATAGCATTCCTACTGTTTTAATCAGAAGATCAACACACCTAGAGTTCATGCTGTTTCACTCACAACATTAACACAGCTGGGTTTCCTACTGTTTTACTCACAACATTAACTCACCTAGTGTTCCTACTGTTTCAATGAGAATATAAACACACCTCGTGTTTTTCTCTTTTAATCAACATATAAACACACCTAGTGTTCCTACTGTTTCACTAATAACATTTACACACCTTGTGTTCCTATTGTTTCACTAATAACATTTACACACCTTGTGTTCCTACTGTTTTACTCAGAGCATTGACACACCTAGTGCTGCAATCAGAACATTAACACATCTGTTGTTCCTACTTTTTCACTGACAAAATTAAATCACCTAGTGTTCCTATTGTTTGACTCAGAACATTAACATACCTGGTGTTCCTATTGTTTCAATCAAAACATTAACACATTTATTGTTGCTACTGTTTCACTCACAATTTTAACACACCTTTCGTTTTTAGTTTTTCACTCAAAACATTAACACGCCCAGCATTCCTACTATTTCACTTACGACATTAACGAACCCAGTGTTCTTACTGTTTCAGTCAGAATATGAACACATCTAGTGTTTCTACTGCTTCCCTCATAACATTAACACACCTAGTGTTCATGCAGTTTCACTAACATCATAAAGACACCTAATGTTGCTACTTATTCAATCGAAAAATTAACACTACTAATGTTTCACTCATAACATTAACGCACGAATGTTCCTACTGTTTCAATTAGAACACAAACATACCTGGTGTTCTTGCTGTTTCAATCACAATATTAATATACCTAGTGTTCATACTGTTTCAATCAAAACATTAACACACCTAGTGTTGCTACTGTTTCACTCACAACATTAACACACCTAAGGTTTCTACAATGTAACTCATAATATTAACACACCTAATGTTTCTACTGTTTCACTCAGAATATTAATAACACACCTTTTGTTCCTACTGTTTCACTCAAAACATTAACAGACCTAATGTTTCTGCTGTTTTAATCATAACATTAACATAACTAATGTTCCTAGTGTTTAACTCACAACATTAACATAACTAGTGTTCCTACTGTTTCAATCAGAACATAAACACACTTAGTGTTCCTACTGTTTCACTCACAACATTAACACACCTGTTCTTCCTACTGTTTTACTCACAACATTAACTCACCTAGTATTCCTACTGTTTCACTCAGAATATCAACACATCTAATGTTGCTACTGTTTCAATCAGAACATTAACACACCTAATGTTTCACCAAGAACATTAACACACCCGGCGTTTCTACTGTTT
The DNA here is from genome assembly GCF_004210375.1 of Tachypleus tridentatus. Classification (NCBI taxonomy): domain Eukaryota; kingdom Metazoa; phylum Arthropoda; class Merostomata; order Xiphosura; family Limulidae; genus Tachypleus; species Tachypleus tridentatus. The sequence goes on from NC_134831.1 coordinate 168,573,613, forward strand.
CACACACAACATTAAGACGCCCAATGTTTCTAGTGTTTCATTCACGAAATTAACACACATAATGATCCTGCTGTTTCAATTATAACATTAACATACCTAGTATTCCTGCTGCTTCATTCAGAACATAAACACACCTACTGTTCCTACTGTTTCACTCACAACATTAACACACCTGTTCTTCCTACTGTTTCACTCACAACATTAACGTATCTAGTGTTCCTACAGTTTCAATATAACATAAACACACCTACTGTTCCTACTGTTTCACTCACAACTTTAACACACCTGTTCTTCCTACTGTTTCACTCACAACATTAACGTACCTAGTGTTCCTACAGTTTCAATATATAGCATAAACACACCTAGTGTTACAATTGTTTCACTCACAACATTAACACACATAATGTTTCTACTATTTCACTCACAACATTAACACGTCTTTTGTTCCTACTGTTTCAATCAAAACATTAACAAGCATAGCATTCCTACTGTTTTAATCAGAAGATCAACACACCTAGAGTTCATGCTGTTTCACTCACAACATTAACACACCTGGGTTTCCTACTGTTTTACTCACAACATTAACTCATCTAGTGTTCCTACTGTTTCAATGAGAATATAAGCACACCTCGTGTTTTTCTCTTTTAATAAAAATATAAACACACCTAGTGTTTATGCAGTTTCACTAACATCATAAAGACACCTAATGTTGCTACTTATTCAATCGAAAAATTAACACTACTAATGTTTCACTCATAACATTAACGCACGAATGTTCCTACTGTTTCAATTAGAACACAAATATACCTAGTGTTCTTGCTGTTTCAATCAAAACATTAGCACACCTAGTGTTGCTACTGTTTCACTCACAACATTATCACACCTAATGTTCCTACTGTTTCATTCACAACATTAACGCACATAGTGTTCCTACTGTTTCAGTCAGAATATAAACACACCTAGTGTTCCTACTGTTTCACTTACAATTTTAACACACCTATTGTTCCTACTGTTTCACTCACAAAATTGACACACTTAGTGTTTGAACTGTTTCAGTCACAAGATTAATGCAGCTAGTGTTCCTGCTGTTTTACTCAGAACATTAACACACCTAATACTGCATCCAGAACATTAACACACCTAGTACTGAATCCAGAACAGTAACACACCTGTTGTTCCTACTGTTTCACTCAAAACATTAACAGACCTAATGTTTCTGCTGTTTTAATCATAACATTAACATAACTAGTGTTCCTAGTGTTTAACTCACAACATTAACATAACTAGTGTTCCTACTGTTTCAATCAGAACATAAACACACTTAGTGTTCCTACTGTTTCACTCACAACATTAACACACCTGTTCTTCCTACTGTTTTACTCACAACATTAACTCACCTAGTATTCCTACTGTTTCACTCAGAATATCAACACACCTAATGTTGCTACTGTTTTACGCAGAATATAAACACACTTAATGCTTCACCGAGATTATTAACACATCTAACGTTTCTACCGTTTCACTCAGAATATAAACACATCTAATGTTGCTACTGTTTCAATCAGAACGTTAACACACCTAATGTTTCACCAAGAACATTAACACACCCGGCGTTTCTACTGTTTCACACACAACATTAAGACGCCCAGTGTTTCTAGTGTTTCACTCACGAAATTAACACACATAATGATCCTGCTGTTTCATTATAACATTAACATACCTAGTAACATTCAGAACATAAAACACCTACCTGTTTCACTCACAACATTAACACACCTGTTCTTCCTACTGTTTCTCTCACAACATTAACGTACCTATTCCACGGTTTCAATATAACATAAACACACCTACTGTTCCTACTGTTTCACTCACAACATTAACACACCTGTTCTTCCTACTGTTTCACTATAACATTAACGTACCTAGTGTTCCTACAGTTTCAATATAACATAAACACACCTAGTGTTACAATTGTTTCACTCACAACATTAACACACATAATGTTTCTACTATTTCACTCACAACATTAACACATCTTTTGTTCCTACTGTTTCAATCAAAACATTAACAAGCATAGCATTCCTACTGTTTTAATCAGAAGATCAACACACCTAGAGTTCATGCTGTTTCACTCACAACATTAACACACCTGGGTTTCCTACTGTTTTACTCACAACATTAACTCACCTAGTGTTCCTACTGTTTCAATGAGAATATAAACACACCTCGTGTTTTTCTCTTTTAATCAAAATATAAACACACCTAGTGTTCCTACTGTTTCACTAATAACATTTACACACCTTGTGTTCCTACTGTTTCACTCACAAGATTAACAGACCTAGTGTTCCTAATGTTTTACTCAGAGCATTGACACACCTAGTGCTGCAATCAGAACATTAACACATCTGTTGTTCCTACTTTTTCACTCACAAAATTAAATCACCTAGTGTTCCTATTGTTTGACTCAGAACATTAACATACCTGGTGTTCCTATTGTTTCAATCAAAACATTAACACATTTATTGTTGCTACTGTTTCACTCGCAATTTTAACACACCTTTCGTTTTTAGTTTTTCGCTCAAAACATTAACACGCCCAGCATTCCTACTATTTCACTTACGACATTAACGAACCCCTTGTTCTTACTGTTTCAGTCAGAATATGAACACATCTAGTGTTTCTACTGCTTCCCTTCATAACATTAACACACCTAGTGTTCATGCAGTTTCACTAACATCATAAAGACACCTAATGTTGCTACTTATTCAATCGAAAAATTAACACTACTAATGTTTCACTCATAACATTAACGCACGAATGTTCCTACTGTTTCAATTAGAACACAAACATACCTGGTGTTCTTGCTGTTTCAATCACAATATTAATATACCTAGTGTTCATACTGTTTCAATCAAAACATTAACACACCTAGTGTTGCTACTGTTTCACTCACAACATTATCACACCTAATGTTCCTACTGTTTCATTCACAACATTAACGCACATAGTGTTCCTACTGTTTCAGTCAGAATATAAACACACCTAGTGTTCCTACTGTTTCACTTACAATTTTAACACACCTATTGTTCCTACTGTTTCATTCACAAAATTGACACACTTAGTGTTTGAACTGTTTCAGTCACAAGATTAACGCAGCTAGTGTTCCTGCTGTTTTACTCAGAACATTAACACACCTAGAATAATACTGAATCCAGAACAGTAACACACCTGTTGTTCCTACTGTTACAATCGCAACATTAACATACTTAGTGTTCCTACTGTTTTAATGAAAACATTAGTACACCTTGTGTTGTTACTGTTATACTCACAACATTAACACATCTTTTGTTCGTTCTGTGTCACTCAAAACATTGACACCCATAGTGATGCTACTGTTTCACTCACAACATTAATGCACCTAGTGTTCCTACTGTTTCAATCAGAACAGAAACACACCTAGTGTTCCTGCTATCTCAATCACAACATTAACATACCTAGTATTCCAATTGTTTCACTCACAACATTAATGTACCTAGTGTTTCTACTGTTTCAATCAGAATATAAATACATCTGGTGTTCCTGCTGTTTCAATCAGAACATTAACACACCTTGTCCTGCACGCAGAACATTAACACACGTGTTGTTCCCACTGTTTAACTCACAACATTAACGCACCTGGTGTTCCTACTGTTTCAGTCAGAACATAAACACACTTAGTGTTTCTGATGTTTCAGTCACAACATTAACGCACCTAGTGTTCTTACTGTTTTACTCAGAGCATTAACACACCTAGTGCTGCACTCAGAACATTAACACACCTAGTGTTTCTACTGTTTCAATCAGAACATAGACACACCTCGTATTCCTGCAGTTTCAATCAGAATATAAAAACACCTACTGTTCTTACTGTTTCACTCACAACATTGGCTCACCATGTGTTCCTACTGTTTCATTTACAACATCAACGCACCTAGTGTTCCTACTGTTTCATTTACAAAATTAACACACCAAGGGTTTGAACTGTTTCAGCCACAACATTAACGCTCCTAGTGTTCCTTCTGTTTTACTCAGAACATTAACACACCTGGTACTGCACCCATAACATTAACACACTTGTTGTTCTTACTGTTTCACACACAAATTTAACTTATCTAGAGTTCCTACTGTTTCACTCACAACATTAACGCACCTAGTGTTCCTACTGTTTCAATGAGCAAATAAAAAACCCAGTGTTGTTACTGTTTTACTCACAATTTTAACACTCCTAATGTTTCTACTGTTTCACTCACAACATTAACGCACCTTGTGTTCCTACTGTTTTACTTAGAGTATTAAAACACCTAGTGCTGCACGCAGAACAATAACACACCTGCTGTTCCTACTGTTTTACTTACAACATTAACACACCAATGTTCCTACTGTTTCATTCACAGCATTAACGCACCTAGTGTTTCTACTGTTTCAATCAGAACATAAATACACCTCATGTTCCTGCTGTTTCAATCAGAATATAAAAACACCTAGTATTTCTATTGTTCACTCATAACATTTATACACCTATTGTTCCTACTTTTTCACTCACAACATTAACTCACCTTGTGTTCCTACAGTTTCACTCACAACATTAACTCAACTAGTGTTCCTACTGTTTCAGTCAGAACGTAAACACACCTAGTGTTCCTACTGCTTTACTCAGAACATTGATACACCTAATGTTCCTACTGTTTCACCAAGAACAAGAATACACCTAGTGTTCCTACAATTTCACTGAAAAGATTAACACATCTAGTGTTTCTGCTGTTTCTCTGAGTCATCCTGCCCCTGTAGCATGTATTACAAAGGACCAGTAAATAGTAATAATTTTGTTAAGGTTAATGTATAAAGACATCTTCCTGATTAACAAACATACTCACCTCGGCACTGGAAGGTCGAGAAGTTAGTGTATCTTCGACAACATTTTCATTTACATTGAGAGAATTCATTTTTTGAATGTTTCTCACTGCTCTGTTTACCTCACCTTAGCTCTATATGTGTCGATACCTTGTACTATCGACCTTCCACGACAGAACGTCAGTGACAAGTACAACGGTATATCGTTGAAGATCTCAAGACGCTAACATCGCACTCTGCTGTCTGTTTCTTGTACTAGTAGTTGATAATAGTAATGTATGGCCCCCAGAACATTCGTTACCTTGAAAGCATAGTTCTGCGTAATTGAACAGTACATTACTCACGGTTGATGATCAGTAATATTAATGAATCCGTCCATATGCCTACTGATAACACGAAGTGCATGTTGTTGTGCTAACTTAAAATAAAAATTAGTTACTGCTAAACTAGACTTAATTGTTGCACGCATGGAGTTATAACGAATAAAATTATGCAATGCACGTGATAAGTCTCAGTAGACCATGTAACTACTTCGCTGGTGTGGATGGATTTTCACCAGAATTGGTATAGAGGGTCATTAAGTCAATGTAAGAATACATACAAATTTTAATTTTTGCGTTTTTCGGTTTTTATATGCATGTTTTGCCACTATTTCGTCCCATGTTGGTGAATTTTCACTACAAGTGGAATGGAAATTCAATGAGTCCATGGAGAGATACATAAAAATTCTTAGTTTTTCATTTTTTGCAAACACGTATAAGGGAAGAAACATCTCATGTCTTAAGTTAACATTTCATTAACCATGAATTTACATAACTTCCTCCAGGGGACTGGAACTAGAGATATTAAGTAATGTGATTTTCACATAATAGGTTGAATTAAATATTATATGTGATGGTTCTTACCCTTTTGATTACTATTAACAGAACACGCTGTATATTATATGTGATAGTTATTAATATTTTCATTGTAAGTTCACACAACTGTTACAACAACTATGCTAGTATTTCTGTCTCCATGGTTAAGGCACTCGACTCGTAATCCGAGGGTTGCGAGTTCGAATCTCCACCACACCAAATATACACGCTCTATCAGCTTTTGGTGCGTTATAATGTGACGGTCAATCCCACTATTCGTTGGTTAAAGAGTAGCCCTTGAGTTGGTGATGAGTGGTGATGACTTGTTGCCTTACCTCTAGTCTTACACTGCTAAATTAGGGACGGCTAGCACAGATAGCCCTCGAGTAGCTTTGTACGAAATTCTAAAAACAAACAGAACGTGGATTTTTTTTTTATTTTACGCCTAGGATGATCAATCATAAAATGATCAAACTTCTTACTGTTTGTTAAGCACGAAAAATTTAATGTCGTACGTGATCATATCACTCCCGTCGTGTGCTCTGCTAGTGACATCATAGTAAGGGTTTACGGCTTTTCGTAAATCACTTTTGTCGCTTGTGTTAGTAATACGTGTCAGTCATGTTATCTCTCTCTCTTTTTTTTTATAGTAAGTCGATGAAAACATAAACAGATTATTAAAGTTTAGACCAACGTTTTCACTGAAAGGAATAGTGTGAGTTTTGTTTCTTTCTGACTTGCGTTTTAACTTTTGTCTAAGTTTGGTATTACCCTTTAACAAGTATGTCTTAAGTAATATAAACTAGTTGATATGTCTTCAGTTTTACACTGCAGCAGGTGTATGTTCATATATATGTAAAAATGGCTGGTATGGATAGAGTAAGCACTATGTAGAGGAGCGAACAACGTTGTTCGCTTCTTTACATAGTGCTTTCTCAATCCATACCAGCCATTTTTACATATATATATATTTCTCTACAAATGATTTTTCTCGTCATCAAGGTGTATATTCAGTATCACGCTTATGACATTACACTGTAACAGTTATACATTTAGTGTTACACTAATAGGTATGTTTTCGGTATTACATTGTAACAGCTGTATCTTCTTCAATACCCTTAACAGATATATGTTTTTATAATTAAATATTTAGTTTTACAATTATGCTTTTCTGTGCTATTTAGAAGTAAATTGTACACAATCCTAATCCTAATAGCGTATAAACAATTATACATGAGACAGCGCCGTCGCTACACGATACATAAACATCATTTCGAAATAAAACCACGACCTTTTTATTTTTCGAAGGTGGTGGTAACCTTTTTGCTCATTATTTAATCCCCGTGTTAAAATAATATGTGATAGATATTTACAGATCCGCACTTATTCTGTAATATAAAAATTTAGTTAAAACACGAAACTTAAATGCTTTAGTAAAAAGCTTAAGCTTGGCTTGTTTTGGCTACTCAAGTGTTATCTGCGCTAGCTGTCCCTAATTTAGCAGTGTAAGGCTAGAGGGAAGATGACTAGTTACTTTCCTAGGATCGTGGGTTCGAATTCACGTCACACCAAACATGCTCGCCCTTTCAGCCGTGTGGGCGTTATAATGTGACGGGAATTCGAACCCGCGACCCTCAGATTACGAGTCGAGCGCCTTAATCATCTGGCCGAAAAGCATACGATTGCTGAATATCATAATTTTTTTATTTTAGTTTTATCCATTTTTTATATTACATAATAATTAATTTTATAATATAAATAATACTTTAGAATGATGTAGAAAGTAAAACAACTTGCAGTGATAAATCACAAAGTGGAAAATGTTTAAACAATAATATAAAGAAAACACGTGAGGACTTGTTTCTTGAGAAGAGAATTTGTAGTTTATTAGTAAAAACAACTACATAAATATATTGATTTATACTTTCGACTGGTAAGAGGCCTTCAATTTAATTTGCTAGTTTGTATATCCATATTACATTTTGGGGATCTCGGCTATATTTTTTCCAAAAACACTTTTAAGACATGATTCCCAGTATGTTCAGAAATTCCCCGTTGCCTATTTCCTGTCCAGGTTTAATTGCTAATTTTTGAATATTTATATCTTCTGTTCGCTTAACTTTCCTACATAGTCGATCAATATAGAACCAGCACACATTCTAAGTTTTAGAATGAGGTATGAAATAAAAGGAATTTAACTGCAAGTTTCCTCATAAAATTAAAATTTCTAAGAGTGTGTTTGTGTGTGTTTTTCTTTTAGCAAAGCCACAAAGGCTATCTGCTCAGCCCACCGAGGGGAATAGAACCCCTGATTTTAGCGTTGTAAATCCGGAGACATACCGCTGTACTAGCGGGGGGCAAATTTCTAAGAAAGATAACATTAGCCAGAGAATTAGGTTATATTCATTAAGACTCGCACATACAAACATAACTATAATAGATATTTATATCACTGTGGTATTTTGATGGTTCAGGTTTATGGAATACTTGTTAGGTGATAACTACTGATTTGACAAGGAAATGTGACATACGTTTACTGTTTTAATTATTAACTTCTCATGTGACAAAGAAAGTGTTACATATGTATACGCTCTTAATTATTAACTACTGCGACATATAAAAGTAAAATTTAATGAAGCTTAAGCTTCTATTGGATATGACCTGCTTTCTGTGTAAAAATAATATAAACATAGGGGGTGTTCATTTCACTATCACCTGAGAAGTTTAAAAATATCTTGGACATCTAAAGGGCTACTTTTTTTAAACAGTCTTATAATTGTGACACAGAACTTATGTTTGGATAACAAATACTTCAGAAGCAGATGCATGATGCCCTAGGAAGTTAAAATAGATGTTAAATTCACATCATATTGTATTGCGACTGGATCTTATTAAGTTATATTTTATAATCTAGTGTCGGTGAACATATGATGGTGCTTGTTATTTTGCATAACACTTTATTATAAATCTGATTTATAATTAAAATGAAACATCAACAAAAAACATTATATTTTGTTTACTACTGTCCTGACTGTGTTACACACGATACAAAATTTGTGTTGCAATTAACTAAAGTACAATTCTTATTCGTAACTAATATAAAAACAAAATAATTATTTCAATCAGTAATACACATTGTGAAGCTTGGAAGTGCATGTATAGATTGTATATAATAACAATTTATGAACATTTTAGTTTTCTTACATAATTTAGTTTGCTTGTACAATAACTTGACACAACACTGACGTATTAATGTTTTTGTACACATTGTTTAAATAGCTCAGGAAAATAATCCTATTGTTAATTTGGAATGATGATAAAAGTGCAATTTGGAATGACCTGAGAACAAGCAATGATCCGTGAAAAAAAAAATCCATTGAAATAAACAGAAGAAAGATAACTATTGAACAAATTATTCTTACATTAAAATGTTATAAATTATTAAGAATTTACTGCCACAAAATAACCAACTTATTTAAATCAACAAATACTTATATTACTGCACATTTATGGGCAACATTTTAACACTATACACCATACCAATCACACCAAAATAACTATGTATGACAAATAAAGTATAATATGCTACTTTTGAGACTAGACTAATACTTGTATATTGTTTTATAACCATTTAATCAAAACTAACTGTTGTTCTTTTACAGTGCACGAAAATGATAAACTTTGTGAGAACTGCCAATTTTACCAAGATAACATCAGGTTAACTGTCTCAGCTCATTAATTGCTATTGTAGTATTCTGAACTAGATTTTAATTATGTTTTGTGTAGAATACTTCAAGATAATAAATATTTTTGATCTGATACAAAAATTGAAATTAATCTTTTACCAATCTTGTTCAAATATTACTTACTACTTACCAAAAAATTATTATATATTTAACAACATTTAATTAAGATACTAATTTGAGAACTCTACAGTCCTGTAAAAATAACATATGAAAAACAGACAATTTTATAGTACATATAGAAATAAGAAAAACTATTTCCTCGAAAGAACCAGTAGTCTATTATTTAAAACCTGACTGTACATGCATTGTTATACAGGTCTGTAGCCTCAGAATTATAGGCTTAATTCCTATTTATTCTGGTTCTTAGTTTGGGTATGATAGCTTTAATTCCTGTTTGTACAGGTCCATGGCCACTAGCTAGGGAACAGTAAGTTTAATTCCTGTTTGTACAGCGACATATGATTTTATGTGGGTATGTTGAACCCCATAAGGGTATCATAAAAAAGAAATATAACTAATTTGAATGATAAAATTTAGGTACAAAGTTGCTCAAAGAGTAATCTTTAATGCTGTCATTATTCCAATAGAGTAATAATAGATTTTTATCAGTATTAAGTAAGTAACAATGTTACTATAAATAACCATAAAAACTAGAAATCATAGTTGAATGGTGAAAAATCACCAAATTTAGTGACCTTTCTTTGCCAGAGGTATTGGACCTGACTGTATATGTCTGTAATATACTTTTAACCAACATGTTTTGGCTACATACACAAGTTATTTATTTTGAAATTTTTTTTAATGTTTCTGATTGATTGCAAATAATAATTTCTAGACTTTGATCACAGATAATATCTTTAGATAAATCAGTTTTAAAACACCCAAATTAAATCAATAGTTCATTATAATGAAGAGCTATACAAGTCCACAGAGCTGTCTTCGTTTTAGTGTTGTGTATCTTCACAACAAAATGACCATTCTCTTAATCACTATCAGATACAACATCTGACATAAGCTGTTTACGTTTATTCTCAAAGCTTTTCACTGGCTCTTGACTGCTTCCATCCTCTTCTGTAAGAAAAGATGAATTATTATAAACAGTAAAGACTATTATATTAACGATAATCAGTCAGAACATACTGTCTAAAGATGTACAATTAAGTGTACTGTGTGTAAAGGTATAACAACACAGTGTATACTATATGTAAACACATGATGTTTCAGTATATTCTGTTGAGAGTTGTTCAAAGTGAGAGTATAATATTTAAAGGGTTGTGAAGAAAAAACTAGTGATTATAGAGTGTGATGAGATAACCACAAGAACATGTTGTTAGGATAGAGGAAAGGGAATACCACAGGAACTTCTTGTTAGGATGGAGGAAAAGGGATAACCAGAGGAACTTGTTGTTGGGATGGAGGAAAAGGGATAGCCAGAGGAACTTGTTGTTAGGATGGAGTAGGATGGAGGAAAAGGGATAACCAGAGGAACTTGTTGTTAGGATGGAGTAAAAGGGATAGCCAGAGGAACTTCTTGTTAGGATGGAGGAAAAGGGATAGCCAGAGGAACTTGTTGTTAGGATGGAGGAAAAGGGATAACCAGAGAAACTTGTTGTTAGGATGGAGGAAAAGGGATAACCAGAGGAACTTGTTGTTGGGGTGGTGAGAAGAATAACTGTAGGAACTTGTTTTTTATGGTGGTGTGAGAAATAAACATATTAGTTTTTCTACATTATTTTTCTCTAATAACTTACCATCTGAGCTAGAAGAAGGGGCAACAGAGGGTGCTGATGATAGTTGTCTTTGTTTAGGAGCCTCAACTTTCTTTCTTCTCTCAGCTAAAATGGACTTTAGTTCTTCACCACTCACTGTTTTATACTAGGAACAAATACCACAAAATTAGTTTTGTACTAGTGATAAACACCATAAAACAAGTCAAACAGACAGAAGTACCTGGTGAACATTAATAACATTACAGACAGAAGTACCCAGTAAACATTCATAACATTACAGACAGAAGTACTCAATAAACACTAATAATATTACAGACAGAAGTACCCTGTATACACTAATAACATTACAGACAGAAGTACTGAGGAAACCTTAATAACATTAATAATATTTTTATTAATTAAATGTATAATGCAGTTCTGGAATTATGAAACAAACAACCATAAACACAAGACATTATGCTATTTTTAACAAATCTATATGAAGCAATATCCTTACACCACTCATGTTCTTCTGAACGGTGATGTGGCTGTGGAGACGACTTCCGACTTCCAAACCCAAGACCTCCTCAAGACGTCCCCTGGTGAGTTTAAATAACATTTTTCCAGTCATGTCCCTAAAAAGCTGACGGACTCTAAAAAAAATATGTTTAGATTTCAATTATACACACTTCTTTATAGTAAATCATATATGTGTACTATATATTTTTGAATAAACTATAAAATAATATGAGGCAATAACAAACAATACAATAATACACTCAATGACCACTTCACATATTTTATGAAGTACATTGATTATGTGTCAGGTGGTTGGTAGGTCCTACATATTGTGGTTAGTCTGCATGAGAATGGAGTATAGAGTTTATCTCTCATTTTTCAAAAATCATTTCATGTTTTATTGGCACATGTGATAAGATTAATATATTACCAGAAATAATTTAAGCAGAAGAAAGCAATCGATGGAAACACATTCTTATCTCTAACCTCTGAAAAAGAAGAAAGGTGGTATGGATTTGTAAGGAAGTAGCCAATAATAGTTTAGTACTATGATTCTGAACATGTACTTAACTCTAATCAACAAATGTATCTGTTATTATATACTATCCAATAAATGGTGTTACCAACTTCCACATATAATTGTAATAATATTTAGTTAGCTAACTAGGCCTTTCCTTGTTCAACATCATATTTTGTCACAGACATTTATTCACTAACATTGTTTAGGGTAGGACTTATAATTTATCTAAATAATTTTTATTACACTACACATGGCTGTGTAACTTGACAAGTACAGCTGAATCAACATGAAATATGTCAAAGTTTAAATATGGTTGTAAATCCAATTATTTTAATTTTAAACGTTTATTAGAAGAACAAAATACTGTTTTATTTTGAGGTTTGCTACTTGGTTCATCACCGTACACATGCTTAGCTCTACCATTCCATCTGAGAAAAGCTGGACAGTTTTTACCTATACTTGATTTCTCACCATACAGATATTTAGCTTTACCATTCCATCTGAGGAAAGGTTGACACTTTTTACCTATACTTGATTTCTCACCATACAGATATTTAGCTTTACCATTCCATCTGAGGAAAGGTTGACAGTTTTTACCTATACTTGATTTCTCACCATACAGGTGTTCAACTCCATCAATCCATCTGAGGAAAGGTGGAGAGTTGTTACCTATACTTGATTCCTCACCATACAGATATTCAACTCTACCGTTCTGTCTGAGAAAAGGTGGACAGATGTTACCTCTACTTGATTCAGTACCATAGAGATGGTTGGCTCTACCATTCCATATGAGAAAAGGTGGACAGTTGTTACCTCTACTTGGTTTTCCACCTTACAGGCATTCATCTCTACCATTCCATCTGGGGAAAAGTGGAGAGTTCTTATATATATTTGGTTCCCTACCATAAGAATGTTCAGCTCTAACATTCCATCTGAGGAAAAGTGAACAATTATTGACTCTACTTGGTTCAGCACCATAGAGATGGTCAGCTCTACCATTCCATCTAAGGAAAGGTGGACAGTTGTACCTCTACTTGGTTATTTGACCTTACTTATGTACATTAAGGATGTTTTCTACCTGTTTGTATCATAATAACATCTTGTGGATGACTTTTTTAAATGTGTTGACAGTGGCTATCTGTTTATAGTGTAGCTGCCATCTTTTTGAATTGTAGCAATCTTATCAGAAAATTTCTTAAACAAAAAATGTTCGTAACAGTGACTTTCAAAGATTTTCATACATTATCTTGTAATTCTTGAACACCATTCTTCATATCAACAGGAAGAATAAACATCACTGTTTTAATATATTTTTGGACTAATCCAGCAATTTCCAAATATGAACGAAAACATTTTAATATCATTCTTTATATCATCATAATTATTACAAGTTTGGGACAATAGACATCACAGTTTTAATGTTTATTCAATTCATTTAAACAGAACCTCCCAATTTTATAGTTTTAATGAGACTGACAAAATTTCCATCAACACTATTTTTGTGTTAGAAACACTTAATTAAGGAATTCAGTTTAGTTATTTTAGAACTGAAAATTCATTAAATTGGTAAGCCAACAGGATTTTGATACCTTGATTAACACAATGTAACTTCAATATTGCTAAGCCAACCTATTTGTGTTACCTAAACTAAAAATATCATAAATTCAGTACGTTGGTAAACCAATAGGTTTTTGATACCTTGATTAAAACAACAAAACTTCAGTGTTGTTAAACTAACCTGTATGTGTTACCTAGACTAAAAACAACATAAACTCAGTACACTGATAAACCAACCAGAAAACCCTTACTAGAATGAAACCAAGTGTGTAAAGAGAAAGCCAAAGATGAGAAATAAGACAACATGGAGGTAATAAAGAATCACAGAAAAGCAGAGAACTGGATAAATATAATAAATCTGAGAAATCATGTAAAAAATGCCAAATTAGGCCTAGTTGATTCTGCAAGAGGAGCAGCAGAATCTGGTGTGAAAAGGTTATAAAATCTATGTTAAGCTGAACAGGTTTAGCTTGTTTTTTAAGAATTAGAGGGGTAAGTTCAGGAGAAGAATGTTGAGCCATATAATGGTCAATCTCATATTGGATAATAGCAGAGAAATCCAACAATAGTTCTTCTTCACCTGCAGCTTGTTAAAATACTGCTATAATGCTCCAAGTGGGAACATGAACCTCAGAATTTATTGAGAAATATGTAAATCAAACAAAAGTGTGTGATGTAAAATATGCAAATTTCAGAAATTATAAAGATTGGGAAATTAAATGATTTCTTGAATGTAAAGAAAAATTAATAATGAAGAAGTCTCACTTCAGAAATTAAAACATTAAAATCACAACTCACACAAAAGGTATCAAAAGAAAATAACGTCTGAATATGAGTACTGCAAAACAAAAAGTGACAGATAAAGCAAAATGTAATAGAGGGAGTTGTGCATTATTACAGCATGTCCTGCTCCTATTGGTAGAAAGTTGATACACGATAACTGGTATGAGAAACACAGTGGAATCGATCAATTTCAAATGGAAGGGTGATAGAAGTCTTGGGGCATGCAAAAATTTTTATTTTGCACATAGAAGGCACTGAACTATGTGACAGGCAATGCATACTGGAATAAAACAGTATATACTTCAGTGTTGTTAAACCAACCTCTTTGTGATAGCTAGACTAAAAAATAAATTTCACTATTTGTGTCTACATGTCAGTCATCTAATGTTCATTTTTATTGGCTTTTAATTCCTGTTTCACCCTGTACTTAAGTTTTTTTAAAGGAACACCATATATTTGTATTAATGTTAAATTAAAGGGGTAATGATAACATTGTTTACCCTATGAATGTTTATAGCTTATATAAAATACATAAAAACAAATCAAATTTTCAATACCCCTGTGATTTTCACAGTACTTTAATTAATATTATATAAAAGGTATGGGTGCAATGTACCAATAATTTTTGTTGTAGGGTGGCAAGAGAATACTAATAAAATTCACAAACAGACCATTGTGAACATATGTACACCTTTTCTGTGCATTTTTATATGTGTACAGCCTCAGCAGTCAATAGTAAAAGTTTTAAAGTGTTGGCTGAACTGAACAGTTGTTTTTTGCAATGTAAAAGTTATATTATGGTTCATGATATCTTAGTTTGATGAGGGAAAGTTGAACAATATACATCATTATAAACTGCAATGTTTAACTTACTCTGGGCTGAAAACTTTAGCTGCCAACCATTCCTGCACTTCTCCTGGTGTTGACTCTGCTGTTATATAAACTGCCGCAAGGTTGCTCTGTTGTATAATACCCCACTTCTTCTTTGCTTTGTGTCCTAAAGTAACTCTCTCTCTCAGTTCTTCCTGAAACAAATCTTGTGCATTTTGTACTTTAGGAAGGATTTGCTCTTTCTTTTTCAGTATTGAGCCTAAACAAGAATATTTATGATTATATGATGATGCTCCTCTGGTAATACTAATCATGGTAGATGTACACAATAAATAAAAGATAAACAGGAGTAATGAAATTTAAAGTTCTATTAAGTGTTGAAGTATCTCTTTCAAAATCTAAATACATATGAGTAGAATCAGTTAAAGTTTATTCTCTAGTTTAAAAAGTGAGTAGAATAGGGAAAACTTCAAGTGATTTATTTCATATTTTTGTTAATCTAGGTGAAAGCTAAAGATGAAAATATTTATGTCTGAACTGTACAATTTATTGTTGTGTTTACTATATGATGAATGTAAGTTTATTTTTGTGTTTACTCTATTGCATTAGACAGGTATGAACTAGTATAATTACAACTTTGTATTAATTCCTACGTAATAATAGCAACTATGTTTCTACAGAACTCTGAACTGTTAATATCAGAAAGGTACATGTTATTGCCGAAGATATGTGATTTTAATAGCGAGTTAAGTCTCTGTTAATTTTCCTGACAAACAAATAGCAATACATAGCGAACTTAATGTCTCAGAAAACATTTCATTTTGAAAAATCTTTATGAACTAGTTGCAATACATAGAGCACTAAATCCCTGAGAAAACACTACATAATGAAACATCTCTGTAAACAAGTAGCAATACACAGAGAACTGAATCTCATAGAAAACATTAAATACTGACAAATCTCTATAAACAAATAGCAATGTGTAAGGCACTTATTCTCTCAGAAAATACTGCACTTACATTTTGGTGTGTCTGGATTAGTTGCTTGTGGTGGTGGTGGAGGGGGTGGAGGAATAGGGGCAGCCATTGGTTCTGGCTGAGGGGGTGAAACACTAGGCCATTGTGGGGAAGGAAGCCCACGATCTTGCTGTCCTTTGGCCAATGAAAATACACAAATATATCATAACAAATCAACAGGTACAGATGATGTCAACTTCAGTTTTGCTCTCTTCAGGTAGTGTTAAAAAACAGAAATAAATTATTTCTCTTATTACAAGTTATAAAATGGAATGAAAGCTTATAAGTACTTAGCTTTACAATAAAAGTACCAAAAAATGAAATCAACATGTTTATATACTTACAAAGTCCTTGAAACAGAAATGAGATTTTTAAGTAATTTGTCTTACAACATAAAGCTTAAGAAAAAATTTAAATAATTAATTATACAATATAATGCCATAGAAATGTACATAGAATGTTTTGTTTTAAAAATGGAGTTCCGATGACCAGTCTTATGTTTTTGGAAATACCTTTAATTTTCAAGGTATTGTACATTTCTACTTATTTGTATTAAAGACTGCAAGAACTGAATTATGGATATTTAAATAGAATAATAGACTGCAAATTTAATATTATTTGTGTCAAACTCTAATATCACCAAATTTTTCCAATTTTTCTATAATCTTCCTATTTACATCAAAATGATACACGTTCAGGGTAATGTTAAACAAGCCACAGATAGGACTACTGCACTATAAGAATACTAAAACCTAGATTTACAAGGAATAGACTCCTAGTTCTCTGCAGGGGTAGACACATCTCATAGCCACTTTGACAACAATTAGTCATTCTTTACTGTTTACAGTCATATAATTAATTAATTACAGAAGTTACAAACTCCTGGATTCTTCTAGTATTACAGCCTCATATATCATATGATCTTTTGAGGACCTAGCAAAGATCAGACTCCTTGCTTAATAAGCTCTTGGTTTGATTCCAAAAACCTTCACCATGAATCATGCCAAGTGGATTCCTTTAGTGTTTGTACTCTGAAAGTCACAAGTATTTCTATACTTTGATCCTTGTGTTTATACATGCATTCTAAAACACTATATTCTGGTTTACATTTGGTTTCATCCTAAAATTTAGGTTAATTTCTTTGCAAGTTAATAAAAAGCATTAAAATAGATTATTAACAAAAACCTCCCATGCATTACTAGCTACACATAGACAAGTAAAAGTTTCCAAACATTGATCTACATGTTTAAGAAAATGGAATCAAAATATTTGTATAAAACATAATCTCTTCCAATTGACATGACTATATATTATGTTTTCGTTTTGTAAGAGATTATTTCTCTTTTAAAGAATATACATAATAAACAAAAACTTGCTGCTGTAAGAAACATTGTTAATAATAAAAATATAAAACAACTATTACAGAATATACATTAACAATTCCAACAGTGATTCTCAAACTTTATCATTAGACGGGTTTTTAAAATCTTTCTAAAATTCTTAGAGATTGTTAGGACTACATGTCTTTACCAAGTATATAAAACTTTCAAATATAAAGTATACAGAATGTAAAAACATACAAGAGCTATAAAAATAACTGTGAAAAGATTTATAATTTTAACAATATTTAAAAATAAACATTTAGATTCAGTAGAAGTTTCTTCACATGAGTGGTTTTCAATCAGTGATTTAAAATATCCACATTTAGTATACGACAATAGTAACAAAATGTAATAGTTATGTTTCGTTTTGAGCTTTAACACAGACTAATCTATGGTAGATCTGAAGAAAATAGATATTTTTGAGGCAGGTTTTATTTTACCACTTTTAGTGGATCTGTAAGACAGTGAATATTTTTGATACAAGTTTAATTCACATTTGATTTTACTGTGCTATCTGAATTTACTTTATTTAAAATACAACCACATTAAGCCAGAATTTCTGTATTGTATAAAATACATTAATGGTTAGTCTTCAGTCATGCTATCCAATTCTACAATATTTAATAAATATATGAACTGCTTCAGTTTGATCTTGGATACTGTTTTGGGATATTAAACCATGTCATGGATGTGCAAATCTTTGTGATATTAGAATTGTTGTTGCATTTTAAAGTTTTTAAGCACTCCTGAAGGCATGTTTGGAATGTCATTTATAAGGCTAAAACCCCTGAAAGTATATTTGGTGTAATTTTTAAGGCCAACAGTTCTGAATGCATGTTGAGAAGTTACATTTTAGTTGTTAATGTTCTCTATCTTAATTTTCATTCTGTAAGAAACATTTTCCTTTGGTGAAGCCATGAATAAAAGCACCAAAATTAATAAGTACACTTTTCCTGTAGCAATTTATCTTTTAGTAGGATAATGAGTTAATTTCTTTAACACAGCAACTAAGACAATCTAAGATGAATTAACACACTTCTTTGAAATAAGAACAATCACATGGTGAAACACAGAAGAACAAACACAGGAGAAGCAAGAAAGTCACAGGGGTTTTCGAGGTAACCAGAAGTAGCAAAATTCACCTTTCTTGCCCATCATTTCGTTTTGAATCCAATCACCTGGGAGTGGGTGCTGTTGAGGACCTCGATAAGATGATAAATCAGAACCACCATAGTCTCTCCTGCCTTGAACTGGTAAAGATCCATTCTGAAAATTGGAAATATTATACATTACAGGGGTGGACATTTTATATAATAGAACAACTTCCACAGTAAGGTACTCATCAAATCTAGTATGTTTTTATATTATACACAACAGGGGTGGATATTATATATAATAGAACAACTTCCACAGTAAAGTACTCATCAAATCTAGTATGTTTTTATATTATACATTACAGGAATGGACATTTTGTATAATAGAACAACTTCCACACTCAAACCTAGTATGTTTTTATATTATACATTACAGGGGTGGACATTTTATATAATAGAACAACTTCCACAGTAAAGTACTCATCAAATCCAGTATGTTTTTATATTCCTAAATTCCTGACTGATATACATCCATAATTGAAAATATACAAACATAATCTGTTCCACCATGACACTACTATTTGAAATACACAGTAACTCCGGTGTTAGTCACACTCCATATGTAAAGTATAATGTACTGTTCATCGTGACTTGTATATGGAATGAACAACTGCATAAAAGACTAAAACATACAATACTGTAGTAATTAAATATTTACTGTTTCCACTTGTAATTACTTTCAGATACTAGATAAATTGTGACTTACAGAATTGTAGTAACTATTTTGACTTGGTCCAGGGTGTGAATATGGTGGGTTGTTAAAGGTCTCCTCATCAGGAGGTGGTCCCTGATAATGTGTTACAATAGTACTTGGAACATATCCAATCTGTCCATTCACATTTCTTGTTTTCCACCATTTTCTGCTGTCATCTAGGAGCTGAAAGACCCATAAAGCAGAACATCAGCTATATTAAATCCTAGTTAAACAGCAGACTTCAAGTTACAAAACCTAGTAAAGATATACATTGCTTTACTATTATTGCTAAGATATTTTAAAAACTTGTAGGTGTGTGTTTACAAAAGGACTTCTAAGGTGCTTTAAAGACTAGCATTTATGTATTAACAAAGGACTGTTAAGGTACTTTAAAGACTAGCAGTTGTGTGTGTTGTTTGTAAACTTAATATAGTATTTTAAAAACCACCTGCAGTCAGTAGCCAACCTTAAAAACTATGTTCTACCAATCTTCGTGTCATACAATAACTTATAACAGTAAATAAGGGTGTAAAAATTTACAAGTAATTTACTGGATGTGGACACTGATCAAGCACACACACACACCTCACACTGCTATTATGTAGAGCAAATCAGTGTGATTGTTTATTTGAGAATATATACTCTGAAGAAATAAGAACTTTAAGACTTAAACCAATGTAAAATGCTTATATTTACGAAGCATCCTTAGCAGAACATAAATGTAATGTTAATATTTTCTCAAACTGAAAAACTATTTCTTACAGATACTTACCTTCAATCACAAAAAAAAGCTCTATTTGAATTATGTTGCCCTTTATTTGTACATGTTTCATGTAGCACTAATATAAGTGAAACTACTACTATCATAACTCTTGATCTTTCTAATCCTGCAGCTGTTAATCACTTTGAGATTGGTCAGATCACACAAAAGAGAAGTTGAACTCCAAAATTAATTTACAAAACCATACAAAATTTGTAAAATGAATGGTTGAGAAACAAAACTATAAACTTTGGCAATTTAGTGAAAAAGATCTATAAGTCTGTCAATAGTTAACATGCATAAATGGGGAGAGCACCAGTAATGATAGGGGTACTGTCACATTCTTATTGGTGAAGTGTTACTCGATAACCACTTGCATGTGAGTAAGCATGTATCACATGTTAACATATGTGAGGGTAAGTAATAGTGATTATCAAGGCTAGTGTGCCAACAGATGACAGTTAAAATATTGTAGGGAAGTTTTCTTTATTATCTAATCTGGATTATCTTACATGTAAATTTACAATGCTTAAACTGTTCAGCATTCCTCAGCACAATTTAAATTTATCAAGTAGTTGCTCACAGTTTATTGTTTCATTATTTTGTGATCCAAATATAACAATGTTTTAAACTTAATGTTTTTTTTTTAATTGTCTGATATCATATGAGACATTGTTTATTAGTATTTACATAATTCTATAAACTTTCAGGTAAATAAAACTATTTATAAAATTGGTATAAGTACAAAAGATTGCAAATTCATATAACTTTAAAAAAGTTAGAGATGTGTTTTAAACCTAAGTTAATGTAGATGTATGCATCAGTAGAAATGTTTGCTAGCATCAGTCAACCTTTTCTATGGATACTACAAACCTACCTCCAGTAATTCTCCTTTCACAATGCTTAATTCTTTGTCATTGCTTGCATTTCTTGAGTGCACTACTACAATACACCTGTTACCATGTGCTCGTATATCATCAAACCATGGTTGCTGTTGTTGTTGAAATTGCCCGAGAGGTTGGTGTTCAGTTGAACCAGTTCTTACGTCAGATCTTGCATCTCTGAAGTCTTGCTCATAAGGAGTATTGGCACCAGATCTATTTCAATGAAATATCCTCAATACTTATTTTGTCAGGAAAAAATATAGTAATTCAATTAACTCAAAAATCCATTTTCTTTTTACAACAGAATGTGATCACCAAATATTAAATTTATTAGTTGAAAAAGAATAGAATTTTTGTGTGAAAGTAATCAATAAATATCTTATAGACTGATCCTAATAACGCTATCATTAGAAGCAGAGCTGATGATTGTAACAATAGATATTGTATAAAATTGTTAGAAAATAATTATATTTATGCTCCAGATAATTAGAAAATATTTTTTTAGTTTAATCAATGTATTACCTTTGCAGCTTCTTCAGGATGAGTGTATACTATGGTTTAAAGAAAGAGTTATTTTAAAATTATTTGGACTGTAAAGGTCGTTCTTTTCTAACCTTTTTATCAAAATGTATAAATCCTTCCAGTATGCATTACAAAGTTTGAAAGACAAAAAATAAATACAGGAACAATGGGTTATAATGATGTAACAATGAAAATGGAACAGTGAGTTGTTAAGATTATAATAATAAAAAATGTAACAGCAGGTTGTAATGATGTAATAATAAAAAAACACTGGAACAGTTGATTGTTATGATGTTACAATAAACAACAGATTGTTCAATAAATGTTTTGTTATTAACTGTGTAGTTTAAGAGGTACAATGACTATGAAAATAGTAGCAGATATCTAACTTGAATAAAACCACAATGTTTCTGGTAAGTCAGTCTATATCTGATGTTTTTATTTCTATCAAGTATAAGTATGACATACAAGTTTTCCATAAAGAAATAACACATCAGTACATCATTCCTACTTTTCCATGTATGGAACTCTCCTTGGTATGTCTCCGGGAGGAGTGTTGTTATAACTTGTAGAATGTTGTTCTGATGTATCAACTCTGTCATAGTAACCATTTCCATTATGGCTGTCCCTCTGAGGCTGAAAATTTGAAAATCGTTGGTATTCCTCATTTCGTAAGTCAGCCTAGATGGTCAATAAAATGATCTAGTTACAGTTTTCATTTTCAACTGAATTATTCATTTATCAAACAAAGAAACTGAATTGTTACTTAAAAACAACAGAATCAAGGTTTTCCAATACAGTTCAGTTACTTCCAGCAATATTTTGATAAACTGATTACACTATACACGACAAATTCATCAGTCACTTTCAGGAAGTTCTTAAAATTTGAGTATATAGGATAAATAAATAGGATAGTGATTTCTAGAAAATTTGGATAAAATTGTGAATCTGTCTATAAAGATAATCCATTATATGTGTTTTAACATACATCACTTACAGTTGGCTAATTTGATTACCATATTGTATGGTATGGTAATTGCAAACTGATTGTGTACAAAGGTTATTGTGTTTTAGGATTTTTGCTCAAGAAGTGGAGGTAAAGAGAAAAATCCCTGAAATAAGGCACATTTCCACTTCTATATAAATTTTTTTTATTTGAATTCAAAGACAGAAGTACTTAGTGACTTATAAAAGTCAATTATTACCTTCCACAAAGCAAAGTGTGCAATTAACATCTAATGAGGTAATTAGATATTTAATAACCAAAGAAAGGATTTAATATTAGAAACAGAGAACTCTTAAGAGTACAAGGGTAGCAGCTTCATCAAAACAATCCCTCACTATGTTGTCTATAAATGAAACAAAATTATTATTTACTTGTATAAATAACAAGAAGTAGTTTTTTTACTAATCTGTTGACTCTGTTACTAAGATCTTTATATCAGTTTCAGAAGTAGTTAAACAGCTAAAATAAATGTTATCACTTTTATTATACTCATATCAATAAAATACTATTCTGAATAATATTCTTCTTCGACTGTATATTTAAAGTGTGCTATTAACTATTCTTATACCACTTACCAACCACAATGTGCTTTAGACATATATAAGATCTGTAAAGAACTCAGTGCCTTACATTTGGTATATAATATACTGTGTAATAAAAACTGTTACTGACTTGAAACATGTATGACAGTTCTACTCTCCAAAAACATTGTAAACCCTGGTGTGTTTCTCTATCACAATGTGTGTTTATGCACTGATTTCATGTTGAATAATTTTAAAATATTTTAATAGGACAATTGAACCCTGTGCCACTACAAACCTCTTCTTGGGCTCTTCGGAGATTATCCCGTCTAAATCGTTGAGCTGCTGATGCTGCTGCTGCTGCAGTCAATTCGGCTCTTTCCCGATCTTCAGAGAAAGGATAATCAGGTGCCCAACCGTTGGAGAAAACGGGATGGTAAGTACCTTGTGGTCCTCTCCATTTATCCCTTTGTGGCAATACATAGTTTACAATAGCAATTTTTAGACAATAGTGAATTTGTACTCCTCTGGCCTTAGTAATAGAAGAAATTTGACTCTCAAAATACATTAACCAACACTTGCATACATACTGTGTAACATATAACACTCCTGAACATTTCATTCCCCGGTATTTTGCTACTTCACACAATCTGAAAGCAATTTCATCAAAGCTGTGCCCATCACAAGATGGTTAGTGAGCAATGATGCATGCTACAGTCTGAAAAAATCAACAAAACTTGCGTTCGATGGAAGAAACTTCACATATCTCCATCAAGACGAATTTTGGATACATTTTATATCACCAGTAAATGCTTACAGAATAACGTTATAAAAATAGAGACTGTTGCCAGACTATGATATTATTTTCAAGTGAAATACCCTGGTAATGAAAAGATTGGTAATGAATTGACTGATAATAAAATGTTTAATAGCAACCTGTCCTAGAACTCTTTCAGCTATTCAGTGTATCTTACCTTGGTATGACCCACGATTCACCAAGACTGTACCATATGTCTCTTTCATTTGGAGAGCAGCAACTGTCCAGCAGATTTACAGCACCAGCAGTCATGAGTGGTGTGACAACTTGTGGAGGGAGATTGGACCATGTCTGATGAACAGCTTCCACAACAATTTTCAAAGGGGTGAATAAAAAGAGAGTCAGTTCTGGTGCACTAGGATCATGAATGTGGTTCTTCAGTTTTGCCTGTATGATTAAGAAGTAAATCAGTTCTCAAGAATTAGGATTTTAGATATGGTTCTTGTTTATTATTTTGTTAAAAGCACCAAGAAATATGAAAATCCATTAAATGGCTCTTTGGGCTATAAGGTCTTCTTGTGCTTTACAGATGAGGGCATTACTCTGGAATGTTGTTGTTTTGTTTTTTAGTTCTACATCATTTAGAAATCTTATACAAATTTTCCTTTTAAAGGTGTTTGACAATTACTTTAACCATAATTCTACCTCCAGTTATATTGCATTATTAAATGGTAGGAAAGTGAACTGTACTGATGAAAATCATGTTGCTGATGGAGCAAACACTTGCCATTATATGAGCATATACATAAAATTATTATAAAGTGTGATTAAATTTAGTGTTTCTTCATATCTGTTGTATTCAAAATTTTACAGGTCAGTTTTAGTTTAAACAGTAGTAGTACTGGTTACATTATGTTACTTTAATTTAAAATTTACATTCGATTGTTATTAATAAGAGTATGGCCATGCAAAACCAAATATATTGTGAACAATGACAAACAACATTCCCACCTTAGACAATTTAAAACTATCTAGCCTTCAGTGTTGTTACTGTCAATTGTTAGAACATACAATTTTCAGTCAATATTTAAATATTTGAATAGTTATAACTAAGATGATATGAATAAAAAAACTTAGAATGTCACATACCAGCAGATTGAAGGAAAATTTGAATTTTTGTAGAACCTCAAAAAATTCTCGTTCTGTTGGAGGCTTGGCACGCATGCTCAGCATTCCATCTGGAATGTTTAATATGGGTTATGAAAATTCATGTCATACAATTTTAAAAAGTATGTTTATATTTCATGAATAAAAACTAGTTGTTTTTTATTATTTCTAACGTCAGTTACTGATAACTGAATGAAAAGAGTGCAGATCAGTATAATAATAGTTCAGTTTTGAGCTGTTTTCTGTTATTCTACAGAGTTGATTTGTACATTGATGCAAACACAAGATCACATTAAATAATGTGTATAGATTTGTAGATTTTTCTTAATATAGAATTATAAATGGTAGAGATGGATTTGCTCTTAAAATAGAACATAAAACATTGCGGATAAGTTTGTCCTTAAAATAACAGGTGTTTTCTTGATACACATATGTCAGTTTTAAAGGAATATGAAAAGTGAAGAAAAGTGAACAGATAATGTATTTGAATTTGAAAACTAAATTACTTAGTACTATTGCTTAACTTATTTTGCTCTTTTTTAAAAATAAAATTGTGCAAACTTTATGTATTTCTTATGTTCAACACAATGACCTATAACAGTTTTAAATTATTTCTTTAAAACCACATACGAAAGAGAAATAACTCTCAAATATGAACACACATATAGAGAAATGTTTAAGTAAACTATCTTTGTCAAGTCTTTGTTAATTCACAACGAACAAAATTCCTTTTGGTGATATTAGTTTAGTTATTTTTTGAAGCTCTAATTACCAACACAATCGTTTTCTCTACACTTCACACATTTTGTGCCTAAAATTAAGATTTACATGCTACTCTTTTATATACTACACAAACACAAATGTTTGATTTTGTGTCCTGGAAACATTTGTGGTCTAAAAAAATCCTTAAAAAACCCCAAATATATATTTTGCCAATATTCACCACCAAAGTCTTTATTTTTGTTTTTTCGTCTTTTACGCCGTCGTTCTAGTTCTTGGTAGGCCGCTGCTGCATGCTGAATTCGACCAACAAAAAGTTCAATGTCGTCGAAGCAACAGTTTAACATCATCTGGAAGATAAGGAGTTCTGGATGACTATTTATACACTTAGCCAGATAGTATTTAACAACTTGAAGGTATGAACCTGTTGTCATTTTTACACACACATTCAAATTTATTAAAATAAAGATAGCATTATGTCATGTCATAGCTGGTATAAACATTGATTTTATTAAAATATATAATTTGAGTTGTTTTGTTTTATTATTTTTTCTTAGTTTTGTTTGTCTTTCAAAAAATTTCTTATTTCAGGTAATGTGTTTAATGAAATTCTGTTTACCACTTCTTTTTCATATCGTTCACTTCTGACTGAGTTGGGTTTTTCAGTAGTATCGTAATAATGCTGAAATGATGACCTCATCTGTTCCTGTCTTTCTTGAGAGCCAGATATTACTAGAAAATGAAGGTATACATTATTATTACTAACTCCGTGATGTAGGTAACAAAGTTAGTGTTAACAACTTACTTGTGTACATATTTCTTTTCAAAAGTTAATGTATCAACATCTCTTAAACTACCTCTCCTATACAATTAATAAATGTAAGCAGTCTGGTACATGAGAAAACAACAAAAACATTTCTTAAGTAGGCCTAATTCACTTGTTGTATCATATTCATAGTAATTTATTGATTTACTTGTACTCATTGGTCTTACAAACATTCAACTTATATTGCTCAGATAGATATGTTATGAAGTACTCAATCAAAATGGATACTTATTTTAATATTCAAAACTTGTATTACAAATTATGTAAGTGAGGAAAAAATTCCAACAATTTTTTCCAAAACTATAATTAAAATTCAAAGCAAGACAGAATGTAGAACAATGTGTTTTTTAAATTGAATTTTGCAAAATGATGAGAATTTTCAGGTGAAATATAATTTTCTCTGGAAAATAATAGTTCTAATAGTTTTAAAAAAGTGTTTGACTCTGTAAGATTTGTAGACACAGAACATTACCTTGAGGCATTACATTTTCAGCTGCTGCATTGAAATGGCTGATGTAGTCCCTTACTTTTTCACTGGGGGGAGGTTCAGGAGCATGGACACTGGGGGGAGGTTCAGGAGCACGGACACTGGGGGGAGAAGGAACAGGCTGAGATGAAGTCCTGTAGATCATAAAAAATTACATGTAAGTGAAAGCTGTTTTTTAGGGATCAAAATTTTTGTATTTAATAAAATAATAACCATAATAAAAAAACTTTATCAAATTTACTGCACAAAAAGCTCAAGATAACTGTAATTCTTCCTGCTTTAAAGGTAAAAATATTTAAATAAATATTATGCTATTAAAAACCTAACTTCCAAAAAAAACAAAATCAATGGTATAAAACCAAATAAACTTATTGAAGGTAAAACTGCTAAAAATGCAGAAAAACTCACTCTGGTTTCCATTTTCCATCCATAAAGAGTTTTATATCATCCACCACATCCTGAGCCTGAGCAGAAGTAATCAGTTCATTAAAAGATATAAAGCCTGAGCAGAAGTAATCAACTCATTAAAAGATATAAAGTCTGAGTAGAAATAAACAATTCGTTACAGACTGTAAGCAGTTTTAAAGAAATTTCCTTCTGAAGAAATAAATCAACAAGAAATTTATCTTCCTTTACTCTAACTTTAAACTTGTTTATATTAAAGTGAAACTTTTTAAATTTTCTTTTATTTACACTAAATGAAAATTTGTAATTTTGCATAAATATCTTTTTTATCAAATTAATTTAGCTGTTTGGTTAAATAGTGTTAACATTAAGTTTTCATATTTCTATGTTTATCAAATTCTACTGCTATAATTAACATGAAACTTGATAACAGAAATCCTTAGTGAAAACCAAGTCTTACTGAAACTTGAGTACACTGGAAAATATGCATTTCTCCATACAGTTTAGAATTCTTTTTTAAATTTTCTCGAACACTGAAAACTAGAACATTGTTATACAGGTCTCTTGGATTATTGCTCACAAAACATGTTGGATCACGGATCAGATTCATTGGAAACTTTTCTACCACATCCTAGATGAAGAGACATAAAACACATTATCATAACATACAGTTTCTACCCAATCTTACTTTCAAGTGATTAATTTTTCATATTTAGTGGAAATTATTTGAATAACTGATACCAATTTTTATATTTTACTATACTTAAAACAGAATTTTAGCTGAAAAATTAAAGTTGTCGATATTAAGAACATAAATGTGGTTTAAATCTATGCCATCTTATACAAAAGGACAATACGCGAAAATTACTTTAGTACTTCTCATTTTACCCCATTCTCATAGTCCATTATAATAATCCATCTTTGATCCAGTTTTAAATACATTTTTTGAGTCCATATTCCATTAGTTTTTTCCATTTGAAGCAGTTTGCGAAGTCCATCTCTAGATGACTCTACCCCTATGAAAAGGGAGAGAATATAAAATCATTGGAAGCTACTATTAATATATATTAATGAAAGACATATGTATGAAATGATGTTAGGTGCAGATGAATTTAATATTATGAAGATAAATTCAGATGTTAGAGTACAGATAAATTAGACGTTGAAAGATAATCCAGTGTTATACACAGTGAAATGAACAGGTAGAGTTAACATTATAGTTTATTTGTACAAAAAACATT
This sequence comes from Tachypleus tridentatus, assembly GCF_004210375.1. Taxonomy (NCBI): domain Eukaryota; kingdom Metazoa; phylum Arthropoda; class Merostomata; order Xiphosura; family Limulidae; genus Tachypleus; species Tachypleus tridentatus. Next base: position 168,602,567 of record NC_134831.1, read on the forward strand.
GGGTCTTGGTGGAGACACTGTTATACCTCTATGTTTTGTGTTGCAGTTATACTTTATACTGATATTAAAATAATCTTGAAGAATTGTGTGTTTTATTGAGTAAACAAGATTTATAATGCACTGCTGGTTTTTCTCCTATCAAACTATAAGTTATCCTGATATATGTAGTATAGAAGTAGACAGATATTACTGAACAAAAACTCATTTTAAATGATATTGCAAAGATAATCGTGTATGATCAATAAAATACAGAATTTTTGTCAGTATCAAAACAGTATAATGAGTTATAGAGACAATCATTTATTATATACAATAATAAGACACAAAATACAAAGCAACTTACAACTTACAAACATTAAAATTCAAATAGTGAGTTAACCCTTAAATGGTGACCATCATCAATCAATTAACGTTTTCCGAGAAAAAGGCAGCCATGCTCAATTGATGATTTTGTGCTTTGCACTCAGTACAGCTATCATCAATTGATGATACAGTCTAAAAACATTAGTTTACAACCCCTTCACATTGTAGTGACTCTACCCACTCAAACCATTGTGTCTGAGTCATTTTCTCAATGTAAGTCATGCTGCAGAAAAGGAAGGGTGTGTCAGCTAAGGGATTGAAGTGAAAACATATTTCATTAAAAGACAAAAGTGAAGTATTAGCACGTGATAATTATTACAATGAAGAAAACTTTTCAGATTTTTAGTTGTTTAAAGATCTGAATGTGATTTAGGCAGTGAATCAGAATACATTGGTTCCAAATGGGTGCCAATCATGTCATGATTTTGATCCATTTATTCATTCTTTTGATAATAGAAATGCTGGACTCAATATATTTAGGCTCATGATCAATCTGATGAATATGAATTTTTTATAATTATATTTCATCAAAGTATCAATGAGTCATATTGTGTGAAAACAAACAGATATTATGAGTTTTGTAAATCCTTGAATTTTGAAGAAAATAAAAGTAACACTCTCTCTACTTCATGAAGTAAGAAATGTGAAGATACAACTATTGAGGAAATGTACACTTTTTTTGCTTATGCCACATGTAAAAAAGTATGTATTGGCTGTTTACTGAAAGAAAGATCCCTTTATAGAAACTCCAGTTTTTTTCCAACAGTTTTTTTTTTTGAGGGAGATTCTTAGATATTTGCACTTTGCAAATAATGAATAAACCCAATGCAAGCAACTGATTATTGAAAGTTTGAGAAGTGATTACAATGGTGACGAATAAAGCTAAGAAACCTTCTTCTCCATTTCAAAAAGCAGTGATCATTAAGCATCAGGTAGACCTAGCCTTATAGTGATCAAAAGTTATAAATTTTCTAAACTTTTCTTTACTTTACTTTCCTTTACTTTACTCACAAGGTTTGCTTTCCCTAATTTGTGCTGCCCTCTATATGGAAACGTTTTTTATAATGAATGCCAGAAGTTTTCCACTACCCCTCTATTGGAATGATATATTCCAATATGTCTCTCATGCAAATTAATGTGCATTATCTCTTCACTAATAGGAGAGTATCACATGATGCACGTGACTCTCTGTGGGCCACTACCAAACAATTACTTTGAAGTTTGGCAGAAAGTGTAAGAACTAAGATTGAGAGGAATAGAATGGAAAGTATCTATAAGAAATAATTTTCAGTAAAATTATATTTTCCAATACTGTACTTCCTTCTTCTCACAAGATTAGCTAGAATCTGACGTTGAAAAGGAGGAGGAACTGGTGTAAGGGAAGAAGAGTCATACCCTCGAAAGCATCAGAAGGATACCTTTGTGTGTGAAAGAAACACATCAGGTAATCTGAGGAGAGGCACCACACCACTTTGGAACCAGGTAGCTTCATACCATGAGCAGTTATGAACAAACATAGCATAAAAGGAAGGGAGCACATCTGAATAGGAGAGGAATGTTATCCCAATCAGATAAATAAATAATTCAATTCCACAGAAGGAAAGTGGGTAAAGGATGATGTGTCCAATGGTGTAGAATGGCTAAAGACTGGTGGACTGTACTTGATAAGTCAGCCACATCCAAAACCTCCTCATTGGATATTGACATCCATGAGAGAGTAGGATCAGGATCAAGATCATACCATCTTCATCTCAAGGCATACAGTTGTGAATGAGAGAAAATGACCACCTCCAGGGTATGACACACAAGTGACATTGAGCCAGGGTCCAGGAAGGTAGGTAAGTCCATTGCATGCAATCAAGACCATTGTCAAGATAAATATTATCACTGTCACAAGACAAACAAGGGAATGCCAAGAACAGAGATGACAACAACTTACACATATCCTCTGTGGCTCATGACACAGAGAGAAAAATTGAGGGAGAAAGATGTGTGAGGACTTACATTAATTGATTCTCTCAATATTTAAAACAAGCCTGTTAGATACTGACATTTATGAGAGGGTAGTGTGTGGGCACCCAGTCAAAGTGTTGAACTGCTTGGAGATGTCTTACTCTGCCATATGTGTGATTAAATCCAGAGGATGGTATGCCTTCTACACTGGCAGAACACCACCACCCTACTCTGAAGTGGCTATAGCCACTTGTGTGGAACCACTCCACCAAGATGCTTTCATGGTCAATCACTACAGTGGCTTGGCACTTACCAGTTCCAGGGGAAAAAGAGTGTTCGGATGGACAGCTATATCCAAGACAGTGTAATGGGTTATCACAAAACTCTATTTTGAAAAGCAGGCTATAATGATTTATTCAGTTAAGGCATAGCAGGGATGGATAGCTATCATCTTGTGCTTTACTCGTGCTGTCCATGGGCAATATGGTCTAGGACAAGCCTATTTATTTAACATGTATATCACAAGGCTATTGAGCCACCAGTGATCTTGTGAAGCACCCCACCTCAAAGGTGAGTGTGCAGAGCAATTGAAGTAGAACAATAATTAACATGGCATGAAGTGCAGATCTGTGTAGAAAGAATACCTGGTTATACATCACTTCACACAGAGTGAGATCTAATAGACAAAATTTGAAGCACAATCTTGGAAAGAAAAGAAAACAACAATAAAAGGTTACCTGGTGTCATAGCCATAATGAATTTTCTAGTAAAGACACAGGTGGTAAGTAATACCCCAAGGATTTAGAAACCATGACATGATGGAGATAATGGGAGATGAACATCTGAGGGGTAGTCTATATGTCAGACTGCAAAATCTCATCCAAAGGCCAACCGAGACAAGAAGTAAGAGAAAAGGTGAGGTGGGGGGTTTGATGGGAGGTAACATGGAATAACATACATTGGAAAGGGGACTAAGAGGAATGTTGAAACCAACTGGTAAGAGTAAAGAAATGTTGGGTGGTACAGTATGCAATTGACATCAGTAGCAAATATATCCAATCGATACTGTCTGAAAGCCAAGAGGAGAAGAAAATACACTTTAAGGGTTACGTGAAACAAAAAAAATGAGGAAAGTAAGGGAAAGAAGTAAAACATTAATTTCTCAATTTAGAAGTACTAGACACCTAGATAACTGACATATCTGGAAAGAATGGATGAAAAGGGTAAGAACATGGGAAAGAAAGATCCTGTTGTAATGAGAAAATTGGTAAGTATGTGATAGGGCTGCCTGATATCCATATATTGAGAAGACTGAAGACTTCTTCTCAAAAAGCCATGGAAAAAAGAAACTTGGAGATACTAGCAACCATTGGAAGAGAAGATGAAACACCCTGAGCTAAGAATCCAGGTGCAAAAAAAAACACAAAACATTCCATTTAAGTTAATACACAGGCTTGGATGAAGGATGAATGGAATAAGCTAAGTGAAATGCCACATGATGTGAGAAACTGGAAACTGGATCTCCTCACCAGGGACCTGACAAAAGCCAGGAATGAAGATGGAGGATGTGAAGTGTGGGATGCAGAACCAGCAAGTGTGGTTAATGAAGGAAGTTGGAGAATAAGAGAAAGAAGGATGGGAGGGAACAATTGTAACTGAAGTAAACAAGAAGACCACAGTTGAGCAGACCAGTAAGAAGCAATCAAAAGGACTTTGCATGGAGTATTAGGGATGATGGAGACCACCAAGTGAAGTAGTTGGATAGGAGGATAAACATAAAGAAGCTTGTTTAGCAATCCTGGCTGAAGGCATCTATAGCTAAGGCTCAAGAATGGGGAACAACAGACCAAAACAAAGGTAAATAGTGATGGAAGGAGGTGTCAAATGCATTACTATAAGGGGTAACCCACTGATTACAAAACCACAGAAGAACAAGTGGATGAAAACACCACTCCATTGGGTAAACCCAGTGTGGTTGGAAAACACCAGGAACATAACATCTTATCAAATGAATGTGATGATTGTGGGCCCAAAAGAGAATATTCAAGTTGAGAAAACACAGGACTCATGACTGGGTGCACCCTTGGTGATTGATATGACCAATCACTGTTGAACTGTCAGAGTAGATCATGACCAACTGAAACCTGGAGAGAGGAAGAAAATGATTCAAAGCATGAGAAACAGTGAGGAGTTTGAGCATGCTTATATGAAGAGAACATTTCTCCACAGACCAATAATTCAATGGTCAATTCATGCATCCATCCATGAAGTAAATCTAACTGCAGAGGAAAAGTGAGATGCTTGCCAAACTATGAGTCTTTTTTTAACCACTATTAGAGAGATCATTCATAATGTTGGAAGAAAGAGTGATGGGAGAATCTAAAGGATCCTGAGCAAAGTTCCATTGGTCATAGAAGACATATTGAAAGACTGCATAGGAACATGACTGAGAGGTATGAGAGGAATCATCAAGTAATACATCCTAGAAAGCAATAGCACCTCACAAGCAGAAAATTAAGGAGAAGACACAGCATTCTGGACAAACAGTTCCACAGAACAAAGCTGGAAAGGATAATGTTGGGCCTGATTGAGATAGATGTTGAAGGAAACGGAAACACCCCTGAATGAATGAGTTGCTGGGTAAGATGAAGGAAGGACTCACCAATTTAATCAACTATCCCACCCAAGCAGCTTCAAGAAGGAGTTGATGCATATGACGGGCCAAATCATGTTCATAATGAAGAGAAAAAGCCAGTTATCTATGTAGAAATGAAAGTGCAACTCCAAAGTATGAAAATGTAGAGCAAAGGTTTGCACCACCCGACAAAAGACGTACAACACCAAGACCAGCCGAAAATGTAGGGTACAAAATTGGTACATGAACCCATGATGGACAAACTGAAGATAAGGATGAGTTTGATTGATTGATTTAGTGTTTTATGGCACAAAGCAGCGAGGCTATCTGCGCCAAACATCCGGTAAAAATGTAAAAATAAAGTAAATGTAGTAAAAGACAGAAATGGAAACGAAGGTAAAACAAAAAAGTATAAAACCAATGTTGACACCTAGTCTACAATGTTAAGAGAGAAAGCAGAGTATAAGAAGTTGTAAGGTATTTATTCTAGCAAAATGGTAATGATCATAACCCGCCAGGAAGACTAACAGGTAAGTTCAAGAACCACCGTCAGTCACCTGAAGTTGGTCTTTCCAGTACTGGTTCCGGGTTATGTGTCATAGCAGCCAGTATCAAAATGTAATAGAATAGAAGTTTTAAAAGACACAGAGCAAAATCGCAATAATGAGTAGCCAAATGTCCAGTAAAAAGATAAAAGTCAAGTAAATGGAGTAAAATTTGTAAAAGTAAATGAAGGCAAAAACAAAATAGCAATTAAAACAGAAAATGGCGTAAAAACCAATGGTGACATCCAGTCTTCAAAGTTGTAAAATATTTACTCTAGCAAAATGGTAATGATCATAACCCGCCAGGAAGACTAACAGGTAAGTTCAAGAACCACCGTCAATCACCTGAAGTTGGCCTTTCCAGTCCTGGTTCCGGGTTATGTGTCATAGCAGCTATTATCAAAATGTAAAAGAATAGGAGTTTTAAAAGACACATAGCAAAATCGTAATAATGAGTAGCCAAATGTCCAGTAAAAAGATAAAAGTCAAGTAAATGGAGTAAAATTTGTAAAACTAATTGAAGATAAAAGCAAAACGGCAATTTAAACAGAAAATGGCGCAAAAACCAATGTTGACATCCAGTCAACAAAGTTGTAAAGGACTACCTGTAGCAGAATGGTAATGATCATAACCCGCCAGGAAGACTAACAGGTAAGTATAAAAACCACCGTCAGTCACCTGAAGTTGGTCTTTCCAGTCCTGGTTCCGGGTTATGAGTCAATATGGCCAGTACTAAAAGGTAAAGTAGTAAAAGTGTGAAATGATATGCAGCAAAAGTATAATAACAACTCGCCAGGACGACTAACGAGTAGTTCAAACGGATAGTTCAAACAGTAGCGTTAGTCACCTGAAGTTGGCCTTTCCAGTCCTGGTGTCGAGTTATTTAATGTTCTGGCCATTGTCCAATGTCAAATTGAATGAGAGAGATTAAAACTGTAAAAAAGGAACCACAATTAAAAAGGTGTAATGAATAAATATGCAACACTTAAATGAGATTAAAAAGATTAATGGCCATTAAAAAATTAAAAACGTTATCAAGGTGGACAGAGTCACCATTACCAATAACACTGTCCAATGTTACAGATTGACCCTGGGAAAAATATGTTTAAAATATTGCCGTCGTTGAGAATTGTAACGATGGCAAGAAAGTAAAACGTGGCTGATAGTGATTTGAGTGTTACACAAACTACACATTAGTGCATCAGTTCCAGATAAAAGAAAAATGATGAGTTAAAAAACTGTGACCAATGCGTAGCCTAGTGAGAACAACTTTCTCCTTCCGAACTTTACGGAAGCTAGATGGCCAAAGTCCAATATAGGGTTTGATTTGAAAAAGTTTGTTGTCGCGTTGCTCACTCCAAGTGACTGCCAGCTGGCACAGAGCCGAGCCTTGAAGACAAGACCATAGTCCATGTACGGAATAGGCACAGGGGTGATAGTGATGGAGCAGACAGATTTAGTTGCCATGTCTGCAAGCTCATTCCCGCGAATACCAACATGGCCTGGTATCCAGAAAAACTGGTTAGAAGTAGATGTTAATGAAAAAAGGGCCAGTCAGTTTCGAATATCAGCGAGAATAAGATGTGAGCTAACGTGTAGCGATTCCAGGGCCAGTATAGAACTAAGCGAATCAGTATAAATAGTGCAGTCGGAGTACTGCTCAACTGCAATATGATCCAGGGCAAGAGATATGGCATACAGTTCAGCAGTAAACACAGAAGCTGTAGAGGGGATTCTGCGTGCAACTACTGAACCACAGCAAACCATAGCAGAGCCCACTGAATTACCTGATTTGGAACCATCTGTATAAATGGGAACTGAATGATTGTTTGAAAGATATTCATTGAATAAAAGACGGTACTTCCAATCTGGAGTATCTGCCTTTTTTACGTGACTGAAAGAAAAGTCACATTTGGGGGCTGTAATAAGCCATGGTGGGATGGGCCGACCTGTGGAATCTGCAATGTTATCCAAGGACAGACCCAATTCATCCAATTGCGCCCGGATGCAAAGGCCAAACGGAGCAATGACAGATCGTCTGTTCTGAAAAAGTATGCCCACCGAGGAAGGAAAACACATTCCCAGGTGGGATGTTTTGGTAAGGAACGAAGTTTCGAAGTATATTGTAAAGACAGTCGCAAACGGCGAAGGTGTAGAGAAGGTTCATGAGATTCAATGTATATACTTTGAACTGGAAAGGTACGGAAAGCCCCAGTGCAGAGTCGAAGTCCTTGGTGATGAATGGGGTCCAGCATCTTTTAGGTCGAGGTTCTGGAAGAGCCATAGACCATTGATCCATAGTCGAGTTTCGATCGAATAAGAGCACGATATACCTTTAACATTGAACAGCGATCTGCCCCCCAACTGGTACAAGAGAGGACACGGAGGATGTTCAGTGCTTTTGTGCATTTGACCCGAAGCTGCTTTAAGTGTGGTATAAAGGTCAGTTTACGATCAAAGATAAGCCCCAAGAACTTGGTCTCCGAGACCACTGGCAGCAAAACTTCACCGATATGAAGTTCAGGATCAGGGTGAATACCCCGTCGACGGCAAAATTCCATGCATACGGTTTTAGAGAGAAATTAAAGCCGTTCGCCAGAGTCCACTTCCGTACACGACTGAGGGCAGTTTGTAGTTGCCGCTCAATATATCTCATGTTTGATGACTGACATGAGATGTGAAAGTCGTCGACATACAGCCCATTCGCAACAGTGAGAGGGAGTTGTTCAGTGATGGCATTTATCTTTATACTGAAAAGTGTGACACACAATACACAGCCTTGAGGGACTCCAAGTTCCTGTACAAAAGAACGGGAAAGTGTCGAACCCACACGAACTTGGAATCTCCTGTCCATTAAAATTTTTTAATAAACATGGGTAGATGGCCACGTAACCCATATGTATGGAGGTCTCGCAAAACGCCATACCTCCATGTTGTGTCGTAAGCCTTCTCTATGTCAAAGAATATTGATACAAGATGTTGGCGGTTGAGAAAGGCTTCTCTGATAGATGTTTCAAGACGAATTAGGTGGTCTGTGGTGGAGTGCTGTCGACGGAACACACACTGGGTGGGCGAGAGGAGGTTGTTTGATTCAAGGAACCAAACAAGACAAGCATTAACCATCCTTTCTAAGGTCTTACAGAGACAGCTCGTCGAAGCAATTGGACGGTAGTTTGAAGGAATCTTGGGATCTTTCCCTGGCTTAGAGAAAGGTAAAATAATAGCCTGGCGCCAGGCATCAGGAAAAACATTCTCCTGCCAGATCCGGTTGAAGACAATCAGAAGGACATCAAGAGAAGCAGGAGATAGATGGTGCAGCATGACATAATGAATATCATCAGGTCCAACAGACGTACTGGCAGACCGATGAAGGACCATTTTCAGTTCCACCAGGGTAAAGGGAAAATTATAGTCAAAGAAACAGTCACTTCGAAAGGAAAGAGGTGATTGCTCTGCCCGAGTCTTAATGGCCAGGAAGGTGGAGGAACAAGCAGAAGTGCTAGATACCCGGCAAAAGCTTTCACCTAGAGTGTCAGCGATGCTCCGGACATCAGTCACCTCCTGACCATCAGAGAGTAAGATCGAGAGGGGAACAGAATTGTAGTGCCCATTAACCTTTCGAATCCTGTCCCATATGATCTTGGAACTGGTGGTAGAAGATATGCTAGTTGTGAACTTAATCCAAGATTCCTTCTGGCTTTGACGTCTTACCAACCTACCATGTGCACGGGCCCGTTGGAAAGCAACACGGTTTGAAAATGTGGGATATCTACGAAAAGTATCCCAGGCCCGTTTTTGAGCCTTCCGTGCTAAATGGCAAGCAGGATTCCACCACGGACGAGGATATCGTGGAAAACGTGTCGAGGTTTTAGGAATACACTGAGCAGCTACTTGTATGATACAGTCAGTTACCGCTGCTACACAGTCGTCTATTGATGGCTGATTTACGATGGCAGGATCAAGTTCTGCGAGAGCAGTGAAAGTGGACCAGTCTGCCTGATTTAGCTTCTACCGGGGCACGCGGATAGGGTGGCATCGACCACGGCCAGTCTCTCTCAAAAGGATCGGAAAATGATCACTGCCTAGTGGATTACTGTCAACCCTCCATGAAAAATGGGAGAATAATGAAGGAGAGCAAACCGAGAGATCAATAGTGGTAAAGGACTGACTAGGTGCATGAAAGTAAGTGGAAGAACCAGTATTGAAAAGAGAAAGATTGTGATCAGAGAGCATCCGCTCTACAGATCGACCCCTCCCATCAGTAACAGCATTTTCCCAGAGGGGATGATGTCCATTAAAATCCCTCAGGATTAGAAATGGAGACGGCAACTGTTCAACGAGAGCATCAAGGTCTGATTGATCATATGTCTCTGCAGGGGACAGCTACAGAGAACAAACAGTAATGGTATGACCCAAGGAAACACGGATGGCTACGGCCTCCAAGGGTGTGTTGAGTGACAAAGACAGGGTAGGCACATGCTGATCAACCAACAGTGCCACCCCTCCATGTACTCGACCATCACACAACCTGTCATTTCTGTACAGAGGAAACTGCCGAATGGAGACTGTATCAGCAGATTTGAGAAATGTTTCTTGTAAAGAAAGACAAACAGGATGGTAGGAAGCAATCAGCGTTTTGATATCATCCAGATTAGAACGTAAACCTCGACAGTTCCATTGTATCAAGGTGGCCATTTTTAAGAACGGGTAGGTGAAGTGGCTGGGGAACCCTTCGGTTTACGACCACGTCTTTTTTCTTTACTGTCTTTAGTCGGAGGAGGTCTATCAACCTCCATGGATCCTGCCCTGGGTCGAGTGGGCAGGTTTTTGTTATTGGAAGGGGAATCCAGTGACTGAGGACGCGAACGAATAATTGTTTTGTCTCTTGTGGTGGGAGAAAAAGATGTACCAGAAGAAATGCCTGTATTTGAAACTGAAGGACGTGGATCTTGAGGTTTGTTGGAAGGTATGGGAGGAACAGAGATTGGTGTGGAAGCCGATTCATCAACCTTTTTAACCACGGAGGTCAAAAGGCTTTTCATTTGTTTTGAAAACGATTCTCTTGGAGGCACAGAGAGATCTGTCTGTACTCCCACTGTAGTTGTGGAATGAAGTGCATATGTTCGAGATGGAGTGGTGGACAGCAATTTCCGAGCCTCAGGATAATTAATGTTATGTATCGTTTTCAAACGCTGCATCTCTTTTTCCTCCAACCATTTTGGGCAAGAATGAAAGTAAGAGGGGTGAGAACCATTGCAGTTGACGCAATGTGGGTTCATGTCACAGTCATAGGCATCGTGGTCCTTGCCTCCACAACGAGCACATGTCAGGGAGCCACGACAAATGTCTTTGAGTGGCCGAATCTCTGACATTGGAAACATCGAAGAGGGTTTGGAATGTATGGGCGAACCCTGCAAATGAGTTAACCTGCCTTGATGGTGGCAGGTGCACGTGGTGAAGTAATGTTAAAACGAGGGTATTTGTTGGCAGTGTAACTCCATCTTTGCGAGTGGAGATGCGCCTCACTGCAGAAACTCCTTAAGTGGAGAGACCAGCGAGAATCTCTGACTCGGGAACGTTCTTCAAATCCCTTTCAACAATAACTCCTCGTGAAGAATTCAAAGTAGCATGAGGTGTAACCTCAATAGGTATATCCCCAATTGCCTTTGAATTCAAGAGGAGTTCACTGTGTTGGGATGTGGATGTTTCAACCAATATGTCACCAGATCGAAGCTTCTTTACTGACTTTGGAGAACCAGCAAGTCCCTCTAGTCCCTTCTGAATAAAAAAAGGGGACATTTGCCCTAAAGGATTTTCCGAAAGAGAATGTAATATAAGAAAATGAGGAACGTGTGTTACTGATGTTGAAGATGGCTGTTCAGAGTCTTCAAGACGTGGTCGCTTACCCATTGACTGTTTTTTAACAATTTTATTTAATTTTTTTGGAGGATCCATAGGAAAAAGGAAAAATTTCGGTACCCACTGACCCCACCCACCATGGAGCCATACAAGGGGACGCACTACAAAGTCATGCAAGGACAATGCAGCAACGCCAGGGTTTCGTGAGCACTATACCCAAACACTAGCATTAGGTACAATGTCCACAACACCCGTTGAGAACTTCCAACACTGGTACTTGGTTGACTCTAGCCCAAGTGGACCAGCCGATTGACCCAAGGGGGCCACCCAAAGGCCGCCCGTCTACAGGAATTCGAGGCCAAAGTGGTGTGTTAGGGTTGGACCCCTCAACCACCAGGATCCTCTCCTCCCCTTCATGGGTCGTCACGTCAGAGAAGGTAACCAGACAGAACAGAACCTTCCCTGGGAGGTCCTCTCACCATGTACAGGAATCCATACCGAGGGGATAAGGATGAGAATGCCCTAAGATTGGAATAAGCAGATAAGCATTGGAGCCGTCCATCTTGGTCACCCAAAGACTTGGAAAAGAGGTAATCAAAGTGTTTGGTAGGATTCCACAGTGAATTGTGGGAAGTGAATGTAGTAATTGATATGAGACAAGTAAATTACTGGCCTCCAGTTTCTTGTCTTTTTAGGAACTACAAACAGGCAGGATTACCCCCACAGAACCATATGGGGCAGATTTGATAGCCTGTTGTGTGAAGAGGTCTTGTTCTCTCTCAGAAAAACACTGGTATGAGGAGGAGTACAAAGTGGGATAATGAAATATCCTGACAATATTCTGTGAACCCAAAAAATTGAATATGAAGTGGCTGTACTGATGAATGAAGGCTGTCAGATGAGTTCCCACCAGGTAGTCACTGGAAACGTTGTGTTGTCATGAAAAATAATGAACAGTGGCACCACAGGCAAGGACTAGGAAAGGGTGGATAATGGGTTGGAATTGATGTCGTTCTTGGCTTTGACTAATACCCTTGACTCCAAATACACTGGAATAATGTCAAACACATAACGTCTCAAAATCATGGTCATATGAAGGTCCTATAAATAAGGAGCTTAGAGACAGGTGTGTGACAATATGGTGTTATGATCCAGTGTGTCTCAACAACAAATAAACCAAGTTTATAGGGCAAGAGCTGAAGACAACAAGCAGTTTAATGTGGAAGTGAGGAGGGAGAGGATGCCCCCATAAAGTACCTGAGACATGAGATGGATCAAAGAAAGGTACATCAACAGAGTTATCATGAGAAGATGAAGACAGAATGTTGGGCATTTGTTAGATGAATGGAAAATTCAAGAGCTGCCCCCCAAACATGCAGAACTGAATCCAGCAATTATTGGTCCAGATAAGGACAACCTGCGCTTTGGTAAGAGAGAACAGACTTGTCATAAGCCCATGGTGGATGAGGCATATTAATGCTGTCACCCAAATGGGAGGAGAAGCACTCAGTGTGAACCTGAATATCAGGCAGAATCATTTAAAAGAAAAAACTTGGTTCATAAGAAATAAAAGCAACAGACAAAACATTATATACCTGAGATATAAAATCTGAAAACAACTGATGAGAACTAAACAGAATTTTAAGTATGGTGGGGCAAAACTATCCACAATCATTGTCAGTGTGGGCAGGATTGAAATATTCAGAAGAAGGAAAGGCAATGGGAAGAGACAAAGGTTTTCTGTATAATGCTCAACCTCCCTTTAAATAAATGCCAATAAATCCCTTCATGCATCACCTGGACCTGTGACCTAAAGTATGGCATCAGACAAATAAGGTAGTCTCAAAGTGGTAATGTTAACTTCAAAATTTATGGTTGACATTGATTTGGCAATAAAATACAGGTAAATAAATTCTTTTAAAATGAAAGTCAAAATTTCTTGATAAAAATGAGATAAAGAAATAAAATGCAAGTTAAACTTATATAAACCTCTCCATAGCAGAAATGGAACAAAGAAAGACATCTGAACTTAACACTGTCAAACTACAAATGATGGTTCAGTTGTGGTGCATAGAAGAAATCACCTGCATCATGTGATAGAGGTACCTCCTACTGGTGGTGAGATGATGTATGTTGATTTATATGAGAGATATTTTGGAGATTTTTCATTTCAATAGGGAGATGATGAAAAGCTTGTAGCATGTATCATAAAAACATTTATATAGAGAGGACAGCACAAAAACTCACAGATACCAGATACAGTCATTACGTACCACATATTGAGGTAGAGATATTCTTACAGTCATTAAATACCAAATATTGAAGTAGATATACTCACACAGGCATTACGTACCTAATACTCAGTTAGAGATACTCTTACAGCTATTAAGTTCCAAATGTTGAGGTAGAGATATTCATAGTCATTAGGTACTTAATATTCAGGTAGAGATACTCTTACAGTCATTAGGTACTTAATATTCAGGTAGAGATACTCTTACAGTCATTAAGTACTTAATATTAAGGTAGAGATACTTTTACAGTCATTAAGTACCTAATATTGAGATAAAGATACTCTTACAGCCATAAAGTACCAAATGTTAAGGTGGAGATACTTTTACAGTCATTAGGTACCTAATATTGAGATAAAGATACTCTTACAGCCATAAAGTACCAAGTGTTAAGGTAGAGACACTCTTACAGTCATTAAGTACCTAATATTCAGGTAGAAATACTCTTACAGTCATTAAGTACCTAATATCAAGATAGAAATACTCTTACAGCCAATTAGTACCAAATGTGAAGGTAGAGATACTTTTACAGTCAATAAGTACCTAATATTGAGGTAGAGATACTCTCACAGTCATTAAGTACCAAATGTTAAAGTAGGGATACTCTTACAGTGATCAACAAATTCTATCTAACTGAAAACATGTTTAACTTACCAAATTTTTGGCCTACTGAAAAGGTGGCTAAATGTTCCAATAGATAAAGAGGTCCATCAGCCATGTTGTGATCTGAAAAAAAATTTAAAAAGCCAACTATCTAAACTTAATAATCATTATATATTGTAACCTGGACTTTTAATCTTTAAATATATCTGCACTATTTTGTATTTGTAACTAAAATTGATACTGTTATTGCATATGGTTACTAGGCTTTGAATTCCTTCTGTTACTTATATTGATGTTCAACCTGCAGTGGCACAGCTAGGGGGGACAAGGGGGTACATCTGTTCCTTGGCACAGCATTGGGTGTGGGGGGTGCCAAATTGATGTTACATAATTAGGAATTATGGCTTACATTTTGTCACGAGGGGCCTGAAAACTGACTTTGTCCCCGGGCACTGAAAACCCTAGCTACGCAACTGTCAACCTGGCTTTGTAAATGTAACAAGTGAATGCCATCACATGAAAATCTAGTTGTTGTTAAACAATGTTCTAAGTAGCAAAAGTCAATGTTACGAATATATCTAAACACAAATTACTGTAAGTAGCAGAATTCAGTGTTTACATTATACTAACAGATCTAAACACTCATTACTACAAGTAACAGATGTCAGTGCTTACGTCATACTAATAAATCTAAACACACATTACTGTAAGTAACAGATGTGAATGTTTACATCTTACTAGCAGATCTAAACACACATTACTGTAAGAAGCAGATGTCAATGTTAACATGTTATAAACACACCGAAACATGCAATGTTGTGACAATGGTTATACTTATTCAGTATGTTCCCAAGGTCAAAATAAATATCAGTTTTGCCAGCCTTGTTAACAGAACAATGTGTGTGTGGAAAACTTTAAAGGTTGTATCTTTACTGACCAGGTTATCTTCAAGGAAGGACCTTGTGTACAACTACAGCCATATTGATTATCCATCTACTAAAGTTTATCTCCAGCCATTGGTAAAATTGGATTTAAATATACAATTAGTTTTTGGTGTGTGTGTGTAAAGTTGTTATTAAGTCTTAACTCTGATCAAATTGGTGATCGATGAATATATTGTAAATTATAGTTTATCTATGGGAAATTAATTACATTAACAGAAATTAAAGAACATGTGACATTACTAAAACATTGTAGGAGGACAATGTTAATAACAGGTATTTATGAGAGTTCTAACAAAAACATGTATAAAGTCTTTTCAGGGATTTAACAGCAACTATTAACTTACTTCATTCTACTTCAATTATTTTAAGTAAATCAGAAATTAGAATATTTAATATGAATTTAAAAAATACAGAAAAACAATGAATTAAATATTTATCATTCACAACATGCCTTGTAAAAAAGTGTTTATACATTTGTGCTTTTCACTTATGTGACACTGTAAACATGAAACACATCAAAGATCTGAAATATTTGGTATCACGGTTGTTACTATGTAAACAGTGATAAGGAGTTTGAATAAAATGATTAAGAGAACTTTGATCACTCAACATAACAACATTGGTACTTCTAAAGTTTACTGTTGTGAAAGGCCATAAATAGTTTCAGTGCCACATGTCACTGAAGTACACACTCATCCAGTATGATAAACACTATTGAAATTGAGCCTTTTAAAAGTAAGTAAAGAGCTCAATAATGAACATGGGATCCTTATGCTGTTAAAAATAAAACTTTTCAAAATTGCTTTAAACGTGTATACTACTGATACAAGCAAACACAGAATTACTAGGTTTTGCTTTTTTATATAAGTTGTACAATGTAATGTATTTTTCTAATGAAAGTATAGTCTATACTGTTCAGTATGAATAAGAGTTACTTTAGTTTCACTGTAGCTGTGACAAAACTAAATCATAATAATTTATTTAAGAAATCATGAAACATGGTAGTGTTTCATTACAGGGATTGTCCGTTTGTTTTTCTTTATTATTATTTAATATTATTCTACTAGCCTATAACAAAAATGCCTGTAATTATTGTAATAAAAACTTGGTATTATTACTAAATACATCATTGTGTATTTTGTAGGGGTAGCTTTTATATCCATTTTACTATGTAGAAAATAACAGTGATTGTATAAATAATCACACCCAGTAATTTTAATGTATTTTGTGGTTTATATGTAACCTTGTAATATATGCTTGTGTATATATCTGCATGCCAACCATGGATGATATTTAATATTTATATGGCAAGCATGACACATGATGTACAGATTATTAACTTATTGTTGCAACTGTACTGATATTGCATATAATTTGTATATGTATAGGGTTTCTTCTCTTTGGGTCACAACGTTGCTGACAGGGTCAGTTTTTTTACCACTGCATAATCAACTTCGGCCATGTGACACCAATGTCTTAAACATTATATAAACATTTAGGCTGTCTCAAACAACAGAAATCTTTAAGTCATAGTTTGAAAGATATCACCTATCATAGTTTTGAGCAACAAATTGGCAATTATGGTGACAACAAGTAGTAAGTGTCAAATTATAACCAACACTGTGATTGTGAATTTTGTAGATACTGCTGAGTAGCCATCCTTGAAGTTGACTGTAACAAGTGAGAAGAATTATGATGGCAATTCTAGGTGAAAGTGAGACAGAAATTTATATTTTATTTAAAAAAAATATGTATTTTCAGGTAAAGTATGAAGCAATGAAGCCCACCAGAGTTTGGGGTCGTCACATGGAATATGGTCAAAGAAGTATCATGACTCAAACTTCATTATAAATGAAGAGGGGAAGGTATATTAATATAATCAATTCATAATTGTTTATTAACATGTTTTCAACCTTGTAGAGTGTGCAGAATGTCATGGCAAGAGGACATCTGAATAGCTGCAGCCAAACTATGACCAGCTTTACTATTGCCAGTAGAGAGAAAGAGAAAGCTGTAACAACTATAAGAAATATTAAAAGTATATATTTGTATAAATGAGCTATTATATTATGACACAGTCGTATTTGCATTGAATACATATATGCATGCATCAATACAATGTGAAAAATTCATATGGCTATCTATATATATAAAAATATTATAAAGGCTGCATGTATAAGTATATATTTATATACATAAAGATTTAAATACCAGCCAACTTCTAAAGCATGTATCTGCATGTATAAAACTCGTATGATTACAAAATCTAGTTCATGCACCATTCCAGTATTTACACAGGCTCTCTACATAGCTACAAGGTATAAATATCATAGCTACATATATTGTCGAAGCATATCCACAATATGTAGTATGTTACTTACCACATATCACAGTGATAATACATGTAGTACCACCATCAATGATAACACTGTGGTACTGGCATCAGGAGCAATAGCCAAGACAGCATCATACAACAACTGCATATTTCAATAAACTAAACTATTCCAAGTGGGTTAATTTTGATATTATACATATTTATGTCCATGATGGACAAAAATACTAAAAAAACAAGATTATTAAAAACTGTTATTTTAGAAAGAAGGAATATGGATTGATAAAACAACAAAAACAAAATAGGTATCTTAAAGTTAAAATACAATCACCTAAAATTAAACAAACAAACTTAAAGTTTGAGATATAGTGTTGACAATATTTCCTCAGACAATAATCCCTATTGTGACTCTTCTAAATATTACAGCTGTCAGACACAGATTTTTCTAAAATGGACTTGTAACTTCAGGAAGTAATGTGAACACTACATCTCTAACTTTAATTTGTTTGCATACTTTTTAGCAATTGTACCTTCACTTTAAACTACCTATTTTGTTTCTGTGGGTTTTTTTTTGAAGATCCCTATTCCCTCTTCTCAAATTTACAATTTTTTAATAATCCTGTAATATATAAACCAAGTATGTAAAACCAGTTGCACCTAATGTAGACAAACCACATTTTCCACACAGGGTGTTAGGTTGGTTTTAAATTCTTAGATAATTAAATAACACTATGTAACACAAATTTTGTTCCTGGATACTATGTGTTGTTTCTTAATTGCTTATGTTCTAAAAGTACAGAAAATGGCCATTATTTCCTTCAAACTTTGCTTTTGTGGCCTGGATAATGAAATTTAGAAATTAACCTATTTTCTATGTAAAAACAGACAAATTTGCACATTTTCATTTACATAAGGTCTGAATAATAAACATATGAATCAAGATTTACATGTATTTATACTAAAGTTATACAAAAATGTTTAGAAGTGAGTGGTTTTCAAGATGTGCAACTGTAATGTAAATTGCTTTTAAGTATCAGCCCCCAAATATAGTCCCCTATAATGTTTTCATTATATGCTCCTTGGTAGCGGTATTCAAAGTCCAGTATATTTTGGTGGAGGAAGCACTCGCCTTACTTCTCTGAGTATGCTCCCATGTTCTCTTTGAATCTATCAAGATGAGCGTCAAGGATATGGACTTTCAGGGACATCCTTCAGCCCATTTTGCCATAGTTCTTCACAAGAATCTCAACCAATTTAACATAATGTTCAGTCTTGTGATTGCCCAAGAAGCCCCGAACTACTGCGACAAAGCTGCCCCCAGCTTCTTTTTCCTTCCTACTGAGCTTTTGGGGAATTCTCTGCACACCAGGATCTTTTTTATTTGTGTTCCAACAAAGACACCAGCTTTGACCTTTGCCTCAGACAGCTTAGGGACAAAGTCTCGAAGGTACTTGAAGGTTGCAGACTCCTTATCAAGGGGTGTGACAAATTGTTTCATAAGACCCAATTTTATGAGCAATGGTGGGAATAACACCTTCTGGAGGTCCACTAGTGGCTCACACTTGACATTGTGCCTCCCTACAGATAACTTGGTCTGTTGTGGCCAGTGCTTCCTGTTGTAGTGTGCTGCAGTGTCCCTGCTGTCTCAAAGACAAAGATAATAGGGAAATTTAGTAAAGCTTTCTTGGATAGGTCTATGTGTTCACTTAGGCAGCTAGAACTAAACTGAAGTGGTGAGTGGTGAGCCCCTGTAAGTTCTAAAAAATTCTAAAAGGCTCTTGAAAATTCTCATAAGTTCTACAACATTCCAGAAAGTTCTTCAAAATTCTTGTAAGTTCTTCAAAATTCTCTATCAGCTAGTCAGTACTGAATTTACCTGGAATGTTCTGGAAAATGGGTAAATTTGAAAATTTCATTACCCAGGTCTTTTCCATGTACTTTAGGCATAAGCAACTGAGAAATTACACTTTCTGCCCAGAAACAAAAAGAAGTAAAAATTTTGTTATATAGTGTAATTTATAACCATTTTTAATAATAACTAGCATCTTTATAAAAAAAATATTGATAATACAAGTATGTCTTGAGAGATTTGCATATACGTTACATGATAAACAGGAAATAAAACCCACAAACCCTCTAGAAATGAACACTTGAGAAACAACAAGAAAGGAAGAGTGTCACCAACCTTGAACAAAATTAATCACCAGTTGACAAGCACCAAGAAAGGAAGAGTGTCACCAACCCTGAACAAAGTAATGACCAGTGGACAAGCACCAAGAAAGGAAGAGTGTCGCCAGCCCTTAATAAAGTAATGACTAGTTGACAAGCACCAAGAAAGGAAAAGTGTCACCAGCCCTAAACAAAGTAATAACCAGTGGACAGCACCAAGAAAGGAAGAGTGTCGCCAGCCCTTAATAAAGTAATGACCAGTTGACAAGCACCAAGAAAGGAAAAGTGTCACCAACCCTGAACAAAGTAATGACCAGTAGACAAGCATCAAGAAAGGAAAAGTGTCACCAACTCTAAACAAAGTAATAACCAGTGGACAGCACCAAGAAAGGAAGAGTGTCGCCAGCCCTTAATAAAGTAATGACCAGTGGACAAGCACCAAGAAAGGAAGAGTGTCGCCAGCCCTTAATAAAGTAATGACCAGTGGACAAGCACCAATAAAGGAAGAGTGTCGCCAGCCCTTAATAAAGTAATGACTAGTTGACAAGCATCAAGAAAGAAACAGTGTCACCAACCCTAAACAAAGTAATAACCAGTGGACAGCACCAAGAAAGGAAGAGTGTCGCCAGCCCTTAATAAAGTAATGACCAGTTGACAAGCACCAAGAAAGGAAAAGTGTCACCAGCCCTAAACAAAGTAATAACCAGTGGACAGCACCAAGAAAGGAAGAGTGTCGCCAGCCCTTAATAAAGTAATGACCAGTTGACAAGCACCAAGAAAGGAAAAGTGTCACCAACCCTGAACAAAGTAATGACCAGTAGACAAGCATCAAGAAAGGAAAAGTGTCACCAACCCTAAACAAAGTAATAACCAGTGGACAGCACCAAGAAAGGAAGAGTGTCGCCAGCCCTTAATAAAGTAATGACTAGTTGACAAGCATCAAGAAAGGAAAAGTGTCACCAACCCTAAACAAAGTAATAACCAGTGGACAGCACCAAGAAAGGAAGAGTGTCGCCAGCCCTTAATAAAGTAATGACCAGTTGACAAGCATCAAGAAAGAAAGAGTGTCACCAGTTATAAATACAAAGCTAGTGTACTTTAGTAGCTGTTAAAGTGTGCTATTACTGATTACTCTATTATTATTATTAATAAAACTATTCTTAACATAACAGCTTCAACCCATGGTGTCTGCTTGATAATGTTTTTATTCTATTTTAAACTAATTTTTAATTAATCTTAGTTCTACGAATGATATATTAAGTATCTTAGGGATTACAAGGACCTACTATAGGTATTAAAAGCTCCCAGGTCACTAACTGGTTAAAGTAAATGGAAAATATGCATATATCTTAAACAAAATGAAACATTTCATTATTAGCATCTCAAGCAATGTAAATATTAATAATTTTTGCATAAGATAGACAATGAAAATCCATAAAGAGCGTTCTATTTTTCTGAATACTGGTTCTGTGTAAAGAATATTCTGAAATTTCATTTCTTCTGGAAATCATATGTTTATCCATTCAAACAGTTACTAGTTAAAGCCTTGTTGGAAAATGCTAACCTTTAAGACTTTATAGTTGATTATGTAATTTTCTTAGATGAATATTCTAACTTCTTAATTGGGTATAACATACAATTTTTGAACATGTATATTGGATATAAACGTCTCTAAAGAAAAGCTTCTTACCCGAACCATAACCATTAGCATACGAAGATCTCATGTCTCTTCTGTCTGGGTCCTGATGGTGTGGAGACATCTCTTGTCCGTTGCAAGGCCGTTCAAACTCCCTGCAGAAACAATTTTAATAACTGTTGTCAAGATAACACTTCTAAAGTATCAATATCTTATACCATTCATTTATTTGCAAAATAACACTCTTAAAATATCTCATTCTTTTACATATTTCCTTTATGTACCAAAATGTCACTTCTACCCATATGTATTAAAATGGTATTGAAAACCACTGCAGTGTTTGTAACCAGTTTGCTAACACATCAAGTACTTAAATTAAGTCATCATAAACATTTAGGTTAGAAACTTTTAGTGCTAAGTGGTTAAGTTTTTTAGTTCTAGATCATCATGAATGGCATTCTGACTTTCTTATCTAATTATATACTGCTACCATTTTTCCTTACGTGAACTTATTTTTCCTATAGATATACATATCTTTTGTATATTGTAGTTATTCCTCACACATCCATTTTTTTGAGATTTTAGGAATGCCATTAGCCTTCAGTTATCAAGTGTTTTGATCTGAACTGTGTGACTACATGGTGTTACCATCACGTGACAAAACCCTCTATCAATAGGAGGACAGCAGATTCTCCACGTAGATCCCTATAACTATTTGCACTGAAAATTAACTTCAGTATTAGATGAGGTAAGAATAGTAGGTTGGAAGGGGTGTAAAGAGGTATCTATCGATTGGAAATACATTTTCAGGCCAGGAAGACATTAACTTCTATACCAATACAATTACTTTTTTCACACAGTAACTAGAATTCCTCACTGAGGTGATGGAGAGGCTGGAGCGAAAGAGAAAATCTGAATATGTTATCATCAAAAGTGAGAAGCCCATGAACCAGAAAACCCAACATCTGGGACTCGCTGGAGGAGCAACTTTCATGAGAAATTGCATCCTATTAAGACAGAGTATATTCTTCACACAAATGGAAGTGTGAAAAGGAGGAAAAAATGTGGCAGTGTATTGCAAAGATGGGCAGAAAAGCATATGACCAACCAAGTACACAATATGTCAAATGAATATGAGATGTAGTGTGGCAAAAGAATAGTTACACTGTAGAGTTTGGTTGTGTGTTATATTGTATAAATTACTCATCATAAATGTAGGAATGAGGCAATAAAGTTGCTTCTTGCCTTTCAAGGAGAAAACTTTGTCCCATCTGGCTGGTCAAAGTTACCAGGAAATTGGCATATAATACAATAGGGGATGATCTTCATTATGCCATACGTTTGTTTGTCTTCATAACAACAGACAAGAAAATTAAATAATGATTATCTTAATAATATGGGGTTTTAGATAAAAGTATAAGATGTCCATGGAAGGTACTAATTAGCATGTGCAAGTCACCAGCATACAAACTTAACAGTATACACATCATCAATGTACAGCTACTTGACAGGAAAGTTCAAGGGCTATTTTATAAACAATTTTACTTGCTGTCTCTTTGAAGTATTTTTTTATTGGATACTTTTACTTCCCTTATTAATAAATATTTAATACATGTATGTATGTATGATGTTCAGCATTTAATGAAATTGTTAGGTGTAATGTAGGTTTTAAGTTGGTTTATTAGATTCAAATCATCATTTGTTATAACTGTCATCTACTTAAATGTTAGGCTGATCAGCTACAATAACAGAAAAAACACAACAAAAGAGAAATATTATTAAACTTGTATTTTGTAGGAGCAGCAACAGTTCAATCTTTTCATCTAAATTACAATGCTTAGCCTAACACATTTACATTATTTTTTTTAAAAGTTAACTGAAATATTCAAAACATTGGTTGTTTTAACAAATATATCAATGACAATTTTTATTAGTGTTCTACTTGGCTAATGAAATAAGTTTTATTTCCCCACCAAACACTTTGTTGAAAGCAAGAAGACATACTT
This sequence comes from Tachypleus tridentatus, assembly GCF_004210375.1. Lineage (NCBI taxonomy): Eukaryota > Metazoa > Arthropoda > Merostomata > Xiphosura > Limulidae > Tachypleus > Tachypleus tridentatus. Next base: position 168,625,900 of record NC_134831.1, read on the forward strand.
TCAGTGTACCAACTAATTACAATAAGAAATTTATTTTATTATTTTACACTTGTGACTGTTTTTCATCTAGTTCTGGTTATAGTTTACCCTTTAGCTTGTTATATTGGATTCTAGTTGTGATCTGAACTTAAGTTTTATAGTTGCAACCTGTCAGTGAGTTCCATTTCTAGTCATCTCTTAGGTTTTATAGTTTCAACCTGTGTCATTGAGTTCTAGTTCTAGCTATCTCTTTGGTTTTATAATTGTAACCTGTCATTATGTTTGGGTTCTAGTTATCTTTTAGGTTTTATAGTTGAAACATGTGTTATTGAGTTCTGACTGTAACTATAAACAGAGAATATGATTATCAGGCATGTTATGCTAAATGTTTACTACCTGCAGTCTAGTTAGGCCTACTTGGGCTTAATATTGCTATTAGTGACAGAAGTAATATTTAAATCTGCAGATAATACTGATACTTAACAGATATATGCTGTATATTTTAGTTATTGTTATTTATCATATACATTTATTACTCATCTTGTATATTTAAATGACACAGTGTCACACTAAGAACTGACCTATCAGTTCAAGTTCTTTTAATATCATTCTTAAAAAAAATTTAGGAATTCCTGATAGTCGTGAACAGATACTTTTTAAAGTATTAAATACTACATAGTAGAAATGGCTTCAAGTTTTCAAGTCTATATACTTAAACAATTAACAACTTATTCAAGAATCTCCTCTCTATAATACTTAATGGTTATCTATGCACTGAACTCTAACCCCCCACTCAAAATGTAAGGGACCATTTCAATATACCATAGTGCCCTAAGTGAGTAAGCACTATCTTTCTAAGCCTTCCCCTGTTATTTTAACATTTGGTAACATTCATTCAACTGTAAAGAAGTGGGTATGATTCAGCAGTATTATAGGAAACCAAAACATGGTACATACCTTGTCCTACTTACAGAAGAAACATCTGAAAACTGGGATTTGGACTTCTTTCTCCAAAAACTCATTTATAAGATACTCAGGTTGGATTTTCCTGAGAGGTTATTTCTACTAACACAGAAGAAATACTGTTACTTTTTCTCTAATTTTATTTTAGGAGTTTTGATTCTATTGAGACACCACTACACAATACCTGCATTACCTGTTCTTATCAAAAACATTGTACTTAGAAATCAAGCAGTTCCAAAGTACACTCCCACATTGAGGATAACTGACACTCTTATCTGGAAGATACTGAAAAATGTATGAGTTTGCGAGCATAGATAAAACATGACTGTAACGTTTAAAACACCTTTAATTACTTTAGGATCATTATATTATGAACTTAACTAATTTTGAAAAACTTCTTTTCTGAATTAAAGAAACATCTTCTTCTGAAAGATTACAGTAATTGTTTCTAACCTTTATTGATATATACTAGTTTATAAAATCAGTAGATGTAACAGAAGAATAGATTACTTTTACCAAAATTAAATAAATACTATGTAAACAAAGTGAATTCCAGTTATTACACAAGATGTTAGTCACTTATCATAATTATTTGACTTAAAACACTACACATCTAGAAATATTTACATCACTCTCTCTCACTACACTGAATAGAAGTTGATTCATCACCTACAGGTTCACATGTTGTAAAAGTTGAATAGTTATCTTTAGGCTGAACCTACTTAACAAGATAACATTTAAACAAAGGTAAGAGTAATTTGCAAAACTATAAACTATATGAATGCTGATATATGTGTGGTCTACAAAGATATTTATTCTGTAGTTTAAGTAAATTTAAGGCACTCTTTTGGAACACAACACACAGCTTATTAAATTATTTTTATTTGGAACACAACACACAGCTTATTAAATTATTTTTATTTGGAACACAACACACAGCTTATTAAATTATTTTTATTTGGAACACAACACACAGCTTATTAAATTATTTTTATTTGGAACACAACACACAGCTTATTAAATTATTTTTATTTGCTGATTTTTATTTGGAACACAAAAACATGAATAGATATAACTCAAGAAATTATGTTTCAGTGTATTTTTAAAACAGTTGTGATGACAGTATCTCTGTAGACTGCACACTATAGTAGCACCAACTTTGTGTTTATAAAGTTGTGTGAACAAGTTACATAAAATAAATATGTACTTCCTCATACATGTTTCAGCTGAAATATATTAATTGTTTTTAGAAACAGTCAACAGAACAGCTCAGAATCATTAAATAGCACAGAAATGTAAGGGTTAATAACAAATTATATATTTATTCTAACAGGAAACTTAAGACTTAAATTATGTTTCTATTTCTGATTCTATAGTTAGTATTTAAATATGATCATTGTGAAATGTTCTATTTAACTCTCTTGCTATTAAAACTGCATACTGTTTTATTGATTCTCTAATTTATGTTGATTTCTTTGGAATTTAACAGTAGTTCTGGGTTGTTTGAGTTGTGCAAAGAACATACAGAAGATAGCATGGAAGTGATTACAAAATTTCAAAAAGAAATGTAATATTTACTTAAAGTCTGGCTTTTACAGTAGTTCTCTTTTGAGAAATTAAGTTTTCATTTGTTGGTATATAGCCACAACATATTACAAATGTATTAAATTACAACACATATCTTCTGATAGATTAACAATATATGTTTTACTCAAAAGTCACTTATGTTATAGTGTTATGTTAATTACTGTAAACCTGTGACAGTAACATCTGTAGTATAATGTTAATTATTGTAAAGCTGTGACACCAAAGTGGTTGTTCATGATTAGCTTGTGTTATACTTACGTTAATTGTTGTGTGTTACATTACGATATTAGTTTTGATTGGCTTGTGACACAGTATTATGTTAATCATTGTAAATATGTGACACTACAGTGGTTATTGTTGATTGGCTTGTGTTATAATTATGTTAATTATTCTAAACATGTGACATTACTGTGGTTACTGTTGATTGGTCTGTGTTGTAATTATGCTAGTTATTATAAACATGTGACATCACTGTGGTCACTGTTGAATGACTTCTGATGTAGGGTTATGTTCATCATTGTAAACACGTGACATTACTGTGGTTACTGTTGATTGGCTTTTGATGTATGCTTATGTTAATTATTGTAAACATGTGACATTACAGTAATTACTGTTGATTGGCTTCTGATGTATGCTTATGTTAATTATTATAAACATGTGACATCACTGTGGTTACTGTTGATTGGTTTCTGATGTAAAGTTATGTTAATTATAGTAAACATGTGACACTGATGCATGCTGAACTGTAGTAAATAAATACATAACTGTTGAGTCATGTGAAACAGAAGGTGGTTAGTAGGTTTTTTTACTATCACACAGGTTTTTAAACATACCAGAACATAATTGGATTTGCCACTTCAACATCAATTGTCCAGTGTTTATGAATCATTTTCTGTCATTTGATTTGAATACAGAATATTCATGATTATGTGTCATTTGTTGTTATGGAGCAAATCAAGACTATTATCCATCACCTGGTTATATATACATGTGAAATAAGATTGTCACACTCTATAACATATTCTCTAGTACTTTGTTTAGGTGTGTTCTCTGAGTTATTCAATATCAATATCTGTAACTTGTTAATCTGAATTATTAGTGATAAACAACTGACCGATTTAGAAACTTGAAACAATGTTTCTTTGTTTTATACACACAAAAAACTGATTAAGAAACAACTGATATAAATTGAGTGTTTTATTTATAATTAATAATGGGGAACCTCCTGCTAGTACAGCAGTATGTCTCTGGATTTATAACTCTAAAATCAGGGGTTAGATTCCCCTTGGTGGACTCGGCAGATAGCCCAATGTGGCTTTGCTATAAGAAAACACACACACACCAATAATGGGGAAATTATCAAATAATATCAGTTTTCTTGAATAAAATTTTAAAATAACTTTTTAAACAGACATTTTCATGTAGCAAAACTCTACCACATTTAATGTAGCCTAACAAACTCTAAGTTCAGTTTGTTTTTTATATAGTTCAGACTTGATTGATCATTTGGATAGATATTTTTGAAGAATGTATCTAATTAAATAGATTACGACATTCTGAGTCTTAAAAACTACAAATGACAAAGTTTTGTTTTGAAAGCTTTCAGAAATCCTGTGATTTTTATTTATTTTCTGTTTGAAATTATAGTTGTTCCCAATATCAGAAGATCCAGTCACATCAGGAATTGGTGAGTACTGTTGAACTATAAAAGGACAGGGTAAAAGAGCACTTACTGTATTATTATTAGTGGGTAACTATAATACGTTAAAATTAAAATGCCTTTTACTAGTTTTAACAAAAGAGGTAGAATGACATTAAATTAAATTTTAATATTTGTTCCTTGCAAACAGATTTTTAAAGTATGTTATTTATAGAAATCTAATGGGCCCGGCATGGCCAAGCGCGTAAGGCGTGCGACTCGTAATCCGAGGGTCGCGGGTTTGCGCCTCCGTCGCGCTAAACATGCTCACCCTCTCAGCCGTGGGGGTGTATAATGTGACGGTCAATCCCACTATTCGTTGGTAAAAGAGTAGCCCTAGAGTTGGCGGTGGGTGGTGATGACTAGCTGCCTTCCCTCTAGTCTTACACTGCTAAATTAGGGACGGCTAGCACAGATAGCCCTCGAGTAGCTTTGTGCGAAATTCCAAAACAAACAAAGAAATCTAATTTCCATTTCTTGAAAACCACTAAAAGAATTAAGCAATGAAAAAATACAATTTTTTCAAAAACTAATACATCCTAATTTAACTTGAAAATCATGAAAACAAATTCTACGTTTTAGTGAGTTTCTTTAAAAAATATTAACTGTTTGAAAACCCTAGATGTTTTATTGAACAAAAATGTAATAACTTTTAGGAGAAAGTAACAAACAGTGAAGTTTAGATTACAATGCACAGCAAAGATAGATTCCATACAAATGTAAATATTCCAAATGTACTGTTATAATCAATTGTTCTATCAAGAAACATCTTATTACAACTTCAAATTGTTCTGCTTAAGTTCAGTCTTAACTTTAACTCCTCAGATTTAATGTAATAAAGTTGATTACACACTCATTAAACTGAGCTCTTAGTAAAAGCTCCAACAGTTTATTTTCTGGTGTTTGGATTGAATAGCAGACTTCTTCAATTATTTGAAGAAAGTAATTATTTAATTGGTTATTATACAATGCCTCTTGCCTCAATGAGAACATTAAAATCCTAGTTTCTTGAACTGGCATATACTTTAAACGGCAAAAAATTTGACTCATAAATACTCTTGAAAAGTGAATGCTTAACACATTAATATGAAAATAATTTTAAGAATTTCTTGTTTGAAACTGTATGTTTGCATGAAATTAAAAGTATTGATATGTTTCAAGGAAAGATATTCATTAACACAGTTTTAATTTCATGGTAAAATGGAAACAGAATGTCAGCTATGATCAATTAATACTAACTTCAAAATGGATACTGATAATGTCTGTTTAATTTAATAGATGCATAAATTAATATAAAATACAATATATAAAATAATTAATTGATTTGTATCCACAAATATTAATCCACATCTTAAATGTATCATGCTAGTAACTAAGAATCTTATCCCTTGAATCATACACATGAATTTCGCTGGATTTTTAACCTTTTTCTTCTTTCTTCAATGCACCAAATGGTTTGTGATTCCATGACTTTGTTGGCTTTAAGGTGATTACAGTGAAATACCAAAAAATTTGATTATCAATATTGTAATTAACTTCAATAATTATTACTTGGGTTATCCAGATATTTTCAGTAATTTCATCATTTTTTTTTCTCATTTCTTCATACTTAGTGCTGTAATAGACAAAAACAAAATTACTCGCTATAATGTGCTTTTAATAGTATTACAACGATAAATTCTATCTTGAATAAGAATGGGCTCAGATACGAAAGTTTAAAATTAACATACAGAGAAATCACACAGTAACATTTTACAGTGATTTGAAGTTCAGTGCAAAGTCTAGTTAAGTGTTGTTTTTTTTCAGTGGCGGCGCCAGGATATTTTCGTTGGGGGGCTGAGGTAAACGGTGGAGGGGCTTCCCAAAATGCCATCAATATGAAGTATAGATGGTAAATTATAATAATTAAATACCAAGGTACATTTCAGAAAGGTGTGCTATTTTGAACTGCGTTTTCAATGTAGTTTTCATTGGAAACTCATACTCTGATTAATAATTCATTATTACAAATAGGACATGTTGTAAAACTGTGGGTAGCTAATGGAAGTGAGCGGGGAGTGGTGTGCGGCTGGCATCTGGATCTCGATCGGGCTGAGCCGATCGTTAGCCGTACGTAGAGCGTACACCTCATACGCTTAAGGCGTTCGAGGCGGGAATCGCGAGCTCGAACAAAGCAAACCTGCGGCCTGGATATTGAATGGTCATAGTAGCACCAAAACAAAATGTCTAAATTGCAGTTGACCTTCACAGAAAGGCTGGTTTCTTCATAAGTTCACATTATTCATACAGGCCAAACTGTGATTGTGATATTGTTTTTATTATCATAAGTGTGACAAGCACCTGCTACAATAATGTAACTACTACATTACATTAAATTAGGCACTTCTAAATCGCCCAATGACAATGTCAAAATTCATTCTAGAATTGTTTAGAAATATTATTTAGTTAGTTAACATGTAAGGTTGTTATCTAGTCATAAGTATAACATTAATTGGATTGCAAGTCACAATCTTAAGTGTATTTCACAATCATCAGTACAATTTTGGATGGCTAATACACAATGAAAAATGATCTCACAGAGCACACAACACCAGCTAAATGCTTCATAGTTTTGACCTATACACAATACACATGCATGCTCTGTTTTACTTTTCAATAAAAGATAAATGAAATTAATGGGTAAATATCTGTGAAATCTTTGGTTTATCAAGTAAAATCCCAAATGATCTGTTGTAACTTGAAATCAACGTGGTTGTCTAAGCTTCGTCAAAGCTCAAGATAGAATAGCATTACACAGGGAGCGGCATACAGCGCATGAGTTTCAGTGCATTCAGTACTTTTCTATGGGATGCATGACACATACTTCCGTCTTAATGAAGACGTTGAGTTCTACAGATCTATGTCTCTTTGATGTTAATTGTTAAGCAACAACGGTGATTGTGTTTTCCATATTTTATGAATATATGTAGGTAACAATATTGGGGGCTGAGGGGTAGCTTGGCACATTTGAGGGGACTCAAGCCCCCTTGGCACTGCCACTGGCTTTTTTAATTTGTTTTAAGGTTTATAATGGACCATGGCAGGAAACATTTTCAAGAAGTGGATCTTTGAAGAAAGACCTATAATTGATTTACGTCCTGGAACATGTACCAATACCATTTCAAGTGTTAATGTTATTATCTTGTACATCTTAGACACAATATTTGATTTACAGAGAACCATACTTTAGTATTCACCTAATATATTTTAAGCTACAAGTTAATTAGAAATGGCTCGTCATTGATTCTTTATTCTTATTTGGTTTACCTAAAACTTAACAAGTAATTTCTTGCCATAATTTCACTACTACACTAGAGTCCTCTTTAGGCTTTAAACGTAACTAAAATTAGTGTAATGATGATTTTTGCTAGATGCTCATAGACTCCAAACCTTCCTTCAAGAAAAACTATATATTTTTAAATATATACCAGAACCTGAACGTAAAATTTTCAAGTGAAGCTCCGTTTCACAACTCTTACGAAGCGTGGGCTACGAGACTGTCTTATTTTGATTAGTTGATGATGTCACAATGTATGTTGACAAAGAAAAAAAAACAACAGAAAAGGTAGAAGAAAAGCATGTGGTAAAGTCCAGTGAAGTCGGCCTGCATAACCGATATTGACCAATCAGATTGTGATAATGTATCCTTAAATTTACAAGTGCCCTTAGTCATTATACAATAGGAACGTTTTCATAAACAAATTCTAATAAGGGGAGAGTTTTCACAAAAATTTCTTACAAGTCCGGTTTGATCAACTCAAGCCCTGAAATATATCAATGTGTATTATTGTATTCAAAAGTTTCCATTAACACAACGAGAACATAAAACTCTCAGTACTATTACAATTTTTTTAAACAAAATAAAATTACTTGAATTGTTTTTTTGAATTTCGTGCAAAGCTACATGAGGGCTATATGTATATATACTCTTCAAAAAAAGAATTGCAAAAGGCAAAATTTGAGACAAATTGTTAACAAGTTTATTCCGGGTAGTTCTGTATGACATGTGTGAAACTTTGCACATTCACTGCTGAACATCCAAAGTCTGCAAAGGCGAAGTCCGCGCTCACTAGTTGAAGTTTAACGTCACTCAACGTCAATAACGAGTATGCCTCCTGTGAGTATCAATAACTGCTTGGCATCTCCTGCCCATGGAAGCGATGAGATGACGAATCACCTCCTGTGGAATGGCTGTCCACTCAGCCTGCAAAGCTGCTGCAAGCTGAGGTAGAGTCTGTGGTTGAGGTTGTTGCCGTCGCAGATGTCGGTCCAACTCGTCCCAAAGATGTTCAATGGGGTTTAAATATGGTGATCTGGAGGGCCAGGGAAGAACGTTGATGTTGTGATGTCTCAAGAAAACAGTGGTGAGTCAGGCTGTGTAAGGACGGGCATTGTCATGTTGAAAAACGTGGTTGACGTTCACCATGATGGGGCCTAAGAATCTCGTCGACGTATCGTTGAGCCGTAAGATTTCCTCGAATGTGCAAAAGGTCTGTTTTGGCATTGTAGGCGATGGCAGCCCACATCATGACGCTGCCACCACCAAATCTGTCAACTTCCTGCACACAGTTTGCTGCAAAACGTTCACCTCGGCGACGATAAACACGGTTCCTTCCATCCTGCCTACGAAGCATAAAACGTGATTTATCGCTGAATCAAACATGCCTCCATCGTCGATGAGGCCATACCCGATGGGCCCGAGTCCACTGCAGCCGTGCTTGACGATGTTGCTGGGTGAGGATGATGCCTCTGACTGGACGTCGAGATCGGATTCCTGCATCACGTAGACGGTTGCGTACGGTCTGATCGGAAATTATACGCAGCCCTGGTATGGTGGAGGCAGTAGACGTCGCAGTGGTGGTCCTATCCCGAAGATGATGTAACCGGATGTTGCGATCTTGTGCGGGCGTGGTCACACGAGGTTTGCCAGATCGTGGACGGTCACGAGTTGATCCATGTTGTTGGTGACGATTCCATAGCCTTGTGATGGTGATTGGGTGGACATTCACAGCTCTGGCAACATCTGATCGAGATTCGCCTGCTTCCAAAAGATTAATGGCGTTGTTGCATTGTGCTTCAGTCAGTCTTGGCGTAACTGTATTGCGTGTCGGTGGCTTAACACTGAGCTATGGAAACCGAGAACCCGTCACTTTTATAGGGATTTTGCACATGTTGCACTTGCAGAACATGCAGATCTCTCAAACAAATTTGTTGGACACGAATGCGTTTTGGCAAAAAATACGATGTTTTCCTCCGTTTTTAAAGTGCACAACTTTTATTGTCATTTTGGTCTGACAATCAGTGCCTTAACACGTGTAACATCACATACTCTGAGCTTGTAACGTTATTACATATATTTCTCTTTAAAATAAAAATATATCCCTTTTGCGTTTCTTGTTTTGAAGAGTATATCTCAATCACATCAATGTTCTTTTGTCTGTCAGTAGTAAGCTTACAGACTTACAGCATTAAAATTTGAGGTTCAAATGAACAAATATTTTCAGAGGACTTTTCAAAGGAAAAGTCATAACCAAACGGCCCGGCATGGCCAGGTGGGTAGGGCGCTTGACTCATAGTCTGAGGGTCGCAGGTTTGATTCCCCGTCGCACCAAACATGCTCGCCCTTTCAGCCGTGGGAGCATCATAATGTGATGGTCAATCCCACTATTTGTTGGCGGTGGGTGGTGATGATTAGCTGCCTTCCCTCTAGTCTTACACTGCTGAATTAGGGAGGGCTAGCGCAGATAGCCCTCGAGTAGCTTTGCACAAAATTCAAAATAAACCAAACCAATGTAAGTATCAAATACCATTAAGTGAATAGGATATTTTTTCAGCTACGGACACTCTCTACCAGACCTACTCACTACTTCGACTACAGTGATTAATATCTAGAGATGTGTACTTCATGATAACTAATAAAGTTGTTGTCGAATGTTATCGTTGATGTTTAGATGTGGCTCGTTATAAAATTTCACATGTTTTATACTGAGGAGGAAAGGGTTTCCAACTGTGGGAAAAGTGATAGAATAAAGATAACCTTACAACTGACAAACTTTTATTGTATGTATAATAATGTTAGGAGGAGACAGTTTCCACATTTATTGTGTTTCCATATTTATTATATGTATATTAATCGAAAGAAGAGACAATTTTCACTTGCACACTTATTGTATATATGTTGGTCACAAGAAGATACAGTTTCGACACCGGTAACATGTATTTTGATGATAAGAGAAGATAGTTTCCACACCTATTACATGTATAACTTTCATAGGAACAGAATTATCCACGTCCATTATATGTTTTCTACTTTCTGAGATGCTGTCGTATCTTCCTCTGCTGGATAAATAACACACCAAGGACGATAATAGTGGATGTTTGCAAAACACAGGTCGTTACCCATGTTAACTTGTTCTTATCGAATGGATTCGATCTACGACAGCAGTTAAGGATTTAAACATGCATAGAGCTTTGATGAAATTATTTCTATAATTAAATATTTGTATGGTCTTATGTGACGTGATTTAAAGTAAACATTATAGAAGCTATGCGACGCTGTAATGTTATTAAATTATACAATATTGTCATGTACAGCTTCAGTTAGAGGAATTTAACTTCGGACGTTTTCCCTCAAACAACTTAATTACGAACACAAAAGTAATCTCTAAAGAAAAACAAAAAAATATGTTTTGAAAATATTCCGAAGAATATGGACGTTCTTCAGATAATGTTCAAAACTGTGAGAATACGACATTATAAAAACATCCCTCTCAAAGCGCAGACGCTGACCACGTCACCGATTATCCCAAGTGAAAGTAGAGAAAGTTTAACCGCTAGGTTCTTCTAAATGTTACTGAAGTAAACAAATGGAAGATATAAATAACGCTCACACATTTTGACGTCTAAAAGTACATGAGTGGAACAAACTCCCTGACCTTTACTACGAGGTAAGCAAAATGAGGTCGTTACTATAAAAAATTTTTGTAGGTGAAGGTCTGTAAGCTCTATAACACAGCGTATATTTAATAATGTTATCGGTTGTCACAACGAATTACAGTTATATTGTTTTATTTTTCAAGGATAAATTTAAAGAGCAGCTGTAATACCATAGAACTAGTTATTCTGCTTTATTATTATTCAAGGCTCAGCGTGAATGTTGGTATTCTAGTGACAGCTAGCGGTTACTGGTTTTACCAATAGAAAATGCTGAGTTTGGTGGACATTCTAATATATTTACTTCCATAATTGTATGAAATGACATATAAAAAATGAACATGTATTAGGCAAACTTTACTCTAAAACTAACACAGGTTGTGAAACAATAATAATCACAATGAAGTACGAAACAGAAACAAAAAAAGAATGTTGCATTTGACACCTCTAGTGTAAATGGTATTGTCATGGAGTATAATTTCGTTCAGCCAAAGTACAAAGGGTGCATCCTATAACTTGATTATGCTCGTGTATATCGCAATGACTACAGTTCTTTCATTCCGTTTTTCTAACTGACATAAACTAGATTGCTAAGTTATTGTTTCGTTTATGCCGGTTGTTTCTACACTTTGAAACAAGACAGGCTTAATAGGTAATTATTATCTCGTGAATTTTGGACTCACCAGCCTTTTTACGATACGCTTATGTATCAGGTCATTCCTTAAGTAATGCCCGATTTTAGGTTCAGAAAAAATAGAAAGGATTTCAAATGTTTTTAATGTTACTTAATCAATAATGTATGTTCCATTATTATTAATTACGTCCTGCCAACGATTCACAAGCTTCTGAATGCCAGTTCTATAAAATTCTTGGAGTTTGGAGGAAAAGAATGTAAAGAGAGTAGTTTTGATATCTTCATGTGTTCCAAGCTCTTTTACATCAAGATAGTTCTGCAAACTTCGGAATAGATGATAATCAGATGGGACAAGGTCTGGAGAATAAGGAGGATGTGGAAGTTTTTTCCCATTCTAGCTCTTTAATCTTCAATCTTCTTGCTGTATGGGGCTATGCATTATCCTGGTATAGCACAACACCTTTACGATTGATCAAAGCAGGCCTCCTTTCTTTCAGTGCAACATTCAAGCGCTCTAACTATTGACAATAGAAGTCTGATGTAATCGTTACATTGAGTGGCAGCAACTCAAAGTAGATCACACCAACAATATTCCAACAAACACTTAACAAGACTTTCCAAGGGTTGAGGTCCAGTTTGGGCTGTGCTTTAGCTAGTTTACCTGCGCTTAACCATTGTCTGCGGTGCTTAACATTCTTATAAAATATCTATTTTTCATCACCATCACTAACCTGTCCAAAAAAATGAGTTACATTCACAAGAGTGCAGAGAAGTGCAAATGTCCACTCTTGCTCCAAGGTTGGCTTCTTTCACATCATGGGGGACCCATTTTCCAAGTTTTTACACCTTTCCAAACTGTTACAGATGACAGTTTGGTTGAATTAAGCTTCAGTGCTAGTTCTTCAACTGTTACAGCACAATCTTCATCAAGTGCAGCCAGCAGCAAGTCATCATTAAATTCAACAGAACGATCTGAAAGTGGCACATCACTTAAGCTGTAATCACCTGATCTGAACTTCTGAAACCACCTTCAAAATTTTCTTTCATTCAGAGACTCTGCACCATAAACACCTTGAATGTTTCATGTAGTTTCTGCTGCACTATTGCCTTTTTTAAACTCATAAAGCACTGTATGCTCAAAGTGCTTCTCAGACACATCCATCTTCAAAAGGGTTTTTTGATTAATTATTTGAAAAAGTGGAGTTTGGTTAGTTTCTTTTACTTGTCTGAATATTTTTACACATGTTCTACTACATATTTTAGTCATTAAAGCTTTCTATAAAGACAGAAATGATGACGTACTTTTTGTATTAAATTTTCGGACATTACATATTGGATGACCTGATATAAGAAAACCACATTTTCAGTAAATTATCTGAAAAAATGTAACTATTATACTAAGTGTACTTCTGCAGGATCCCTGAAAGTGTTCTGCTTCAAGAGTAAATAAAATCAAAAGTCGGAGTAACAAATATTTTTATTTCTTGTCATGAAGTTCATACGTCATGCTGCGTTGTAGTCTACAGGGTACATAATTCTTCTCGTGATTCATGGCACTCGTACATTTTACTGACGTCACGACAGTACAAATTGCAATGTTAAGCGTTCTTCACGTGGTGTCATTTTAGTGTCTACTGACTGACTGATAAACAACACATTACACTATAGTAGTTAAAATAGGTGATTAATTCAGTCTGCCTTTGGTCTTCTGTTGGAGAAATTATTAATAAATACAATTATTGGTACTACACAAATCGCTTTGGTTGAACCGGATATTCAAGAACGCAAGTTCAATAACTGTTGTAGTGAATGACAAAATTGCAACAATAGGAAGAAATCATATCTCTAGTCAGCAACAGTATATAGAAAGTTTATATTGGGTTTATCAAATCCTAATTACTTAAACGTAGTCATGGATTATAACTAATCTATATTATTTTGGCACATAAGATAGATTCTAGGTGGGAACACCTGCGAACGTGAGAATGAAAAGGAGGTTACTTGTATTCATAACAGTGTAAGTTGAGGAAGGAATATATTTTTTTGGTAGAAGCCCTTATGTTACGAATTGTGTACAGGTCTTAAAAGTAGATCATATTTCTCAATTTGAGAGGGGTGGGTTTGACAAATATCTAAGTTTTCACAGTTCAATCCAGATTCACACATAATATGTTTGTCTCTCTTGAAACTCTGTTGATCTCACAATACTGCAATGTCAAACTTCAGCAACAGACTAGTGGATCAATAGCTAGATCTTTTCTTCTGATACACATACCAAACTTTCTTGATTTGTCAGTAATATAACGCTGTCCACTTTAACAACAGAGTAGTGGACCAACAGATAGATCTGTTCTCCTGATACACATACCAGATTTTCTTGATTTATCAGTAATATAATGTTGTCCACTTTAACAACAGAGTAGTAGACCAACGGAAAAATCTGTTCCCCGAACCATCATACCCGAATTTTTTTTTATCAGTAATATAGCATTTACTTCAACAAGAAACTAGTGGTTCAATAGATAAGTCTATTCCTTTGATACACATACCCAAATGATTTGATATATTCGTACTGTAAAGTGTACTTTAACAACAGCTCAGATAGATAGTATTTCTATATCTGACGTAAAGTTAAGTGAATAACAATATACGATATTTATTAATATGTCATAATACTATGTGACCAATTTATAAAAACAGAATATCAGCTGAACAAGTTTCCTCGGATAATGTTTACAATTATTTTTGGCAATAAATTTCCTACCTTTTTTCGCACCCCCCGTTAGTACAACGGTAAGCCTACGGATTTACAACGCTATAATCAGGGGTTCGATTCTCCTCGGTGGGTTTAGCAGATGGCTCGATGTGGTCTTGCAATAAGAAAACACACAAACACCCTACTTTTTGCACTGTTAACACTATCTAAAGGGTAGAGGTTTTCCAAGAGTCTCGTTCTTGATCTCGTGCACGAGACTCATTTAATTTGTTAGGAAGGCAAACAAAACGTGTGTAAACATTCAAACAGCCAGGTGTATGATTTGAGTAGATATTTTCACTTCCAAGAAACACGAGATCGAACACATGATTCAACAAACTAACCCTGAAATCGTTATAATAATTGAAACACTTCGGTGTAAAAAGTCCCCCGCTGGTACAGTGGTAAGTCTACGGATTTACAACGCTAAAATCAGAGGTTCGATTACCCTCGGTGGACTCAGCAGATAGCTCCATGTGGCTTTACACACACGGTATGTAAAAGTAACAGATTTAAAATACATGGCTACTCAACTATCTAAAAAGATAGAATTAATAATATCAATAAAAACAGGTGAATAGCCCTGTTACATAAATCAAATCTATCAGTAATAGAAATTCAAATGAGTAGTAATAATAAATACATAATAACCGATATTCTTTTAAATAATCAATCAAGTGTTACCATAGCTGGAATATATTGTTCACCAAATAAACGACTAGACTTAAATTTACTGAACAACATATTTTACTACAATCAAAATGCCATCTTAATACGAGATTTAAATAGGAAACATACTAATTTTAGGTGCAACTCTACAAATGCTAACGGAAGACAACTATCACAATTTATAGACAAAAACAATATAGCCTTGTTAAACGATGCCACACTGACGTATACCAAGTATGCCTCAATTAGCTGTGACACTAGATTTATGCCTGAGCTCATACAACATGAGCTAAAAATTAGAAAATTTTAATGTGGGAAAAGATGTTGATAGTGCTCACCTACCAATCTGGTGTGTCTTCGATTTCACCCCCTATAAAAATATAACCCACACAAAAGAAAATTTCAGTTACAAAAAGCAAATTTGTAAGAATACCAAAAAGTACTAGACGATTTACTTACCACCCATCAAAATTATTCAAACAGCCAAAAACCAATCCGAAATAGATAACTACTGTTAAATAATCACGGAGTGCCTTCAAAAAGCGGCCATACAAACAATACCATTACAACAATACAAAACAATAACCAAAGGTTGGAAACCACACACCCAACTAATAATACTAATTAAGTAAATAAGACAAGTAAGAAGAAAATTTATGGAAACAAGAGACAGAGAAATAAAAGCACAACTAAACGTAATAAGAAATAAAATTCTAACGGAAGTTAAATTATTAAAACAAGAAAAATGGGACAATTTTTGCTCCCAATTAAATGAAAAAACAGATCCTAAAAATTCTGGTCACACCTAAAAATATTCACAAATGCAGACAATGCAACAAGAAGATTCCCAACACTAAAACACAACAACGCCATAACACACATAAATGTAGAAAAAGTAGAGGCCTTCAAACAATACTTACAAAACTCATAATGACCCAGACATGATTACACATTTCTATAGTAAAGTAAAGAACTACATAATGAATAATATAGAATTATTTAAACCGTACTTCTAGCTAACATAAATGAGAGAAACGTCAACACAGTAAACGACTCCACAATCACGATGTTGACAAAGAAAATAACTGAAATGGAACTCAGAGAAACAATAAAAAAGACTTAACAAAACTACGAGAGAAGATGGCATACAAGCCATCCTCCATTAAAAAAAGGCACTTCGAAATTATTTCAACACATTATGGCAATTTTCAACCTGTCATTAATATCTGGATATATTCCAGTTTTGTTGGAAGCACACAAACGTATTAATGTCCCGTAAAGAAGGAAAGCCAGTTAACGAATCAAATAGCGACCGTCTACTTAGCCTGACCAGCTGTGTAGGCAAAATTCTCTAACCAATAACCAGCAAGAGACTCTCCACATTCCTGGAGATAACATCAAAGTTACCTGAAGTGCAGAATGGATTCAGAAAATTCAGACAAACAACCGATCACTTAGTTAGACTAACTGAATCAATAGTAGATAGCTTTAATAAAAAATACTGCACTGTCACATGCTTTCTTTATATTGAGAAAACTTTCGACACTGCATGACACAATGGTCTCTGGTTCCGAACAACAGAAATAGAATTACCGCGTGGAATTATTCGCTGGCTCTCAACAAAACAGAAAATGTAGAATAAATATTGAGGGAATCTTCTCAAAGTTATTTACTTCAGTGGCAGGTGTCCCTCAGGGAAGGGTGGTTAGCCCTATACCCTTCATCATGTATGCTAACAATATGCTTCTGATCGATCCAAATCATGGACATTCGTCTTTGTTCGCTGAGGTTGCAGTTTGATGAAGTACCCCATGCCATCAATAGCAGCTACAAATATGCAACCCAAATAAAACATAATAAGTGAATAGGGTCAAAAATATAGAATTAAAATAAACATAAAATCCTAACTAGTGGT
Source organism: Tachypleus tridentatus (assembly GCF_004210375.1). Taxonomy (NCBI): domain Eukaryota; kingdom Metazoa; phylum Arthropoda; class Merostomata; order Xiphosura; family Limulidae; genus Tachypleus; species Tachypleus tridentatus. Next base: position 168,643,073 of record NC_134831.1, read on the forward strand.
TTTCATAAAATTAACCAAATACAAAAACCTGAGTCATATATGAACGGAATACTTTTCAGACTGCTACATCTAGTATTAACGTAAGACTCAAAATTAACATGGATAAACCACTTAAATAATATTAGAAACAAAATATGGCGAAGAACAAACTGTGCTAGGAACCTAACTGGTAAAAACAGTGGAGCAACAACTGACAACATATTAAAAATTTACAAAACATATATCCAACTTGTAATTGACTACGCAGACCCAGCATATATAAACGTAACAAAAAAATTAGTACAAACCAAATTACAAACAACACAAAACACACTACTCACAAGAGCATATAAAGTCCCTAGAACAACTTCCTCTGTAAACAGTAACAGATAGACTCCTACATAGTACACTAAATTATTTCGAATAAAATTGGAGAAAAAAATGGCTTATTATATGAACTAGACAGATTCTGTATACGTGATGAAGACAGTCCTTAACACCTTTTCCCAATATATATAAGAAATAAAAATAGGCCACCAAATTACTAAACTAAAGCCTACAAAGTTTCAGACTTAATTAACCTGTTCAGTGCCGTAGACGAGATAACTCGTCCAAGCCGATCGGAAACACAGTGCCACGGACGAGTTAATTGGTTCTCAATAATACCTAACTTCAACGCTAGATGTCAGCACCATACATGCATTTGACCTACTTACAAATTATTTCACTTTGGATCCAAAATGGCGTCACGAAAAAGGTTACAAAATGAATAAGCATTAGAGTTGTAGTGTAGCAGGTGAAATACTTGGCAGTCAACAGGTTAAAAAGGTTGTAGGGTATTTATCTCAATATTCTTGATTTAAGCCTATAACAATTGAAAGTGTAAAGGATTACGAAACTTTGAGAAGTTTACACAAATTTATATGTAGATAATATTTGCACATTGTTCTGAGAGGGGCCGAAGTAAATGCGGGTTACTCTGGCCCTCATGTAGTATTTATAAATGTGTTTATCAGAAACTGTAGTAACTCACTGGTAAGTCTACGGATTTACAACGCTAAAATCAGAGGCTCGATTCTCCTCACTAGACTCAGCAGATAGCCTAATATGGCATTGTTATAAAAAACAACATAGAAACTGTATATCAACGCAAAGGAGAGAGAAAGAGGTCAAAAGAACCTGACTCTCACGGGTCTTTATACCTAAATACTGACAAAGAAGAAGTAGATATTTTCAACTAGCCAGGTATACTGTAGTATGTGTTGTTACTAGTCACAGTTAGACACCGAAATGTTGTCTTACAACAGTGTTATTGTAAAGTGTGCTGTCACAGTTGGATACCACAATGTTGTCTAACACCAGTATCATAATATAATGGAATTCTTGCTTATATGATACTGGAAAAACGTTTTTATTAAGCAATGTACAACCCGCGATCTCACTAAATGTTTATGTTGTTTGCATGTAGATTTGCAAGAGGTGTCAAGATTTTCTCGTTTTGCCTCTGTTTCCCATCATAATCATTCAACTGTATAAAACTGTTTATTTCCCGATTTAAATGTACACATACAGTAAAGGTGGTATTTATATATAATAGTGGTATTCACTACGGTAAAGGTGACATTTACATATTATAGAGGTATTCATTACAGTAAAGGTAATATTTACATATTACAGAGGTATTCTATACAGTAAGGGTGATATTTACATATTATAGTGATATTCACTAAAGTAAATGCAATATTTACATATTATAATGGTATTCATTACAGTAAAGGCGATATTTACATATTATAGTGGTATTCACTAGTGTAAAGGGGATATTTACATATTATAATTGTATTCACTACAGTAAAGGTGATATTTACATATTTCGATGATATACACTACAGTAAAGGTGACATTTACATATTATAGTGGTATTCACTACAGTAAAGGCAATATTTACATATTATAGTGGTATCTGTGCTTTCTGAGTTCCCTTACGTAGTTGTGAAAATTGTGGCACATGTAAAAAAACTCCCTCTCGTGTTCCATCATTCTTTACAGATGTTATACAAGAGAACATTTAATTTCTATTTAAGTTTTCACTGGTAGTATGGCGGTAGTTTTAAATAGTGTGTTCTTTACCTGCTTGTAAATAAAACATTCCACTCATGATGTTGCTGATAATTTCCATGTTCAACAAGTGTGTGATTAAAGATCTCTTCATTTTCTGGATTATTGAATAATTCTATTTTAAGACTCCTAATGAATAACGTGAGGTGACATAACAAAACAATATTAAATGTTTTATCAAACGTGTTATAGAAGATGCACTGGACAGATATGGACAATAGTTTAAAATTGTGTGTCGTAGGATGCTGTTTACTAACTATCTTCCCTCTGATCAACAGTTTAAAATTGTGAGTGATAGAATGTTGTTGATCGACTGTCTTTCCTCTGGCCAGTAATTTAACACTGGTAGGATGTCATTGATTGACTATCTTCCCTCTGGCCAATAGTTTGGCACTGGGGGTGGTGGAATGCTGTTGATTAAATGTCTTCCTTCTTCAGCATTTGTTTTTGTCTGCAACGATCTTCCTGTTTAAGAACTTCCCAGATTGAGAATTAACGAAGAAGCGAACAAGTTCTACAAATATTTCAAAGTAAATGTACATGAACCGTTAAATTTGAGTTGTGTTTTGAAGTCGTTAATTTTAAATGTAGGAGCTGTGATAGAACACGTGTTTGTAGATAATCGTGCAGGATATTGGATATGCTACACACGTTGTTAAAGTTTCGAAGACGACGTTTTGACAACTCCACATGCAAAAAATAAATACTATACAAATAACGTTTGATTCTGTGTGAATAATATGTAAGTCAGCATTAATCCCATTCATATAAGGCAACAAATTCACAGTCAAAAAAAAAAAAAAAAAACGCAAAAAAAAACAATATTGTGAAGATAGAAAACATTACAATATATTTTTAAAGGAATAAAAGTATTTCAAAACGTCCGCCGGTGGGACAACGGTAAGTCGTAGACTTCCAACGCTGAAAGCCAGGATTCGATTCCTGGCGGTGCATGTAGGAAATGATGGTCCTATGTGACTTTTTTCTAAAACATAAATAATTTCTAATATTCACCCGACTGTTTCTAATATACAGAATATAAATAAGAAATCAACGATAAACAACATAAAATGTTTCTTTAATTCATCTGAAATGTCCACTTATAAGAAATCTTATTGACCCTACATATATGCACCGACAGAATATAAAATACAAAACTGCTTGATAAACAGTTGTCTGCCCCTTGTTTACAGGAGTAATACATTATCTGTAAATACCCGAAACCTTTCTTGGTGTTTAACTTAACAATGAACTAACAGTGCACCAGATTAACGTTCATACCAGCTCACCTGATCGACTCCTTCACTAATATTGTTTCATTCTCTATGGAGAACAGTCGCCAAAAGAAACATCAACGTACTGCACACAGTCTCCTAACTTGTTTAAAAAAGACCAAGAACGCTACTACACAGACTCAGCTTTCTAATATTGTTTCTAACTTGTTGGTATAGTAATTCACACTTTTGCATACACAGGTTGGTATCCAGTCCTGTACTTGACTTGTTATCAGGCTTGAAGCAGCTGCTCAGTGACGTCACCAGAGATGGAGCCACCTTTCGCTATGACTATTCAGACTAGAAAGCTAACCAGTCTACAATGAGTTGTAATGTTAGCTTTGCGTAATTGGAGAACTTCCTCTGCAACCTCGAATAACGAGATGAGAACTACAGAGAAAAAGATGTTAGAAACCTTTTAACCTAAGTTAGAGCCTGTTTGAGTGAGTCAACTTTACACTAGGGCTTCAAAACAACTAGATAGTTGTGACCAAATAAAAGTATGTCATTAAAGACGAGAAATGCGCGGAATATGAAATGTATATAGAAGAGACTGATCTTTTGTAGAGAACAAAATAACAGTAATCATGATCTTAAAGTGAAGCCAGCTATTAGTAACTTTGGAAGAGTTCCACTAATTAAACCGGCCTCTACTGCAACTTTTGAACACTAGAACCATCACGACAATATTGCACGTGTTCTCCAGTGGAACTAATGTGTTAAGTTTCTTGGATTATTGTAACAATAGCTTACTTCATTCAACTGCGTTATAACCAAACACTTTAATATATGTCTCAGTGATATCTATATTTGTCAAATCCATAATCCGTATTCTTCAGAATTTCAGAATTCCACACATTTTTAACATGCTTGATATGACTTAAATTTGTTCTATAGAGAAGCTTCACTTTCAAGCGAGAGAAGAGCCATGCTTATACAAGGCATAGAAACCCAAATGTTACCGTATTTTCATTTCTCCTGCCAACAACAAGTGACAAACGGTACCAACTGGTCTGGTCACTCAGCCCTAAGTACACCTCTGTATCTATGTACAATCATGTGAAAAAGTTAGGACACCTTATGAAAGCCTGTGTATTTTTGTAACATTTTTGGATATATAGATATTTAATCTCAATTTCAAAAATACTGAGAGGTTATAGGAATATAACTAAACAATTAAAACTGAAGAAAAGACTTTTCAAGATCTTCTGTAAATGTAATTCTACAAAAATGCATCTTCTAACTGAGGAAAAGGTTAGGACACCCTACCCCCTAATAGCTAGTGTTACCCCCTTTGGCTGAAATAACTGCAGTGAGACGCTTCTTGTAGCCATCTACCAGTTTCTGACATCGGTCTGAAGGAAGTTTGTCCCACTCCTCAATGCAGAATTCTGTCAGCTGTGAGATGTTTGAGGGGTTTCTAGTATGTGCAGCACGTTTCAAGTCACCCCACAGCATCTCAATGGGATTAAGATCTGGGCTTTGACTCGGCCACTCTAGAACTCTCCATTTCTTAGTTTTCAGCCAGTCCTTGGTGGATTTACTGGTATGTTTTGGGTCATTGTCGTGTTGCAGGGTCCAGTTCCGCTTCAGATTTAATTTTCTTACAGATGTTCTCACATGATCCTCAAGTACCCTCTGATACACAGTAGAATTCATGGTGGATTCTACGATTGTGAGCTGTCCAGGTCCTGCTGCAGCAAAGCAGCCCCAAACCATGACACTTCTACCTCCATGCTTCACAGTTGGTATGAGGTTCTTTTCCTGGAATGCTGTATTTGGTTTACGCCAAACATGTTCTCTGTTCTGGTGTCCAAATAATTCAATTTTGGACTCATTTGTCCAAAGAACATTATTCCAGAAGTCCTGGTCTTTGTTTACATTCTCTCTGGCAAACTTCAGCCTGGCCTTGATGTTTCTCTTAGAGAGCAAAGGTTTCCTCCTTGCACACCTCCCATGCAAGTTAAACTTGTGCAGTCTCTTTCTGATTGTAGAGGCATCAACTTTCACATCAACAGTAGCCAGAACCTGCTGTAGGTCCCATGATGACGTGTTAGGGTGTTTGGAGACCTCTTTTAGCATCTTCTGGTCTACTTTCGGGATGAACTTGCTTGGACGACCAGACCTGGGCATGTTGGCAGTTGTTTTGAAAGCCCTCCACTTCTTGACTATTTTCCGGACAGTGAAATGGCTGATTTCAAAATATTTTGTGATTTTTTAAAATCCTTTACCAGACTTATAAGCTGCTACAATTTTCTTTCTGAAGTCCTCAGACAGCTCTTTTGCTCTCACCATGGTGCTCACTCTCACTTCAACAGTCAGGAGCACATCAAACAAAATGTCTGAGGTTCAAATAGGGCAAGCCTCATTCAAAATGCTGAGTAACGATCTTCTAATCATGTGCACCTGGTGTGATACACCTGTGTGTGAGTTGAACCATTTTAAGTGGGAATAAATGTGGGGGTGTCCTAACTTTTTCCTGAGTTAGAATATGCATTTTTGTAGAATTACATTTACAGAAGATCTTGAAAAGTCTTTTCTTCAGTTTTAATTGTTTAGTTATACTCCTATAATATCTCAGTATTGTTAAAATTGAGATTAAATATCTATATATTCAAAAATGTTACAAAAATACACAGGCTTTCACAGGGTGTCCTAACTTTTTCACATGACTGTACATACTGGTCACTTAGCCCTAAGTACATCTCTGTGATCTATATACGTATTGTTGATCACAGCTTTCGGAACATTCCTGTGGTTTAAGTACCTATTTTTACTTAGTCCTAGGTACACTTCTGTTTTTGATATAAATAGTGTTCAACTAAACAGAAAAGCCCTGATCCATTAGCTGGGAAAATTTATTCACGTCGATTCATGTTAACAGTTTTTATGTCTAGCCTCTTGACTGCTTGATTCAAAGGTTAACAATAAGTTCTTTCCAAGCGTGAACGTGTGTTACAAAAACAAAGAATTAACAAGAGTTGTGAACTGGAAGACAGATTCTTCGTTGTTGTTGCAGAACATGAGTTTGTGGGGTGTAAGAAAAATACGGGTGCACTAAAGGTTGATCAAATTCTTTAAAATCATTCGTAATTAAATGTTTTTAAAGCTTTACGCTGCTTTACTCTATACAGATACAGCAATCAGTTGAAGCTGAAATGTAATTATTATTATTCTTGATTAGGAGAAACCCACTTGAAATAAAAATGTATCTCAGAATGGCTGGTATGGGTATTAACACTGTTACTGATAAGGAGAGAACAACGTTTCGACGTTCTTCGGTCATCTTCAAGTTAAGTAAGACAGTTTGAATGTGAACGTTGATGGACATATGTCTTAGGAACGAGAGTATAAACGGGTACGGGGCTGTAGGAGGCGTTGCAGGTGGATGTTAGGTAATTAATTAGTATAGGTATAAAGGTGTTCATTTATATTGGTTTTAGTTATTGTATAAATAGGGCTTCTTTGATTTTGCGTTTATTTCCCTACTTAGTATCTGGGAGTTTTCTATGGCTATATTGTGTTTATTTGATTTGCAGTGTTCAAAAACGTGTGAAGGTTGTTTTTTTTTGTTCTTTGAATCTGGTTTCCATTTTTCTGCTTGTTTCTCCAATATACAAGTCGTGGCAGTTGTTGTATTGTATTTTGTAAATAATGTTGGTGCTTTGTCTGTCATTGTAGTTTTTTACATAGTATGGACTTTAGTTTTGTATCTGTTTTTAGAATAAGTTTGTTTACTGGAATGTTGTGTTTTGTTGTAAGATTTCTTTCAAATGTTCGTTATCTTTTCACTGATGTCAGGAACATATGGTATGCAGCAATGTAAGTTTTTGCAGTTTGTTGTGTCTTGGGATTTATTGTTGTTTTTTGTTATTGGTCTAGGTGTGTGCGTATAACTTTTTCAGGAAAATATTTTTAGAGGAAATTTGTTAAAGTGTTGTTTTATTTTGTTTATTTCATCGTTAATTTTATCGGGTGAGCAGAGTTTTTGGCTGTGTTTATTTGGTTTCTTAATATGTTGAGTTTTTTTGTTTCATTTGCTGAGTCGCAGGGAATGTATAATCCAGTATGGGTGATTTTTCTGTGGATTTCTTTTTTGAATTGTGTATCAGTTCTGGTGATTTTGAGGTTAAGAAATGATATTTGGTTAGTTTCCTGTTCACAGGTGAACTTAATGTTGGGGTGTATTGTATTAACATGACTGAAAAAACTAAGTGTGTATTCTGTAGATGTGAATCCAGTAATTGTATCATTAACATACCTGTACCAGTATAGACTGTAAGGCTAAATTGATTGCTTGTGATTCAATCTGTGTCATAAAAATGTTGGCTAGAACTGGTGACACAGGATTCCCCATATTTAGGCCATTTATTTGTAGGTAGTTTTGGTTATTGAGCATAAAGTTAGTTTTGGTGGTAGTGAATTCAATAAGAGTCGCTTATTGGGGATGTGTATCAATGGGTTGGGTTCTTAGATATAAAGTTCTATTATTATTATTTTTTTAGCTAAATAACGTTTAGATGGACATAAATAAGTAAAACAAATGTAGTTCTTGAATTTTTACGTGACTTTCGAACGTTGTATAAAACATTATCGATTTGGTTCTTTGATCATTTCAGCTAATGTATTTAGGAAATTATAATTTAAAGCGAATCAAATGTCAGATGTATAGTCACCTAGCAACCAACAATCCGTATCTGCTTGTCGCCAAGATGTTTCGCCATCTTACCAGGATGCATTTTAGGGCGACGTTGTTACACCAGAATAAAAACAAAGAAAAGAAACCTCGTATTTTATACAAATTAGGAAATCCCCTTTATTTCGGTGAATGTTACGGTAATTAAACATATTTTATTTCGTCTTCGTAACCTTCATAACAGTCATATCATGTTACCTTAAGCTTAATATATAGATTGTGCCTATTAAAAATAAAATAATAAAACTATTTGGAAAAAATGTTATAGCGGTTTTTATTTTTATTATCACAAAGTTCACGTCAAGGATTATTATAAATAGTATAAAGCTAATAAGCAATGACGTTCTTTAAAAGGTTAATAGAAACCATAAAATTTCACTATATTTTCTTCTTTTTATGTGTAGAAAGGTTAAGGTAATATGTTTACGTCACAATATGTCATAAATTACAAAGGATTGAGTGCAAAATATTTTAACGATGTTGGAGCTGCACCATGTCGTTACAGTCCAAGTCGCCAATTTCCATCACACTCTTGTTTGACGACTGTGCATCTGGATAATAATCCTGTAACTCCTTTGTAAAAGGTAATGTCCAAAGTATTCTGTATATCCTTCATTCTCTCAATAATCCATGTAGTATACGAGGATGAAGGGTTTCCCAGCGCCAGTTTTCGAGAGTTTGATCGCACAAAATTCCATAGAGACTGCATCCAGTATTTCACCAGTGTGTCCTCGTATGAAATATCACTAATACGTATTTCATTTTACAAGCACTTGAAAATGTGCAATGGTTAAACGGTAGCCATTGAAGCAAGTTGTGTACACGTGACCTGTTACAGTTTTATGGAGATCCTGTTCGTTCATATCGCTTACTGTTTCCTGGGACACATGAACGGCTTTTTTTTTTCCCGACTTTGGTGTTCCTAGATTCTCACCTACTACAAGAAAATTGCTTCCCATGCTTAAGGTACGACTTGCTGTGAGCCTCGTAATAGATTATCATGGTTCAGACGCTGATCTAATATTTCTTTGTTCTTCAATGCGATTAAACAAAAACTTATAAAGTATAAGTGGCGTCTCACTACTGACAAACAATGTTAAAATATGATTCCGATACACGTCATTCCGTCCTAACTTTAAATAGGCTGTGCTAGTAACGTGGCTTACTTATATGCACGTTCAAAATCGTTTAAATATAACGCACTGAACCCTATGCTGTATATATACAGGGTCGAATAAGATAATTTCAAGGGTATAAAAAGGTGCAAACAAGTTTACTCATATCTTACACTTAGAAATGGATGGGAAACTATTTTTGTAACTCATAGAATGTATGTTTTTCTTATAACAAAACCACATTGAGCTATCTACTGTGTTCATCTAGGGGAAGGGAAAACCAGTAGAGGGAAACAGTAACTGATTAATATAACGAGTCTATTATATTCAGTTATTGAGAGTTCATGTCATTATTGTAAGTTAATTAATAACTTGTGCATGATTTAATCAGTTTTTTTTTATTGTGAGTAAGTTTTAGTTAAGTGAAAAATAGATAAGAAGTGACAAATTATCTGAAATTTCTGTTATATGTAGTTCATAAGTAAAGCTAGACCTATTAGAACGTGGAACTTGATGAAATGAAACGCCTGTGTTGTCATTAACTATGAAACTATTACCATTACAACACTCTTGCCATGGGAGGAATTATTTTGGTCAATATAATTTATATTTGCATCTTCAAATGCACGCACTGAAAGTGATATTTAAAATTTGATAAAATGGTAAAACAGTGGAAAAAAACAGGAACAAAGAGATAAATATATTAAGAGAAATAAAAAAGATAAAATATGAAAAAAGACAGAAAATTAAACGAAATATATCATAAAAAATTTACAAAAATTAAAAGACGAGAAATTTAACACGGAGAACAAATAAACCGAAAATTCACAAAATTACATAATTTTTAAAATAAAAAGTTGAAAAAATTAAACAAACTGCATTTATTTACAAACTCTTGTTTCAAACTATTGAAATAGAACTCATCTGATGTACACCTGTCACCAGTACTGCTGTTACATTTGCATTTGCCGGATCATCATGGACTACTCCTAATATCTCGGTAATTCATTAAGTTATGGAGTATAGCAGCTCAATTAAACATCACCTACAGAAACACTTACATACTTTGTTTGGAAAATATGCTCTGAAGTATATCACGTGCACTTTCAAATAATAATAGAAGTAGACGAAATGTACAACAAGCTATTCATCTTGTTGAATGTTTAAAAGGACCAGTTTAACAACATTAAGCAACATTCCAACTGACAGCCCCAACAATTACCAGGCATTTTCAAACACCTTCTCAAACAAATCTGGAGTAATTGATAGTCGTGATATCTCAGTTAACTGTTGAATAGTTTAAAACTATTGGAACTGCTTAAAATTACTATTTTACTAATCAAAAAGATTTCGATCACTAAAACTTGAATCCAAATTTGGAAAGTTACATCAAAAGGAATTTTCTAAAGCAAAGGACAGACAAGACTGTAGTCAAGCTTGCTGGTTTTGTGTCCAGTATGTTACATTCTCACAGTACTTACTAAATAGTAGACTGAGATGAAATGTAATAAAAACCTTCATGTTATTTTTGTTAAACACAGATACCGGGTTCATACTCAGAATGAGCTAAGTAAATTTTCTCAAAATAGTTCGGTTACGATTGCTATAAAATCGTTTGATTACCATTATAATGACATGTCGAATTTGTGTTTAATTGTGACATGCCAATTATCTGTTCAAATTACACAATGAACACTGTTGCTAAACAATTATTATGAACGAACTGAAGTGTGCCAGGCTAAGAAAAATTATTTGAAATGCTTAGACGATGGACTAAATTCTATTAGTCCAAATTAGTATTTGCACTTCTAAATAAACAACATAGAACACCTCACGAAAGCGGATATATTTGTAAACAACCGTCATAAAATGTAACCTGATGCAATCTTCATATTAATGGCTGACTAGTATGCCACGTAGATTTTGTGCTCAATGTAAAGTTTATATTAAAGTTGGTGATAAAGCCCTTCATTGCTCTGGTGAGTGTCAAAAATGGTATCATTTAAGATGTAAGAACTTAACTGAACAGGATTTGGAATATTTAAATGAAATTGGGAAAAGTTATGAATGTGATTTTTGTATGAGAAAAAGAAAGTTAAGCCTAAATAGTGAAACTCCATTAAGAAGGACTGTGTCCATTTCGTTAGAGGGGAGACAGTTAATCTTGTTGAGAATAGTGAGCTTGATTTAAATATGGGGAGGCAGATATGAAGTGGCTTAAGACAAAAGTTACTGAAATTTTGTCAAGACTTGATGACTTTCACTTAATTAAAGTAAAGGTCGAAGAATTAGTGACTTCCTTTCAATATTATTCAGAGAAGGTAGAAACTATGAGTGAGGATATCACAACTTTGAGAGCTGAAGTTAAGGAGTGTAAACAGGAAAATAAAACATTAAAGCATGAAAGTGAAGAATTGTGGAAGGAGATGGCAAGTTTTCGGAGGAAGATGTGTGAAGCGGAACAATATTCTTATAACTATAATGTTTTGATTGGAGGTATTCAGAGAAGCCTGATGAGAATTTGCAAGAAGTTGTTGAGAAGATTACAACTACTTTTGGGGTTGACTGTGCTCCTACAGATATTGACACTGTTCATCGTATAGGAAAGAAAACAACTGAAAATAAGAGTCCGAGACAGATTGTTGTTAAGTTTTGTCGTAAGCAAATTAAATTTGATCTGCTTAAACTTAAGAAAACTAAATTTCGCTCTCTTAATACTAATGATATTAAGGTCTGTAATGAATCTTATCCAGTTTATGTTAACGAACATCTCTCCCCATATTATCGTGATATTTTCATGCAAGCAAAACGAAAACAGAAAGATCTTGGCTATAAATTTCTTTGGGTATCGAATGGTAATATTCTTATTAGGAAATCAGAAACTACTCAGCCCATTGTTTTACGTTGCTTGATTGATCTTAATAATTTATAAATACTGCAATGGCTGATGATTTTGATGATATTGTTGGTGTTACACCAACTTTGTCTTCTCTTTCTGATTTACCAAATGTTTTTCTGTTGGTCATTTAAATTTAATACATGTTAATATTCGAAGTCTTACTCAAAATTTTGACCAATTTCTTGTTTTTTTACAATCAAGCATTGTTAAATTTCATATAATAGCTTTTTCTGAAACTTGGTTTGTTGAGGATGGATTTGTTTCCTTTTCGATTCCAGGTTACTCCTTTTATTCTTCATCTTCTGGTCTAAATAAGGCTAGTGGAGTGGCAGTTTTGTTAAATTTGAGATACTGACTATGATAAAAAAAGTGCAGTACATTAAGTCTGATGCTTTAATTTTATTTTGTATGATTCAAAATAAGAAATTTAATCTCTTTGTTGTTTATCGATCTCCTAGATTGCCTGTATTGAAATTTATTGATGAGCTTTCATTAGAATTGAATTTATACAAATATGATATTAATATACTTGTTGGTGATTTTAATATAGATGTTTTGGCATTTGATGATGTTTGTTATAAAAATGCATATTTTAAGTTTTTGTCTGAGAACAATCTTCGTATTATTATTTCTTCTCCTACACGGATAACCAATGTTACTAATTCTTGTATTGATCATTTTTAATTAGTGGAAATACTATTAAAATTGTTATTCTTATATTGTTGAGAGTTTTTTGACCGATCATTTTCCAATTGTTTTATGTATAGACATTTTATCGGATCTAGAACATGTCTCAAATGTTCAAAAGATTAAGTTTAATGAATTGAGTTCTTGTTTGAATTTTTCAGATTGGTCCTGTGTTATGAATTGTTCTGATGTTAATGTTGCTTATGATAATTTTGCTGAAGTGTTAACTGATTGTATTCAAAGTTGTACTACTACTGTTTCTGTGTCACGAAAGTTTAGAAAAAATTAAGCCATGGATTACCAGTGAATTGGTTTTGTTAATGATTAAAAGAGATAAGTTAAAAAAAGAAAGTACATCAATTTCCTGATGATATTTATCTAAAGATTAGATTTAAGTGTTTAAGGAATTATGTTGTTAGCTTGACCCGTAAGACTAAATGGACTTATTATCATAACCTGTTTAAGAATGCTAAAACTATTAAACAGAATTGGAATATTGTTAACTCTATTATTGATGTTAAAAAAAAAAATAAGAAATTTTGTAATTTTGGTACTACTGATTTATCTGATTTGAATTATTTTTTTGTTAATGTTGCTAAATCTACTTGCTCCAATCCTAAATTTTGTTCTCAGGGCATGCCTCCTGCTCCTTCTTCTTCTTGTTACCTATATCCTGTTACTGTATCTGAAACTATGAATAATATTTTCTCCTTATCAAATTCAGCTTCTAATGGTGTAGATGGTGTTTCGGTTAAGATTTTGAAAGCTAATGCTAATCTTTTTGCACCAATTTTGACTTTTTTAATTAATTTATCTTTTACTCAAGGGAAGTTTCCTAATGCTTTAAAGTTATCATTGGTCATTCCTATTTATAAATCTGGTAATATTTCTGATTTTACGAATTATAGACCTATTTCCTTATTAATACATTTCTCTAAACTATTTGAAAAATCTATGAAGATTAGAATTTTATCATTTCTTGATAGACATTCAGTTTTGTCTCCTTCTCAATTTGGCTTTCGCCTGGGCTTGGAACGGAGGTTGCTGTTGCTAAACTTGTGGGAAGTATTACAGAAGCTTTAGATTCTGATCTTCATCCAATTGCTGTTTTTCTTGACTTAGCCAAAGCTTTTGATTCTGTTAATCATAAAATATTGTTAAATAAATTATCTTATTATGGTTTTAGAGGCATTGTTTTTGATTGGTTTTTTTCTTACTTTCACAATAGAAAGCAATCAGTTTGTATCCATAATAATTATAGTGATTGGCTTACAATTAATGTTGGAGTACCACAAGGTTCTGTTCTGGGTCCTTTATTATTTCTCATTTATATAAATGATATTCTTTACCAACAGTTTTTGGAGATATCCAAGCCTATGCCGATGATATTGCTGTTGTTTATAGTAAGCCAAATCTAATTAATGAAGCCATTATTTCTAGTGATCTTAATAAAATTAAAATTGGCTTTTCTGTAATGACTTATCCTTAAATATATCTAAATCTTTTCTTCTTCAGTTTAACCTTTATGGTGTCATTCCAGCTTTTCCTTCTATTTTTTATCATTCTAGTGATTGTTATACTTACCCTAATTGTAAGTGTCCCAAATTGACTCAAGTTTCCTCTGTTAAATATTTAGGAATTATTTTAGATCGAAAATTAAATTGGCAATTTCATATTAATTCTTTAGTTAATAAATTAAAATATAGTTCTATGCTAATTTTTGAACTTAGTCATTGTGCTCCTTATCATATTTTGTTAAGTGTATATTATGCTCTCTTTCAATCTTTCTTACAATATTGTATTTCAATTTGGGGTGGCACATATAAGACTTTTTTAATTCCTATTCACAAGTTGCAAAAAAGTGTTTTCTCTCTTATTTTTACTCATAGGCTTGATACTGATTTCAGTAAATTTAACTCCCCTCTTTCATATGATAAACTTTATTTATATTTTTTAGCTTTATCTACATTGCATGTTTCTTTTAATAGGCCTTTTAAAGTCACTTCATATTTTACACGACTTCAATCTTTTTTTCCAATTAATGTACCCACACCACGTAAAACAGTTACACTTCATCAATATCTTTATTTGGCACCTCGTATTCATAATTTTATTCCTTATAGTATAAGATCTTCTATTAATCGTGTTAATCAAAAGAAATACTTAAAACAATGGATCTTAAATACTGATGATAATATTCTGGGAACTTTATATTGATTTTGCAAGTTTTGATTTTACATTATTATGTGTTTAACCATCACAGGACGAGTTAACTCTTTGTTGATGGTTTTATATTGATATTTGATTTTTTGTGTCTAATTTATTGCTTAATAAATTTATTATTATTATTATTATTATTATTGTTAAAAGTGCAAATAAACCATATTTGTCTGAATGAGCAAAGCCGGAAATCGCTTGCTGATCTGTAGAATTCAGATTTGCATTTCAGTGACTAAAAATTCTAAGGGCCTAATTCTGAGTAACCATGCCATAATAATAAGATCAATGTGTTTCGTACTAGACTTTGATTTACATGAATGATTATCCAACTAATTTACCCATACACAACTTGTCTATTTACTCATATTATGTTATCATATTCTTCTAACAATTTCTCTTTTGGCGGTAGAAAATACAAAATTCAATCCACTTAATAATATCAAAAATGTATTCTTCAGTAGCCCAACTAACTCTTAGTGATATTTTAAATTCACAGTAGATTCCAACCTGATAATTTCACTTACATTCTAATTTCTTGAGTTATACATAGTTTATAATGTATCCCCGTATTACTTCATTGAGATCACAAATTTTGTATTCGAAAACTGAGCTGAATGACTAACAGACACAACCTTCAGAGACAGTGCATATTACTCACAGACTAAAAGATTAATAAACTCTTTACTCTTGCTTAATTCGTTTCTTACAGTCCTCAGACTATTCTAAAACAATTCCAAAAGTTACTCGCTGATCACTTGATGTCAAACCGCCACTTGGCCAAAAACCATATAAACTTTTCAATTAAAACATAAATTTCAGCACCTCATGGACGATAGGATAGAACATACCATACAAATGTGAGGGGAACCACTATAGAGACAATGATATTTCACTTATTTATCAAGTAATCTGATCTCAGATAAAGCAGGGACCATATGTTTTTAATGTTTATATTTTAGTTTCTAACTATACAGCGGTAGAAGAATATTTATTTAACATGATTCCACTTGTAAGCTGGACGCCATTATCGAATTTGAACAGCGTTTACAATGATGTCTGTAAACGTATTGATGACGTATCATCAACTCGTTGCTATGAGTATCTAACCTGCGCTCAAGCACTGTCCTTTTAGTTTCGAATAAGTAATTAAATACTAAACAGTTTGTTTTCTTTTATTATAAAATAGTCATTGTAGTGAGGGCGTCGTTTATCTGTAAGCGTTGAAGTAAAAGTTGGTTAAGTCTACATGCTTAAGGACAGATTTGTTAAACAAAACTAACATGATTTGTAAATGAAAATATAATTATTATAAATGTAATCAATAAAATAGTTTGCTTTTGTTGTTAAGCACAAATCTACACATTGCGCCAGTTGTCAGGTTCACCTGACGATGACCGAAACGTTGTTCACTCCTCTATGTAAAAAACGAGCCGTTTTTACATTATATTTCTCTACAAGTGGGTTTTCTCGACATCACTGATAATCTGTTTTGTCTAGCTGGTAACTTGCTGGCAGATTGCATTTTTTAAATATTTGAAACTTGTGAAAGATTATAATATACCCCGTGCACACCATGGCAATCCTTTCTTCATGTGCCTGAAACGTTCTTGGGTAAACTTCATTTCCATGTTAAACTACATAAAGTCGTGTTGTTATACGTACCTGATAATAAATTGTCGGTCGCACCAATGAACAAAGATGTAACGGTAATTGTTCGATACAATCCATAATGATTCAGTTTTTGGCCACTCTTCACACTGGTGCCATAAATTTGGAGACTTATAACGTTAACAACTAGGGTTCGAAAATCGCATAAGGCACAGTGCAGATAATTTATTGTATATGAAGTTATTCTATAATAGAGCACTACTTTATGTTGTGTATGAAGTTATTCTATGATAGACCTATACTTTATTTTTTGTATAAAGCTAGTTATATTGGAATGCATCAAGGCATTCTGTTCTTTAAAACATTATCACTGTGTTTTGCTTAGGGTTGTCCTGGAATAGACCATTGCTTTCTGTTCAAAATGGAAGTATTCTTGAATTAGTCAGTACATTTGGTTCTAAGGAAAACATTTTGTTATTTATATATTTAGTCCTCTGCTAGTACAGCGGCAAATCTATGGACTTACAACGTTAAAATTAGGGGTTCGATTCCCCTCGGTGGACTCAGCAGATAACCAATGTGGTTTTGCTATAAGAAAAAACACACACACACTTTATATATTTATCCTGAAAGTGAAGAATATCATTTCTTATAAAACTATCTTATCGTTTATGATGTTATTCTGTCAGAGCTGGATGTCCTTTGTTACTGGGTCTGTCCACAGGGACTGAATACGTAATGGTAAGCTAACCTTTACACGTTATATCATTTATCCAGTTTGATGTACAGATATAAAAACAAAAACTTCTTAAGAACTATCTGTGTAAAGCTGTTCTATCTTTGAGCTCCTAGTTAGGAGGAAAAGAACTTAGGTAAAAGCACTCGTCACCAACTCTTTGAAAAATGTTATCTGAATATGAAGTTTTCTGTCACTATTATATCATATCGACGACCTAATAATGTAGGGATATTTTTATGATATGGTAACGTAAACCTCGAAACTATAAGTTTATACTCGAAATACTCAAACCACTTCTAAACACAGGCCAAAAAACAAACAAAAAACTATAGTCAACAAATGAGGGCTGCATGAAGTTATTAATGTTTTATTACAGTTTTATATAAGCCGTAATCCAGAGTAATAACAGCTTTTACAAGTATACAACAAATTTTTATTACAGGAACAACTCATTTTAATTTTTATAACCACAACAGTGGATCAACAGTAAACCACACGTTGGTACGACGATAGTTAATTATACGTTATGGAAGAAAGAAACATAAGAGTTAATATTCCTTATTTCAAAACAATTATATGCCCAATCAAAAGTAAGGGACTGCAAGACTTGAAGTGACACGGTCGATGATTGGTTCATTTCTGCCATACAACAGTCCCATATAAGGTTTGTTCTCTTTTATCATTACAAACACTTGAATTTGGTGGTTGTGTGTGATAATTTTCAGGATATACAAATGACGTAAGAAAACCTATATAAAGAATAAAACAGGTAAAATTTGGCTACTAAATAACACAAGTTGTAGATATTTAGATAAAAATAATGGATTTTTATATATACAATATATAAAATAATATATACAGTAATAATGTTTATAAATTTTTAACTAATACGGGTAACAATTTTCTATTTGTACAACATTTGATAGGATATTTGATTGGTTTGTTTTGAATTTCGCGCAAAGCTACACGAGGGCTATCAGCGTTAGCCGTTCCTAATTTAGCAGTGTATGATCACCCACCGCCATAATTTTGCAGTAAGGTTGATGTAACACTGATAGTTTATTATAATAAAATTTTGTCGTAATACACATATAATACAATAATTAACACTATGTATGAGTTTCATTAAATAAATCTAAAGAGTTATTAGCATTACCTTCTTTGTCTTGTTTTGTTGATGGAACCGCAACGTATTTAGTTTTCTTTTTCCTCCCTGAGCAATAAAGTTACACATGAAAGAATGTTCCACTTCTGATAAAAAAAAAACGCCCCCTTCTAGATGGACTTTATTTCTTTACAAAGGTAAAGTGTGGTTTTAAAATTAAAGAAACTGCATTTGTGATAACAAAACACACTGAAAGTTTGGTTTGTGAAAATAATTTTATATATAGGTAATTCTTACATATCTTCCATCTGTTAAAAATTTTAACAAATAAGTGAATTATTAGTTTTCTCACTAACGGTTATTTTTCTTAATAAACATTAGGCATTGGAATCTATTTATAATTTTACATAAACATATATTATTACTGAGTAAAGATAAAAATGATACAATTTTAATAATGAATCATTCCTAAAATCCTTTATTCAATGTTTTCAAAATATTAACGAAAAGCATAATACTCTGAGCGTTTAAATCCCATTTTCGTAACGCAGACACTAAATACGCGTTCGCGAGTTCGAATCCTCGTCACACGAAAAAAACTCGTCCTTTCAGCCGTGGGGGCGTTATAATGTGACGGTCAATCCCACTATTCGTTGGTAATAGAGCAGCTCAAGAGTTGGCGGTGGGTGGTGATGACTAGCTGCCTTCCCTCTAGTCTTACACTGCTAAATTACGGACGGCTAGCTCAAATAGCCCTCGTGTAGTTTTGCGCGAAATTCAAAACAAGCCAAACTCTAATTTAGTAGCGATAGATTTCAGGGAAGACAAACAGTCTTGAAGAAATAAAATATATGGTGTTTGATCTGCAACTGATTCGACTTAGAATAATTTAATTTTACTTTTAGAATTGTCAAACTACAGATTATTTGAAACAGAGTTTCAGTACCTTTATCTGTACAGAAGTAGCAATATAAAATAACTGAATACATTTTAAAATACATTAAAGATGAAACATCTTATTGTTAATTTATTTCATACAAACTCTCATAACTTACCAATCAACGAAATACTTCCGATCAAACAAAATGTTCCAAACCATCCAAAGTAAGGAATAATTACTTGAAATATTAGAGGCCAGATAATAACAGAAGTACCCTACGTGAAAATACACATAAGTCAGCAGTTAGATATATAACAAGTAAATATATCAGAAAACTGACTTATAGGAAAAATGATAGCATATAGTAATTCAACCTTTAATGGTTAAAAAATAAATATAACATTGAAATGATGCATTAAATGAACGAAAATATATGATTTCTGAGTAATTAAATAGTTAACAAATAAGTATATTATTATGAAGGGAAAAATGTGTAATAGAATAAAATGCTCAGTCATTGCGATATTAAGTATTTAAAAATAAAAGTAGACTAAAGTATCAAATAGAATAAATTATGTAGTCTTTCAGCAGTTAACAAAAATAAGACTGATTTTTGATCTTAAAGAAATGATGCTTTTGGCGCCAAAGATGTTATACTGGTCGTTGCTTCAATAATAATTTTTGACATTACCAGAGAATACATATACATCTTATAGCTTGTCAGTGAGCTGTAGGTACACGTATATGACTTGAGTTACTTACCGATGAAAAATAGATCATTCCGTAAATCATAGCTGTGTGTTTCTTTCCAAATACTTCAGCAACAGCGGCAGGAATGCATACAAACTCAACAGGAAACGTAGCATATAGGGCACAAATCCACATTATAAACATCACTTTTCCACCGTAAGGTGTCGCCACTAGCGTAAACAGTAGCACTGTTTTCAATCCCATCAAAATTAGGTTTGTTGTCTGCATATTAAATATGTAAAACAGTTTTACAAAAAGCGTAAGTTCAACTTGGATTTAATAGTTTGGAAACTAGAAAACAAATAGACAGTATGAAATGACTAAAAGTAGAATTAATATCCAAACATTACGATGTTGTAGTAGACCACTATGTTCTGTATTACAGATTAAAAACTGTATTTAAGAAAAGCTAAAATCTATTAGCAGAGTTTTATCTGATAACGTCACAGTTATATATGTTCGTTTTTTACGGTTCAAAAATGGTAAGATGTGCGAAATTGTGAATTAAGTGCCACACTGCCTACACGTTGCCGATTTATCCTGCAAGAAAACAAACAATTCTCAAGGTCAATATTTTTCAAGAATAAGTTGGAGGTCTAGGTGAGGAGCCTTACAGTTCCAATTTTGACTATACTTTTTGTATTTTCAAGAGGAGGTATACTGACCTCTATTGATTTTGCCGTGTATATATGAATAAGATTCAAGTGAGTATAGGTGGGACCATATAATAGCCCTTGCCATTGGAGGCGATAGAACTGATCTTATCAACTCACTAGTAGTATCATTAGGTACTGATTCGGTAGCCATTCTTTTACCTATGAGCTTGTCTATGGAGGGAAAGAGAACCTTTAAAAATTATAAGATACACAGTCTGCCGATGAAATGAAAATAGCTGTTTGTACACTAAGATAATTAGAAATATATAGTTGAACACTACAGATGTTTTGTCTTGATATTCGAAAACAGACGTAGTGACTGAATAGTTTAAATAATAATTTTGACAAGCCCAAATCTTAAATTATTTGATGTAAAGATATGACTAACAGCTGAACCTCCTTCACTTGGAGACTAGAGAGAATATTCTACGAAGGGATGTTAGGTAGAAACCTCTCAACAATAACTCCTACTAAGGACTTCAATTTATCAATTTTGGTTCTAATTTTTCAGCTAATATATCTTCAGATATTAATAGAGTACCATATCTGGAGAGCCAGCAAGCTCTTTTCGATGAAAAAAGTAGCACCTTACAAAGTAAAGAATGTTAAATCTCAAAACAAGGTACAGGAGATGATGAGCGTGTTCTTATATTTGTTGTTATTTACCTGGTACGGATTTTCTTTTATTCTGATTATCCTGGAAAATAGAAGACAGTTCTGCAGAGCCTATTGACCCCAAATATCCCGAAGCCTTAGAATGCGATACTGTCACAATTGGATAGCGCAGCAATACTAGGTTTTATTTAGTACTAAACCTAAATACCACTACCAGACACAATGTTTATAACAACCATTAAAATGTTGTTTTTTATTTGTCATTATGCACAAAGCTATTTATAGTATTGAATTTGTATCGTTCCCACCCACGGATATTGATTTATTTTGCTTTGAATTCCGCGCAAAGCTACTCGAGGGCTATCTGTGCTACTCGTCCCTAACTTAGCAGTGTAAGACTAGAGGGAAGGCAACTAGTCATCACCACTCACCGCCAACTCTTTTACCAATGAATAGTGGGATTGACCATGCCCCCCCCACAGATATTGTAATATGGATTTCAGCTTTACAAGACTACAAGTTTCAACTGAGTCACAAGTTGGAGAAATAAGAATATTTGACACTGGATGGCCTAGTGGTTAGGGCGCTCGATTCGCGACCTGCGTGTCGCGAGTTCAAATCCCTCTCACCGAACATGTTCGCTTTTCCATCCAAAGAGACATTATTTGATGATGGTCAATACCTCTATTTGTTGGTAAAAGAGTAACTCAAGAGTTAACTGTTTGTGGTGTTAACTAGTTGCCTTCCCTCTTGTCTATTCATGCTAAATTAGTGATGACTAGCACAGATAGTACTCGTTTAGCTATGAGAAAGATTTCAAACCGAACCAAACTAAATCGACACTGGCACTCAACTACTCTGATAAGAGGTGACGAGCCAAATGAATCTGAAGGCACCACTCCAGAGCCTCTCATCTACAATAATTCAAGACCAGAGAACTTTGTTGCAGAGCTTCAGGCACCTATATTCACTTGAGTGGATGTTTGGATCCTAGAGAAGGTAAAATGTAGGGACATAATCTTTTCTGGGATGGCCTCCAACACCAAGTATATCGAGGGAAGGGGGTGTCTAACAGTTGTTTGTGTTGATTGAAATGTTAAAATCCGATCCTATTAGTTAAACAGTGTATCATCAATAACATTAAATGGTAGTATTAAGCATTTATCATCTAAATAGAAATATGCTTTTGACTATTAGGATTCGTTTATGTTTTGTCCACAACAAGCTTTCGATTGAAGGTAGTATGGGAAATATGACTGAAATTCTGGAGTTCCACTTTAAACTTTGAAAAAGTTTTCTTTGTTAGGTTGTAACAAAGTTCCTTCAAGCTGATTGAGAAATATCCAACAATGTCATTAGGAAAATTCGATTTCAGTTGGACATATTGTAAAATAAAACAGATGCTAATTTTTAAAGACGTACAGAAACTCGTGATGAGTTCTTTACCTTGAAAAATAGTTTGTCCTGAATTAGGCCCATAACCAATCTCAGAACGGCGTGAACAATTGCAGATGCAGATCCTGTTGTGGCGAGAAATATGTCGTCATCTATGAATGTTTGTCCGTAAGTCTAAACATAAAATATCTGTTAGATTAGTAACACTTCGGAAACTTATCCTAATTCGTACATATCTACAACTTTCTTATACACCAGTACTAAACTTTATTGTGGAACTATTTATTTATTCTCGTTTTAGTTTGAACTAATTTAAGTACTACAGCTCTAGAAGTCAGATGCCCATTCAAATGTTTTTTTTGTTGTTGTTGTTTTTTGAAATTTCGCGCAAAGATTCATGAGGGCTATCTGTGCTACTCGTCCCTAATTTGGCAGTGTAAGACTAGAGGAAAAGCAACTACCCACCCACCGGCAACTCTTGGGTTAATCTTTTACCAACGAATAGTGGGATTAACCGTTACATTATAACGCTACCACGGCTGAAAGAGCAAGCATGTTTGGCACGATGAAGATTCGAACCCGCGACCTAACGAGCGCCCTAACCACTTGGCCATGCCAGGCCCGTCCTGTCAAAATCAGAGAAAATATTCACTACAGTTTAATACTACAATAACATAATCAACCGAAACTTCCCACATCATTGTTTCTTTGTCAGCTAAGACTCATGAAGTTCTATACACACACAAAGTTTTCGATTAATAGCAACATTTTTCCAATCACGAAAATAAACTTTATTAAATTGCAGAAAAACTTTCGTCACAGTTTAGTACTTTCGCTCGCGCGTCCCTCATTTTTGAGTGACATGGTTTTACGGTAATATACCTTGTCTCACACATTAGTGACGTACAATATGTTGTTAAGTCCATACAACACAAATACGGTTCACAGCACTTTAAATTTGTAAGGGGATATATAAGTCTGGTTCGTAAAGCTTATTCTAAAGCTTTTGTTATGGTTTTAAAATAATGCTTAAGCAGAAAAAAACTTACTTTTATACACATGTATTATATGACAACACAAAACATGATTATATATATGTATATTACAAAACAAACATCTGAATTGTAAATCATTCTCGAAAATAATGTTGCATTGTTTTATTTCTTACTTGAGTTATTTATTACAAAAATAAAATATACCTCTTGTTAGAACAAAAATGACGTGAGTGACATGGTTTTGGAATTAAATGGACTTCCAGTGAGGCCCATATCACTCATTTGTTGAAATTAACATATTTATACCTAATAATCCTAAATCTGGCAAAAAAATTATATTCGATACATAAAGGGGAAATTAGGTCAAAGCAAAATTCTACAAATATGAGGATCGAATGTGTTAAAATCAATTCTAGATTACTCAATAGGCAGACTAAGCACGTGCTTACGGCTCCAGCAAAGCAGGGCCACCTCCCCCCCAAAAGAATTTATATCTCGAAAAGCATGGAAGAAGTCATTATTGTAATCACAAAATCTAGAGAGTAGCTATTTTAATCTTAGCATACATCTAAGTTTGGTTTCACTTCGAAAGATAGAAATTTATTTTACGGTTTAGAATCGTTTTTATTTTAAATTTGGATATATATGAGACACCATACTCTTTTCAGTACTTAGGGCTTGTAAAGGCCTTAATCCTGGCCCTAGTTAAAATAATTTGAATGTTTAGTACTTCCGGCTTTATTAAGTACATTAGCTATTTACTACTTCTAGCTTATTGGTATAAATAATTTAAAGATACCACTTCTGTTTTCGTTATATGAATAATTAGATAGGTAATATTCTTGCTTCATGATTTTCATAATTTAAATATATATATATATATATATATAACCTCGAAATTAGTTTAAGGAATTATCACAACATCCTAAGAATTACTTGAAAAATCCCTAATAATCGGTGTACTGTGGATGTATGAATTTTTTATAGCAATAAGCTAGATAATGGGCAATCCAATAATTTTAATGGTACAAGTCCGTAAACTTAAGGTTGACCCATTTGGACGCACTAGTGCACTGTGATAAACTGTTTTTTTTTTTTAATTATTCACTCCTGCTGGTTTTACAATTGTACTTTAATAATCATATGTTGAATTTACTTTTTCTCATATTTTTCTTTACTGAATAACAATGTGTTTTAACTAAAGAAAAAAACATTAGGTAAAAGTAATAAGTGTATAAAATTCAAATATAGAATATAACACGAGTGGCTTTGTTTCTGATTTAAGAAGAATGAAGATATTAAATAGAATTAACGCAGATCAATAACCATAAGAGAGTTGAAAACATTACTGAGTTAGGTAGTGTCATTACTTTCAACGCTGGCCCAGTCAAATGGACATCAAGAGTCAAGACACGCCCAAAGATAATGAATGGTGGTGACAAGATCAATTATGATTTGGGTTTAGTATTATTTGCAAGTTGTTGGGTTGTTCCTTTAGAGAAATGGGGAGGTAGCTAAGTCGGAATAACTAACGTATTCTTATTACTGTGTGAGATATTATCCAACCATCGGCCAATAGGTTTGATCTAGAAATTCTCCTTGGTACCGAGATCATCACGCAACAGAAACCTATATGTTGAATATCTAAGGGTAAAGCTTATTTGGCTTCAGCGTTAACAAACTCTATCTCTTTATATCGACATTGCCATAAATTCAAGAAAACTGGGTGTGTGAGTGTTTTATAGAGAAAATGGCCTTGGTGTCTTGAAGCTTCAAAAACTAGTTGATACTCATGTGCAGTGCTTACAGAGCTTTCAAAAACTAAGTATATTAGATTAAACCTTACAGTTAAAGTACTGCTTGTCTTCTGTGTAATACAAGAGAGAATGTAATGCATACAACTCTTCAGTGAAACCTGACTTTGTGTTAGGTATACTTTAAGCAACCAGAGGGTTTCAGGAAACCGTGATACACTCTGCAGAATCATTTAGTTTTGAACCAGTCATAAAAATGAAAATTGATAAACAGCACCAGTTAAGAGTATCCGAATTATTCAAGCAAATAAATGAAAAGTTTCAGTGGTGAACGATATTAAGCTATAGTGGGATGGACTGGTAACTGGATTTAGCAACTTCAACAAACGTCAGACCCATTTATTTAACCTTTCCTATTCACAAAATCTATAGGTATTTTTAAAGAGCTTTGCATATCAAGTCCTTAGGGCACACTACTGGGCCCATGTGGTTGTGAAAAGTATAGTGACATGAAAGCACACTCCTAGGAAAAATGGTGGGAGCATTTGAACATATTCCACAGACAGACATGTCCAATGTGAAACTGAAATATACAAGATTCTGTGAAGAAACTGTAGACTTGAGAAGTGCAGAAAGCCAAAACAGGATATATAGCTTCCAAAGATTTACAGGGTCCACGTTTTCACTGCAGAGTCGCTGGCCAATTCGTAGACCAAGGATTCACAGTCCAGCTTACGTTGGGTAATAACAGTTTTTTTTTTAATATATAATTTTTCATTCCCTTAAAGGTGTAAGAGAGGACAAAAAGAATGTTCAGTACCTTTTAACACTTGATTATCTGAGCTACTACAGTAATTTTTGTATCTCTGAGATGGAACTCAGGATGAACTGACAGGATTTATGAGGGTTTAATAAAGTACACAATGCGTAAACAAAATGTTGGTTGTTTTTGAATTTCGCGCAAAGCTACTCGAGGGCTATCTGCGCTAAACAAAATATTAGGGTGGGAATAAGACCCTTGAGGAATATTGGAGGAAGGCTTGTGCCTGATTATTATGAAATGGTTAAGTTACTAAATTCAGCTTTTTATTCAGTTTCTACTACCGTAGACTTAAGCAGTATCCCTTATCATGAGTAACTGTTAGTTGAAGACAAAGTTGAACATGACGTTTCTTATCAATTTTGAGCTTATTAAAATAAAATTGCGTAAGTTTAAGGAATATGTCTCCCGGGCTAAATAATACTTTCCCAAGGGTTCCAAGGAGGTCATGGACTAAATATGTGAGCCACTTCCCACAATTATTCCTTTAATAGTAGACAAGTACCAAAATATTGGAAAATAGTTCAAAGTTAAGAAAAAACATCCTTTACATTCTAGATAAATACAAAATAATATACATCTTATCTAAACCAACAGTTCACCTTTGCGGCTTCTTCAGGGTTTATATAAGTAACTGTTTGATATATTATACAGTTACGTATATTAACCCTGAAGAAACCGTAACGGATAAACGTTGGATTAAATAAAAATATATTCTTTTACATTTGTCTGGAGTGCGCATAAAGGTCGTTCTTTAACTTTTATTAAAATATGTCAACCTCTCCAGTATGTATTACAAATTTTCAAAGACAACAAAATATTAGAA
This sequence comes from Tachypleus tridentatus, assembly GCF_004210375.1. Lineage (NCBI taxonomy): Eukaryota > Metazoa > Arthropoda > Merostomata > Xiphosura > Limulidae > Tachypleus > Tachypleus tridentatus. The sequence continues at coordinate 168,670,204 of NC_134831.1, forward strand.
ATTATGTCACTCCTATCTTCAAGAGAAGTAATAGAAATTGTCAAAGTAGTAGTCTTTGTAGATTTAGGCAAGACAGAAGCCGTCTTCAGCTAAGACAATTTTATTTTACAAACAGTGTGGTTAGTCTATAGAATGAGTTACTTTCGGATGTTGTGGAGGCAGTACATTTGGGTAAGTTTCAAAGAAAGCTTGATAAACGTATGAATGATAAGGGCTAGCTTAGTTATTTTTAGTTTGCTTTAAAGGACAGGACAGGACAGGACAGCCGAAATGGACAAACAGGTCCCTTGTTATCCCTAAACATTATGTTATGTCAAAAATACATTAAAAACGATTTAAATGCATTTTTTTATTCATCTTCAAGTTTTGTTCAAGAAATATTAGTATTGGCACTCGGTATATTTCATACATGATGGATGATAAGACATCTGAAAGAAACATAGATGCTGATTGCAAAACTGAAGGAATTTGTTTGGTTATGACTGTTTGAAACTGAAGTCAAATCTATGAAGATTTCAGGTTCCTATATGAAACATCACAATAGATCCAAAATTATCTTTTTGCTAAAACTTGCACATAAAAAGAAATAAATGGAAAAGCAGCTCATGGAAATAGTAATCTTATAATAAACTTCCTTGTACTATTATAAAACCTATATAAAAACAAACTAAAGTTTAACCTACGTAAACTGTTCATGATATTTGCACAAATTAAGTAAACAAGCATTGATAATAAGCTTGTTCTAATAAATTTTTTTGTGTTTTGGTTTTATTTTAATATTAAATGTCTTGTAACCTGGCATAAAGCCTCACCTTTATGGAAACATTCAGTGAAGGGAAGGAATCGTTTGTATGTTTTTTTCTAATTTATATATCCCTAATATATCATGACAAGACTAGAGGGAAGACAGCTAGTTATCACCACCCATCACCAATTCTTGAGCTACTCTTTTACCAACGAATAGAGATTGATCGTACGTTTAACGCCTCTGCAGCTGAAAGGACGACCATGTTTAGAGTGACGGGGATTCGAACCCGTGACCCTGAGATTACGAGTGGAGCGCCTTAGCCACTGGCCATGCCAGGCCGAAAAGGAATAAACGAATTGTCTCTTTTTAGTGGACACCTGGCACGAAAACCAACCCTGATGACAAACTTCAACCAATTGTCGATGACGATGAACACACTTGAAATAAAAATGTATCTCAAACTTATAGAATGGACGAAACTTCAGTCTGCTAGTAGCCATCAGGCATGAAGATCCATCATGATGACAAACTTCATTCAAGATATGAAATGGACGAAGATTCCCCCTGTTAGTAGCTATCTGGCATGAAGACCTACCCTTGTGACAAATCTCAACCAAGTTATGTAAGCAATGAACCTTCACTGTGTTCGTAGCTATCTGGCCTGAAGTCCTACCTTGAAGACAAGCTTCAATGAAATTACTGAATGGACGATACCTTACTGTTCTAATGACCACCTGGTATAATGACTCACCCTACTATAGCAACTGTATTGCTTAGCTTTAATATTATATACAGTAAGTGAAGTCGCATATAATTTTTAATTGAACACAGAAGTCTGATACAGAGTTTTGTGAATTATGATAGACGTGAATTGGCAGAATCCATCTGATATCAAACCAATAATTAATTTTAATATGTAAATAGGATTAACACTTGTATGTTAAACAGAATTTGGTATTTAAGAAACTTCTATTATGTTTGAATAGCTTATTATGTATTGACAAAGTATTGTAAAAAATACTGAACCTAATATTCATGTTTAATATGCTGCAACATTATATTTTCCCGTAATTTGCTACTAAGTAAAATTTGTATATAATATAGGTGTTTGTAATTAAGATTGCTTTTCTCTTTAAAGTTCATAAAGAGGCATATTTTACACACCAAGCATGTTATAATGTAACAATCAGTCCCACTATCTCTGATTAACTATGAGAAAGAGAAACGTCGTTACATTCTATTGTGAACCAATCACAATTAAGAACATTCGTGTAATCAGTTTGCGGCGTATTTATAGAATAATTACTGGTAGAAATCAATTAGTGTAACAACATCCAACACGTAGAAGAGGAAGCAAATTTTGGTGACAGTGCTTTCCAACAACTTGTCATGTTCCTTAGCAACAAGAAATAATCTACTCGTGTTATTAGTCTACGTACTGAAAGTATAAACTGAAATGTATAGACAACAAAATTGGAAAACTATTTGTTGGTTTTTAAATTTAGTCACCGTTGATTAAAGAGGTTTTAATATATTTAAAACATTGGTAATATAATAGAAAATAGTTTAATTCAGATATATTTTTTTACTTTCATGTTAAATTCTATGGCCAGGTAATCTCACAATACATCTTTACTTTAGGCTTATTATGCCAACATTCACTACACTTTCAAGGAACACCCGCTCTTTTGCACCCCGTCACTAAAATCATAATAGGCAAGCAGTAAAAAAACAAATTCTGTATGGATAAATGCATTTTGGCTTTTATGACTCCTCCTATTTCAAGAATGAAAACTTGGCATGACGTGACACACAGAGGCTTTTATATACGTTAGATATTATTTAACATTTTAGAAGTAAATTTTTCATAATTAGGGAAGTACGCTATTTTAAAGAAACTTTGTTTTTTATCGTAAAACTATAGCAGCTGATACTTCAGTATTTGATAGTTTCATAATTAACTGTAAATTATGAGTATTTCATGTTCCCTTTGTACAAAATTAAGCAGGTTTAAGTCAAATATATAACAATAAAAACATTACCTTATAAAAAGAAGTCACAAACATTGTTGAGTGAACCGAACTAATAAAAGTTAGTATGAAGAGATAAAATTCTTTCGTCTTCAAAGCTTCTTTTGGTGTCACAAAGGTTTCTCTTGCAAGGGATGGTTGTGCTTCTTCCTCTTTCCTATTGGTTGAACTTCCTTCTGACATCATAGAACAGTCTTCTTCAAACGCTAACATACAGACTTTGTATTCAGGATCTGGTCCTGATCTCAATGATGCAGAACTGTTTTTAGCTTCTGTCTGAACTACACTGACTGGTCTGTCAGATGCATTTTCTATCTGCTTTTAAAGAGATATTGTCTGTTAATTTCTACAACAGTCCTGGTGCCTATCTTAATACTCTATAAATTCTGAATGGTAATAAATCTGTGTCTAGGAAACCAGTGTTACTTACAGTCTGAAATACTTCAGTTTTTTCTAACTTTATATTCAATACATTATCATTAATTCAAATATCACTCGACACAAGGTTATGAATTATGTTTTTGGTCACATGAGGTTTGAAATTAATGGTCTTAATTGAATTGATACAATTTAATTTACCTGTCCTATTAACTGATTATGAATTAAAAATAATGTTACATTTGATATCCTGGTGATAGGTTATTATAAGATATCCGTAGCTATTTTATTCGTTACAGGAATTCAAAGGTGTACTGGTAGTTGTATCTTCTAAAAATATGTTATATTAGTTATGGATAGAAGAAAACAAATTTATTCAACAACATGAGAGAATAAGACATACTAAGCTAAGAAAGTATGACTGGAGACTAGACGTTTACTCAAAAACATGGGCAGTGTAAAAGGATTAGGTATATTCATCCAGGAAAGTGAGACTGTAAGTTAACTCAACAGCATGAAAAGACTAGAGACCTTCATCCAGGAAAGTGAGACCATACGTTAACTCCACAACATGAAAGGACTAGACCTTCATCCAGGAAAGTGAGACCATAAGTTCACAGAACAACATGAAAGGACTAGAGACCTTCATCCAGGAAAGTGAGATCATAAGTTAACAACATGAAAGGACTAGAGACCTTCATCAGGAAAGTGAGACTATAAGTTAACTCAACAACATGAAAGGACTAGAGACCTTTATCCAGGAAAGTGAGGCTGTAAGTTAACTTAACAACATGAAAGGAGTAGAGACCTTCATCCAGGAAAGTGAGGCTGTAAGTTAACTTAACAGCATGAAAGGAGTAGAGACCTTCATCCAGGAAAGTGAGGCTGTAAGTTAACTTAACAGCATGAAAGGAGTAGAGACCTTCATCCAGGAAAGTGAGGCTGTGAGTTAACTTAACAGCATGAAAGGAGTAGAGACCTTCGTCTAGGAAAGCAAGACCTAAGAATAAAGGTTTACCCAACAACATGTGGGAATTAGAGATTCTCATTTAGGAAAGAAACATTACAGGTTTATCCATCAAGATAAGCAATATGAAAACATCATGCATTCTCATTGCAAGTAACAAAGACTGAAAGTTTACTCAGACTCTGTCAACAGTTAGATCTATCAAATAATTGTTTCCTTCTGTCAAGCAACTGTAAAAGACTATATTTGTACAATGAGCTACATATCCTCTACTCAACACGATCATTAAATACTGACTTTTAGAATCATAAGCCTTCAGACTTATGACTGAGTCACCAGAGTGCTAACATTAAAATTATTTTAGTGAAAGTTATATGCTTAAATACATAGCTTTTGCTTTCAATACTTGCAATACACATGCTGTGATCACCTGAAGGTTTATATTATTGTCATTAATTGTTTTTGATTCAATGAAGTAAATAGTACTGCTGAGCACAAGATGGCCTACAAAATAATCTATGAAATGTGTTTTACATACTTACAAACCTTATATCTCTTTAGTTAGAAAATTACTTAAGTTTTATACAGTGTGATTGTTTTTCAAATATCTGCCATAAGTGAGCACTATTTGTTGATTACTTTAGAAAGTGAGGGTAAATGTAAACTTGAAAAAACATTGTATTGCCCTACAGTAATGTAAAATATCATTTAAATGTTTAAGAATAAAACAATACACACAGCTATATCGCAATGTTACGTATAAAAAGAACATAAACTTTCTATATATATCAATAAAAGAGGTAGAAAATTTAAGTTACTTGTACATCACAGTACATTAATTTACAAAATAAGTTGGCCCGGCATGGCCAGGTGGATTAAGGCGTTTGACTCGTAATCTGAGGGTTGCGAGTTCGAATCCTCGTCACACCAAACATGCTCGCCCTTTCAGCCCTGGGGGAGTTATAATGTGACGGTCAATCTCACTATTCCGGGTAAAAGAGTAGCCCAAGAGCTGGCAGTGAGTGGTGATGACTAGCTGCCTTTCCACTAGTCTTACACTGCAAAATTAGGAACAGCTAGTGCAGATAGCCCTCGAGTAGCTTTGTGCAAAATTCCAAAACAAACAAACAAAATGAGTCAAGGGAGCATTTACACTCTCCTTCACCCAAATCACAAACAGAAAAAAACACACTAACTCTCTAGTAGGATAAATAGCTGAACATAGTACATCTTATACCAAAAAAAAATGTGATGTATTAAGGACAAATAACCTTTATGGTGAAACAAATGATCCCTATTCACGTGGGTGACACTTACATCTAGGAAAAGTGACGATATAGTTATGCATATGTAACGTCAGATTATTTTGATCTGAAACATTTAATTATCACGCTGTGAGAACTTTTCAACTACTTAGCCACTTTCAGTTTCAAGAAGATTCTAAACTCACAACTTAATTTCAACTCTAGTAAACCTAAATCTAATACAGGTCACAGTATCCAGTACAGATACACATTTACAACTGTTTATTGCTTGTGTATTTTAAATGCAAAGTGTGTTACTGTTTTAGATCTCTTTCATTTGAATAATACTCAGCCAAATATATAGAAATATAGGCAACTGATTTGTGAGTGATTTTTGAATGAGCTTCCAGCTAACCTGTCAACCCCATTTGTTTATTTCTTCTGATAAATTAATGTATCCGAGAAAAACATAAATGTTTGTTTCTCACTAAATTTATCACCAATTGGTTATTATCTTTTGTAATTGTTTTGTGTTTATTCTTTGTCTTCTCTGTTGATTTTCTTTCCAAAAACGACCCAATAACTATGTGGGAATTTAATTGTATCAGTGTTTTGCACAAAGCTACACAACAACTATATGTGCCAACCACCAACAATTAGTGACAATTAGGAAATGATCATACCTAGAAAACGTGATGAAAAAGAATTATTCAAACCTCTTATAAAGCAAAATGGTGAGTGAGGGGGAGATACTAGTTACACCTGCCATAGCCCATGGTATCGATAGTGACCATCACACATTAGCATACTAATGGAAATGTATTAATGTTAACTTGGGGCGTTAATGACACAAATCAGCCATGGTAATACACAAATGTGGCAAAACTGACTGTGATAATCAATATTTCATTATCTCACATTGAAGGCCTTGTCATATGAAATTGCAAAATCAATCAAGTTTATTGCAACTACAAAACAGTTGACATGTGTGTTTATCTTCATTACTACAAACATGAATGTGGTACACTCCCCAGTGGCACAGTGGTATGTTTGTAGAGTTATACTGCTAGAAACCTCGTTTTGATACCCATGGTGGGCAGATCACAGATAGCCCTTTACGTAACTTTGTGCTTTACAGAAACAACAAGAAATTCAGCATAGCATTTTTTTCTGATAGTTATCAAGTAAGACAAATATATTTGTGGACACACCTACTTATTGGACACCAACCACACGACAGACTGTATGAGACTGATTATTATTTCATTAAAGCTTGAATTGATCAACAGTATCTACAGAGGCTGAATCCATCACTTATCTAAATCATCTGCACAACCAAAACAAAGAGAATTTTATATACCCTGTCTTCTTCACTTTTTAAGAAAACAAAAGTATAGACAAAACAAAAATATTGATAGACCTGTAGCCATTACTGTCTAGCTTGAGGCTTAGAAAGGATGAAATAAATGTAAATTACATTGTTGAAGAGGGAAAGGTTGTGGTGAAATAGGTCATTGAGGCTTTCTGTGTGCATAGATGGTTGGGTTCTAGAGAATATAAGCTGTGCATACAGAGCTTTTTATCCTTTCTACACACAGATTTAAAACATGTAGAGCTAGCCTCAGTTATCATCAAACTGCCTACTTTTCTGTGAAAACTGTAATAAATATTTGAAGGTACTTGCTCCTAGAACCTTTAGTACGATTTTGCCATGAATATTCCTTTTTCTCTTTACAGATCTCTGGCTATGACCCTGAAGAGTAAATAACACTTCTGCTTTAAAAAAATTTATTTTATTTGTTTTAGGATATTCTTGTTAATAAGTATTTGACAAGCTTGACAGAGTGACTTTTAGGCTACAATACGTACGACAAAAATAGAGCTTGGAATGCTCAAATAACTGAAAGGTGAGACATCTACCTTATGTAGGTAGCTTTGTATGTTAACCACATTAATCAACTGTTTTCTTTAGCCGACAAGGAACTACCTCTTCTGGGGTACACAGATGATTTGATAATTATTCTCCTGGATAGGAAGACTTTAGAAATTTAAGGGGATAACCTTAAAGGAAATTCTCCATAAAGCCTTGAGATTCAAAAGGAACCCACTTATTTTTAGTGTTAAATGTATGAACAAATAAGTTTCATAATTAAACATTTTAACAGTTTAGCAAAACCACAAAGACCCTGTAAGCAATTTTGCGTAATATTTATTATATATGGCTATAAAAGTCTGTTGGAGCAGAGTTTTTGGCTCAGATCTACTTCTAGATTCCACTCAAGGTTTTTGGTTTTGAGATTAAGGTTTGTAGGACAGCTGATTATGCTTCAATACTTATTGGCCTCACCTGTCATAAAAAGGTCACATTGTCACAAGGGTATATCAGGCACAACATAAACACATACAACATGAAGAGAAATCGCCATCAATTAATATTTCTCAATATTTCAGCATTTTAGAACCTATTGTTGGAAAACAACAGCAATTATTAAGACTGTGAATACATTAGCATTAGAAAAACACTATACAGGCCGTATTTAGGTAGACTTGTTCTACCTTAGGTATCTCTGATGGAGGTTTATTGTACAGAAGTAGTCCAATAAATAAAATTCCACCTTGTAGAGCTCCCATTATGAGAAACAATGTAGGGACACGATCCAAAATGTTAGGGTCGTAAAAATACCTGAAAATAATGTATAAAAATCTGTTAAACAATCACTTTAGTTAACTTATACGCCATGTAGTAAAATCAAGATAAACATCCACGACTAGTGTTGCCAAACACTACTATATAAATAGTTCAAGTTATTACATTGTCTCTTTTGTCTACAATTAATTAACCATACATTTTGTATTAAAAGAAAATATTGTAACACTTTGGAATCTTTGTGGTGCAATATGAATTATATTTCTACAACATTAACGTGAACATTAACAAAATTTTAAAGATCGAAAACAAGGTGTTATGCAATAAAAGACATTTTGAAAGACAACTGTATAAATTTTTAAAAAATCGTCTATTTACTCTTAAATATGTTGGAAGATTAAATAGATTTAAATAGGCTCAAGATTAATAAAAATTTAAAAATTCCATCAAACATTTGTATAGTTTTTGAAAAGCAATAACATTAACAAACACTAAACTGCACCAACGTCACAAAGCTAATACGCTCTCAGATTAGCTCCTAACGATGGAAAATGTAATAAAATTGTGGACCATGCATGCACAACTTAATTCCTTTTAGTAGGAATCCAAATAAAATGTATAGTTTTAAAATAGCAGGTTTTATATGAAAAATCTTATTGTCATTTTATTTATCCAGAATCACCTGTAAATTGACCTGGATAACAGATGTGAATCATTATGAAGAATGGGAAATTTTGCCCTTGCAGATGAAGGGTCCACCATTTGCAAGGGCTCAGATATAGGTTTTTATTTCGTTTCCATAAAGCCTTCTTGAAACTACGTGTTTTACTGACATCATTAATGGGAAAAGCATTGGCATTACCTGTGAAAGTTGATACAGATACAGTCATGATGCCGGTAAGCCTGTTATATGGTATTCTAACATGGAATAAAAAAATGATAAAGATAAATGATTTTGATAAATCGGTCAGTCTTTGTTGAATACCCAAAAAAACTGGTGAAAACAAATGCTAAGCAACTCTTAAAGACTTTACATAGCTAAGCAGCTTGCTGCTTAGTTTATCTATGTTGAAAAATAAGTTAGATTATATAAACTCAGCAGTGAACATAAAATCTGTTGAGAAGATTCTATGACCAAAACCAGATCTGTTGCAAAGATGGCTTGAAATTTATATTTTAAATGGAGTGGTTCTTTCAATTGGGTGTATCAAAATGAGTCATGATACAGCTTCATCATAGAGCACATATCGATTCCCCAAGAAGTAGAAGATAATATATTTAGTAATCCACTCACAATTCATTGATAGGAGTTTGCAACATCCATTAAATACATCTTATATTCTTAAAAATAAATTCCTTGTTTGGTTTATCGTTCTTCACTTTTCATTTTTGATTTGTGCTTTACTGGCTAATTCCACTCCATGTATTCTGTTAATCATATTCCAGAAGATATGTTTGTCAATAGTATGGACAAATTTAAGTCTTGCATTTTCAAGCTGGACTAAACAATATCACTTTGGAGCATAGGATGCAGGCAAGTACTAGACGTTAATGTTTCCTTTTGACAGGCCATGGAAGAAAAGAGACCTTGAACATAAGAGGAGAAAACTTTGATGATGACACAAAAACATCAACCTGCACACAAATGAAAAGGTAGCACAAAGAAATAAGGCATAGCTTTCTTAGCTTTGACTGTTAAAACATTTTTAAGATGTTTGAGATCCTCAGATGCTGCACCTCTTTTTTCTTCTTTCCATTTATGACGTGATTCAGAATACAAGTAACATAACTCCTGTTGATTCTGCAACATAAACCTCAAAGTGCTTACACACTGAGCAGAGGCAAAAGAAAAATGCTGGTAATTGTAACATTAAAAATTGCTTGGCTATATGTGGCCAAATACTACATTTATGATATTCTGCTTTAACGTTGGCAGGGATTTCGAGAGAAGAAATGGTGAGAACAAGAAGTTTAGTCAGTTCATATTTCGTATATTTATGTAAAATAACATTCTCGTGCAGCTGTCACACCACGTCATAAAATTCTAAAAAAATTCCTCTCCTGGATTGCTGATAAGATCTATAACAGCAATAAGTTGAGGATGTGATGAAGGATGAGGCTATCTGGGAATTTTTAAAAATATGTTATGTTAAAACAAGCTCAATGTCTCTGAGCTTTGATGTATCTATGGGATAATTCTCAATTCTAATTCTTGAAGGAACTGTGTAGAACTAATTGTCCTTTATAAGCATTTAGAAATAAAGAAAGATAACATTGTACTCGGCAGCTTATAAAAAAAAGAAGAAATCGAGATAATGAAGAATGATATATTACCAGTTGTCAATCATAGGCCTTTTTCAAGGGCTTCCTAGATATATTTAGTTTTCTAAAACCATAAAGTAAATAGAAAAGAGAATGACAAGGACCCTTGTCTACAGGAATTCAAGACTAAAGTGGTATGTTGCAGTGACTCAGGTATCACTCAGTCACCAGAATCCTCTTTACTGGTTGCCACAAACTGCAAACTCATGTGAGGGTGATTTGTTAAGAGTAAAGAGGCAGAGGCAGAATCTTCTCCAAGTGGTTATGAGGTACATGAGAATAAACCTTTACCAAACATATAGTGACAAAATATAACATCATATTAAACATTCTGTGTTTGATTCATCCTCTTTGTACCCTAATACTTTTCGAAAGGTGAGGTAGCATGCTGTCGATAAGGTTATTTATGTAATGCACAGCAATATAATCTAAACTTGTCACTACAGTAGCTTGTTAGCAATTCTCCAGCTCAATTCTACCCAATGGTTGTTAATGGGAAATTCTGCTGGACATGGCAGTCTTGTAACCTTTTTATAGTTGAGTTCATCCTATACAATATGTACTCTGTGGGTAGTGGCATTGTAATCCTGGTACATAAAGTTATTGCCAAACCTTGCCCTACTAAATGGCAAAAATATTGTCTCCATATGATGTCTGCAGGACACGTATTGATATCACCCTGGAATATATGAAGAAATTTTCCATCATGATGAACAGCTGCCCAAACATATAATGCACCACCTCCTGTCTGTTCTCTGTGGGAAATACAGCTTTCACTATCTGTTCTTGAAGCAAATGACAAACACTAATCCTATCATCAGCTTTAACAAGCCGGTAGCAGAACTCATCTCTAAACATGAAATGTCGCCAGTGTCCTAACTTAAGTTGTCATGATGTCTTTTCCAAGTAAAATGATGGCAGTATAAAATTCTTGTTAATTTCAGTTTAAAATAGACTGTCTTACAAAATAACCTTGTTCAATTATTCTTCTATTCGTATTTTATTCTGAATACCCTGGAATAAATGTGTTCATGCCGTTCCTGTCATAAGATGTTGCGAGAATTCTTTCGACCTTGACGTGTTAACCTGATCAAAACACAGACATCTTGGGCAGTAGTTTTACGGTGTCTGTCAATTGATGTTCTTAGAACAACGTTTCCTATAGTCTGATAAATTTAAGAATTCTGGATACAGTACAGTGTTCTGGTAATGTCCGTGTGCTTCATACCATTTCTAGAAAGTAGAACAATTAGCCACCTATAAGAATTGCAAAGTTAGAAAATGCTCAATCTGTTCCAAATGTTCTCATTGTCAATTTTATTGTGATAGTTTAGCATCTAAAGTTAAGTAACGAAACGACCCTCCAGCAAATTAAAAACGTCTATGGAAGATTCTCCAGAAAAGGGATTGCTCAAAATACAGGGATTTGTTGAGGCCTTTCCGTTGAATATAGAAGAACAAACAAGTTATCAGGCTATTTCGTGAAGCGCATCCTGATGAAACGTTGCAAGAAGATTTCCTTACGCAATCTCAAATCGTTTCGTTCTTCTCATGGTGCAGACGGGAGTTCAAGGATTCTCAATTGTACTTTTAATCACTAGTTAGTAGTAATACTATTGAGAATTCGATATCTTACAACCTTTCAATATGTTTTTTTTTCAACAAAACTTAAACGGAATCTTCCTTTCAGTCTGATAGGTCGGAATGACGCATAAAAACAGGTTTCCGGTATGGATGACTGTTTGGTACGAACAGCCTGGTATCAGAAACGGTAAATGTAGCTGACGAAATCAGTGTTAAAATATTATTTTCCACTGAAGTAAAATGTCTTAAATGTTTGGGAAAAATCTCAGTTTGGAGGTTAAAAGTTAAATATTCAAAAATAAAAATGACATATTCTGAATTTTCTTTCTAACTTAGTGACTACGAAAAAGTAAGAACAAACACAAAAGCTGTTGTTTGTACAATTTTTATCATGAAAAAACACGAATTCATAGGGAAGAGTAGTTGATTTATTCTATAGTTTAAACTGTTAAAATAACATCAGTTAATACTGTTGATAGTGAGCAGTAACATACTTGATTTATCTACAATTTAAGCTATTACAAAAACATCAGCTAATATTGTTGAATAGTGAGTGAACAGTAAATATACTTGATTTATTCACAGTTTAAATTGCTACAAAAACATCAGTTAATATTGTTTGATAGTGAACAGTAATATACTTGATTTATCCACAGTTTAAATTGTTACAAAAACATCAGTTAATATTGTTGGACAGTGTACAGTAGTTCACCTGATTTATTCTGTAGTTTAAAATATTAGGACAACATCAGTTAATATTGTTGGACAGTGTACAGTAGTTCACCTGATTTATTCTGTAGTTTAAAATATTAGGGCAACATCAGTTAATATTGTTGGACAGTGTACAGTAGTTCACCTGATTTATTCTGTAGTTTAAAATATTAGGACAACATCAGTTAATATTGTTGGACAGTGTACAGTAGTTCACCTGATTTATTCTGTAGTTTAAAATATTAGGACAACATCAGTTAATATTGTTGACAATGAAGAGTAGTTTATTTTATTTATCTCGCAGCTTAAACTGTTATGAAAAATGTTGCATAGGATTATATTTAAAGAAAGCTAACAAATCGTGAAAAACATCGTGAATACTGGACCAAGAATTACCAATTAATTTGTTAATAATTTATGGCTACTACGTCATTACATTTCCTGTAAAACATTAATAAAAAATCTTTTCACAACAAATCAAGTATTCAGAAGTTATGTTCCTTGACAATATTACTTAAAATCGTCATCACTAATAGTATTTGAACAAAAGCTACTCATAAAGTCTGTTTACGACTAAACGTATAGAAAAATGTTCGAAAAAAAAAGTAAATCACGTCTAACTTGATTTAATAATTTATTACACTGACTTGTGAGAAATGATGTTTACATCACAATTCACAATATAACTAGAATTCATAATGTCTTTCGAATCCCCATGACACCAAACATTTTTGCCCCTTTCAGACGTAAGGGCGTTATAATGTTACATCGAATCCCACTATTCGTTGATAGAAAAGTAGTTCAAGAGTTGGCGGTGAGTGGTGATGACTAGCTGCATTCCCACTTGTCTTACACTGGAAAGTCAGGAATGGTTAGTGGAGACAGGTCTCGTGTAGCCCTTCCGTGAAATTCAAAAAACAAACAAAACAATCATGATGTCTTACATTGAACTGATTCATCAACGGGTATCTTTACTGGTTTCTTAATCAAACCTGTAGAGACACTTAAAAACTGTCCGCCAGTGGGACGGCGATAACCTAAAACACCTACTATGTTAAAATCCGGGACTCGATTTGCCACGGTAAATACAAGAGATAGTTTGTTTGTTTGTTTTTGAATTTCGCACAAAGCTACTCGAGGGCTATCTGTGCTAGCCGTCCCTAATTTAGCAGTATAAGACTAGAGGGAAGGCAGCTAGTCATCACCACCCACCGCCAACTCTTGGGCTACTCTTTTACCAACGAATAGTGGGATTAACCGTAACATTATAACGCCCCCACGGCTGAAAGGGCGAGCATGTTTAAGCACGACTGGGATGCGAACCCGCGACCCTCGGATTACGAGTCGCACGCCTTAACACGCTTGGCCATACAAGAGATAGACCAATAAGGTGTTGCTCAAAAATAACTAACCAGAGAAACACCTACGCACTATTAAGTAATCATAAATCTTGATTATTACTGATCTTGGTATTTATTACTGTAAAAATAACAAGGTGCTGTCTCCAAAAAGAACAATGTAAGTTTAGGAATACTAAAGTATTTGTTCTCAACAACTACAATGAGTATAGCATTATAATAAAACTGTAAGAGTCACTTCTAACTCAAACACACACTTTAATGTTTGATAACAAAAAACAAATTTAAGTAGTTAACGATAGGTTAAAGGTTATTAGGATTCATAAAGTATGTATGTAAGTTATTCACTAGAAGACACTATTCCTGCTAGAAGTCACGGGTTCGAATCCCTGTCCCGCCAAACATGCTCGCCCTTTCAGCCATGGGGGCGTTATATTGATACGGTCAATCTCACTATTCATTGGTAAAAGAGTAGCCCAAGACATGGCGGTAAGTGGTGATGACTAGTTGTCTTTCCTCTAGTCACTGCTAAATTAGGGACGGCTAGCGCAGATAGCCCTCGTGTAGCTTTACGCGTAGTTAGAAAAATTAAACCAATCTAAAACCTGCTAGAACTATCCATGTTATTAAACAGCAAACTAAACTTACCCATCAGTATGTGGTTGAACGTTATTAGGGTTCATAAAGTATGTATGTAAGTTATTCATTAGAACTGGAGTAAAAGCAGCCCCTGAAGCCACTAATCCTGCAAGAAGACCTCTGTTGTTGGGAAACCACTGCAAACGACAAAAGTTTTCCTTTATAAGCTTTTTAAAAATTGGTGTTTATTATTAACACCAACTGTGATCAAACATCAATAAGTATTGACAATAGTTGAAACTCACTTCTGAACTCTGTTTGAAAATTATAAGTCATTCGTTTTTTCTAAGGCATTTTAATTGTTCTTTTTTATATTTTCATCTCTATTTTAATAAAACCTTTAAAATATCACACCCTTATTTTGGACAGGAGATTGAGCAGTATCGACTCTTTGCTTTTTTGGTTGTTAAGCAAAAGCTATACAATCGGGTATATGTACTGTTATAAACCTTCTGGCTTACAACAGAGGCACTGGAGGTTATCATCGTATTCAATTCTAAAATAATTTGCCCCTATTAATATTTCATAGACAGAAATTGAATTTTCATTCTTATTCTGTTTGATTTCTTCAAGTATTAAGGACACAAAATAAGTGATTCTTTTCAATTACATTTAAAGTATCATTTAGGAAAGTATTACAGGTTTTGAATGAATAAGTTATGAAATATGGTGAGTTATTTTAGTAGTTCGCTGTATACTGCATTAAATAACTACCGCTATGAGGCTAACTTGACAAAACTCAGAAAGTTGATATTCAAAGAAAATAACTCATATGATGGAAACTACTGCAAAATTATAAGCTAAACAGTGAACCAATGTGATAAAACTATAGAGAAATAAAACCTATAGACTGAATAACAAATGGAAACAACGAGAAAGGCCATTAATAAAAAACTAATTAAGAAATTATTCTATACGTAGTTGCGAATAAATATGTATAATTTATACAGTAAATGATATTAACTGCTACATATTTGCTTTATTCATTTTTTGTGTTTTTTTATTATAGCAACGCCACATCGGGCTATCCTTGCTGAGTCCACCGAGGGGAAATATTCATTTTGTGATATCTTGATTATGATGTATT
Organism: Tachypleus tridentatus; assembly: GCF_004210375.1. NCBI lineage: Eukaryota > Metazoa > Arthropoda > Merostomata > Xiphosura > Limulidae > Tachypleus > Tachypleus tridentatus. The sequence goes on from NC_134831.1 coordinate 168,685,919, forward strand.
GAAATTCCTTACCTCCATGGCCACATGCAATGGTAAGCCAAAACAACAGATAAAACCAAGATTAGAAACTACTCCAAGGCTAGCAATCGTAGCTTCCAGACTGTGTTGTATAGTCCAGTAAGTTCCAGCTATTCCAAAACTGATGTTAAATAAACAACACATACAACAAGTAACTCACAATTTACAAATAAAATTTATATTTAACCTACAACTCTATTAACATTCTACCCTCCTACAAAATATTATGGTTTTTCTCTGTAACAAGAATTTCATTATACAAAATATAAATATATTATTTGATAGATTGTTTAAGTAGAGTATTCATGATGAATAAACTGGAATGGACAACAACTATCTGTTGTAAAAACGAAAACGGAAAACTTTCGAAACGTCGTACTCCACATTTGTATGTTTTCAACAGGAAGTTGTCGTCCATTCCAATAAACTCATTATAAATATATTGTTGCGAGACATATTTAGTGCTTTTGTTTACATTACTGTTGGAAGACGCATGAATTTAAGATAGTAAAGCTTGCAAATATAAGACTAGAAAATCTTCATGTTCTAAGTTGCACTTAGAAAACCTAATAAGTTCATGGAGTATCCAGAGACGAGAACTGATTATAAATGTGAGCATTATTGGAACATTGCTTCAGTGAAAATTTTGGTTACAAAGCAGTATTGCGACTAGGGTTAGTTATTCCATATATTCAGGTATTGTATTAATTGACAGTGAAATTGTATTAACAATTTTGCTTTTACATTAGTTGTATGGAATAGGCACAGCGGTGGTAGTGCCAGAGCAGACACTTAGCTGCAGTGTGGAGAAGCTCGTTCCCGCGAATACCAACGTGGCCCGGTATCCACAAAAACTGGATAGAGGTAGACGTTAAAGAGAAATAAGCCAGTCAGTTTTGAATATCGGCGAGATCAGGGTGTGAACCAACGTGAAGTGATACCAGGGCCAGAATAGAACTAAGAATCAGTATAAATCGTGCAGTTCGAGTACTGCTTTGCTTCTATGTGATCCAGGGCAAGAAAAATGACATACAGTTTAGCAAATAGTAGACAGTATTTCTAATCAGGAGTTTCTACTTTTCTCAGATGACTTAAAGATAGGTCGAAGTTGGGGACTGTAAGAAGCCATGGTGGGATGGGCTGACCAGTGAATACAGCAACGTTATCCAAGGTATCAAAGCTTTTTTACTGACTTTGGAGAACCAGCAAGTCCCTCGAGTCCTTTCTGAATGAAAAAGGGAGATATTTACCCTAAAAATGTGTCTGAAAGACCAAAGTGGGGTGTTAATGTTGGACCCCTCAACCTCCAGGATCCTCTCCTCCCTTTACGGGTTACTACGCACGGCCAACACGCGGGTGGATGTTTAGATCTTAGAGGAGGTAAACTGAAAGAACAGAACCTTCCATGGGAGGTCCCCTCACCGCATAGAGAAATCCTCACCGAGGGGTCTTCGAAAGAAAAGTAAAGTTCCTGTCGTAATTCTAACACATGGGACAGTACATTCCCACGAGGGGCATTGGGAGCTACAGTAGTACAAGAAAGATGTGTGCTCAGATTCCATATCCTCACAAAGTTTAAAAAAAAACACCTCGCCTTCTCTGGCCGAGTTTTTGTAAAGTTCACCACTTTCAACTCATTTTCCAGGACTAGGTTCAGCGGAGGAATCAGGAGGCTTGATGCAAAGGCTTCCCTGTGGATTATGCAGTGGGTCCACAGTGTCTCAATAGCTTTACTTTGTATGAATGCCTGCAATCCTCCATAACAGCCGGACATAGAGCGACCACAATTGCTACAGACGCCAATGCACTTAGTCCAGTCTAAGATGTTTTCACACTTAAGTGTCAACGATGTCAAACAAATCTTGAGCGTTTGTACCTGCAGTGATACTTTAACAAAAGAAAAGATCTATCACAATTTTGTCACCATCCACAAATCGTGTGTAGCAAGTCAAAGGAGCATCCTTGTTATTATCTGTCGCCTCATCTAGATGTAATCTGAATTCATTCCCTTTCATTTTCTCAATTGGCTGATCATTGAAGTCTTCAGCTATGTGTTGGATTCTACCACTAATAGTATTGTTGGAGAAAGGTACTTCTGAAAAGCAGACTTCCAGCAGATTCACCAACCATAATGTTAATCATATCGACTGCAGCTGGTAAAATTAGTTCCTCGATGGTGCGAGACTTTTTACATTTTGCGACTTTATATATCACCTTGTAAGATGCTAGAAAGGCATTGCTTGGTATTCGTGCTTGTTTCAAAAATATGCCTTTCTGTTTTTACAATTCTTTTAACTTTCTGGTAAAATAATCACTCGATTTACTAGCGAAGTTAAGTTGATTGGTCTATATGTGACGTTTTAGTTTAATTAGAAGCATGCATCCTGGAGCCAAAACTTTTAGACATAATACACACTGTGGACACTCTTCATGATTAACATCTACTGAAGTAAAACCAAAATCTAGGTAACTATCGTCATATTTGCGTTTCTTCACAACTTTTCCACTGGTCTGTGGTTTTCAATCCTTTTCGTCACCCCCACGTCTTTTTCATGTTAAAAAATCTTTCCATTTTTGTGTGCAAAAACTAAAAATCAACAAAATAATTCATTAAACTTAGCTAGAGATCGCAGACCCTTCATCACAACACAATTCAGTTATTTCGATTACTGACGGATCCGGAGAGACAACAAGTATTGATGCACAAAAGCTAAGAAACCAGAAAGTCCGAGAAGTTACTGGCGTAGCCGAAAGTGCAAGTAAACAAAAATATACCTCAAACGTTCGAGAACGTTATCAAAAGAAATCTAGCGCGAATTAAGTTCAAAATTGCAAACAACCTTAAGCTAGTAGTTCGCACGATGTCCGACAAATAAGATTATCACTGTATTTCCCTAGAAAATGTGTTCCTTTTTCAAAATTAAGCACAAAGCTACACAGTGAGTTATCTGTGCTCTGTCCACAGATTTTCTGCTGTGCAGCGGCGTACTGTTCGAGAACTACAGGTGTAGGCACTATACTATACGAGGTCTGTTCAAAACATACGCGGACTGTTTGAATTGCGTGGCTCCAGTTGGTTCCAGGGGAATCCGCTTGGTGTTGCTAAGTTCGCACAGATCAGCTGATTACGACGCCATTTCCCGATTGCAGATATCTTCATTTGTGTATTAGTTACGTGGTTTTAAGTGAAGTGCGAGTTTTTCGTTTGGCGGATTTCAGAATGAATGACCTGAAGGAGCAACGACTTGCTGTGAAATTTTGTGTTAAACTTGGAAAATCTGCGACTGAAACTTTTGTTATGCTTAACACGGCTTACGGTGATGTTGCTATAAAACGTACGGCATGTTTCAAGCGGCATGAACGTTTTAAGGATGGTCGACAGTCCATTGAAGATGATGAGCGTCCTGGACGTCCTTCCACGTCAACTGACAACCCACACGTCGACAAAATCAACACCCTGGTGCGGGCAAATCGACGTCTGACTGTCAGGGAGCTTGCTGAAGAGTGTGGGATATCAGTTGGATCTTGTTACGAGATTTTGACCGAAAAATTGAAGATGCACCGCGTTGCTGCGAAATTTGTGCCTCAGAACTCTTGAGTTTTTGGCCAAACACTCGATCACTGTTCTTCCCCACCCCACCTTACTCACCTGACCTTGCTCCTTGCGATTTTTTCTTGCTTCCCAAACTCAAAAGACCCTTGAAAGGAAGAAGATTTGAGACGATTCCCAAGATTAAGGCAAATGCGACGAATGAGCTGGAGGACATTACAAAAGAAGCGTACCAGGACTGTTTCAACAAGTGAAAACACCGTTGGGATAAGTGTGTGCGTTGGGAAGGAAAGTACTTTGAAGGGGTCCCAGACTTGTAACTTCTAAATAAAGTACATTTTGTTTTATGACGTCAGTCCGCGTAGTTTTTGAACAGCCCTCGTACAACACCTCACAGTTTACGCAGACACTATACTGTACAACACCTCAAAGTTTAAGCACTATGATCACCTCATTTTTAGGCACTGTACCACACGTCACAATTAGGTACTACATTTCATCGTTCATGTATTTTATTACACATGATTGTTTAGGTATTATACAATAACTCTTACTTTAGGAACTGTATTATATCTCATAACCTATACACTATTCTAAATTGTACCTTATAGCTTAGGCACTATAGAGCACCCCATAATTTAGACAGTACTCATAATTAAATGCTACACTTAGTAAGATGTAAGTTTATAATTAAGCAATGATCTCTTGAAAACTGTAATCACAAATACCAATTAGGAAATCTAGTATCTTTACTGTCTACTATATAATTCAAATGTTGCCCTACCTGAAAATAACAGTACCAATGACGATAGTAGGCTTTTGTCCAATCCGCCCAGCTAACCAAACTCCGATGAATATAAATGACATTACAGATTCACTTGTGTAGATAATCCAGGAAGTCTTTTCATATGTCATGTTATTGTTAACTCTTTCTCTGAGATAAGACGTTAAGTAAGGAGTGATGTTTCCGAACATATGTAGTGTACCAAGACCAACGTACATCAGGAAACATCCCAAAATTGCTGTAAATGGACGAGTTTTCATTTCTAGAAATACCCAGAAACGGTTAAAGGTATCGTAAATGTCAAATGATGGTTTGAAAATAAAAATCTGTATGATTAATCTATATTTTAACACTTGACATTCCGGAAGTTTGGGGTAATATAACAATAAAAACATAATAAATAATTAGAATTTTGAAATTATTCTTCTGGCTCCTCAGAGTGGTGTAGCATCAAGTCTACGGGCTTACAACACAAGAAATTGGGTTTTTGATACCCTCTGTTTGCTTAACTGCAAACAAACAATATTATTATTTCGCTGAAAACCATGTATTTCGACAATAGACTCAGACTGCATTCCGAAAACTTGATGTAAATAAACATTACAAACACGCTTAAACTGGAAATACATTGTTTTAATTTTTCTCATTCTGTGTGTAGTCGAACTACTCAGTGTCTATACACAAATAAGTTATTAAATAAATGGTCTTTTTTACAGACACCATTTGGTCCACCAAACATGAACTGTGGCCCACCAATACGGTGTAAACATAGCACATGCAATAATTATCTCTTATAATATATTTGTCAGACGCTTTCAACAAGAGGAACATGTTAACGATTCACCTCTTAACTGAGTTACAAATTATAGCATATTTCAATATCGGTATTTCTTTTTTTACTATGGGGCCACCTTTAGATGGCTTGTTTGTGGTTAAGATATATCGCTGTGGCACTACGGAGCGCTACCTGTAGAAGCATATTTTTACGAATAAAAGACGTAGAGAGTCTCTTTAAAATGCAACTTTGGAAAGTTCTCACTATCTGCGAGTTTTACATAGATAAATCTGGAATATAAATTGGACAAAGAATAAAAGAACCAACACTATTACATCACGTTAAAATATCGTGATATTTCTTAATATAAGTAACAGAACACAAGAGACAATGTGAAAATTTTCATACTCAGAATAACAGATACTCCGTAAAACAAAGTTATCTAAATAATAATTTAAACACAAGCCCTCAGCTGGAAACTACATTTATGACTTATCCACATCTGAAACCTGCTCCTGCTAAAGATATCCACTAAACAAAAATAAGATTATGTATTATCACAAACTATTAATGTGAAATTGGCCCGAGACAGCTCTCCAATGAAGCCGCGTTTCCAACCTGGCCTATCAGTTCAACCAACCGCAGCTTCTCATACCTTAAAAGGACTCAACGTTGAACAAATTTTTGGAATTTGTGAGGCTCAAAATAACAAAGGATATTTGATCCGAACAATATTTGATATTTAAAATAATAATGAAATTAATGGAAAGTAAGAGATAGATGTGTAGAATATAAATACAATATATTCGACGTTTGTTTTTGTTGAGAGTAGATCAAATAATAAATAAACAATTAAAAGGGCCAATGATTCTAAGTAGATAAAGCATCATCGATTTGTACAGTGTTGCTGTTGATTATGAAGTTTATATAATGCAATTATATAAAACAGAAAGTACGAAAAGTTCCATTTAATATTAAATTATTGGATACAATAAAAGAGGCTTTTGGTGCGTAAATAATTACAACATGCTCAATGATGATTACAATACTAACAAAATGATTTAATTTTCTTAACGAGAGAAAAATATAATAAAACAGCGAGTAAGAAAGCATATGGTGATACGCAAGATGGAATGAAACACACAAACAAACAAGAAGCATTCCACCTGCTAGTTTATGTAATAGTTTACTGTTTTACAAAGGAAGTCATTTGTTAGTAACGTCATCCTCTGACACTATAAAAAAGCACAGTTCATATAAAAAAAGTGAGAAATAACACTTTTTATTTTTACAGTTCAAAATACTTAATAAAAAGGAAAACTAAAATTATAATATACTAAATAAGAGAAGGCAATTTTTGTACCTTAAATTATTAAACATAGCATAAGTAATTAAAATTGGCAATTTGAATAATGGCTTCAATAACCAGATCGATTGAATAGGAAACGTCAAAATAATAACGAAACCAAAGATGCACATATGGTATGGCTTATCAAGCAATCTTATATACAAAGATGCACATATGGTATGGCTTATCAAGCAATCTTATATACAAAGATGCACATATGGTATGGCTTATCAAGCAATCTTATATACAAAGATGCACATATGGTATGGCTTATCAAGCAATCTTATATACAAAGATGCACATATGGTATGGCTTATCAAGCAATCTTATATACAAAGATGCACATATGGTATGGCTTATCAAGCAATCTTATATACAAAGATGCACATATGGTATGGCTTATCAAGCAATCTTATATACAAAGATGAACATATGGTATGGCTTATCAAGCAATCTTATATACTTTGTATCAAATGTACATCTGTGTAACGTGTATAATATTGTTCAAACACTAGAAGTCATGCACGTTTTCTGCTGTATGGACAATACGGAATTAAGTATTCAACTATATGTGTTGTAAGGCTTAAAACAATTTTATATACTTTTGTCTACGATCTTTCCTTATTATAAACGAAAAAGACAGGAATGACTTATGTAGTAGTAGCAAGTATCTTCGCTTTTCCAAACGACTAGGTTTACACAGTGGTGGGTAAGTTAATCAACAATAATCTCATGCATGTGATATCAATTATAAATAAGGCTTAGATCATATTCGAGTCAGAAGCAAATTGACTGGTTATCTTCGAAGGGTTGCTCATGTAGAGTATTTACTGTACCAGGGGCAGGATACATTATTCAGAAAATTTACTATACCACAGATAGGATACATTACTTAGAAAGTTTACTATACCACGGATAGGGTACATTACGAAGAGAATTTACTATATCACGGATAAGAATACTCTTTGAAGATGATTTACTATATCACAGATAGGGTACATTATGTAGAGAATTTACTATATCACGGATAGGGTACATTACGTAGAGAATTTACTATATCACAAATAGGGTACAGTATGAAAAGTATTTACTGTGAGTTTCCAAGTAGCAATCCGCCATCACATCACACAAGGGTACATGATTTCTCATGCAAACGCGCTATGTGATCAGCCTACAAGTGTATCAAATAAATGAAAACAAATAACATGAATTATGTAAATTCTCTAGGTCTAAATTCTAGCTATGAATTAACCTTTGATAACGATGTTCTCAGCTCTCTACATCTGAGTCGAGGGTTCTGTGGTAGATAGGAAATTCTATCTATACTGTCCAAGTATACAACAGTACTAAAGATAGATGACAATTATTGAATAAAATCATTTAGGTTAACTTGATTAATTCCCAGAAACAGGTAAAGAAAGATAATTTGATGATAAAACCAATGGAAACACGAATGCTGAAGTATCATTTGTACAGCATTTAGTGCACCAGAAGTGAGGGAACCGTGACATTGTGAGAATCGCACCAGAGGTTAAACTACAGTTTGTAAAGTGCTAAAAGCACCATATGTTAAGGTACATTTTATACAGTATATTCTAAGCGAGAAGTTAGAGTACAGTTTCTAAAGTGTTCACAGTAATTACAGGCCCATAAACTAGAGTGCAATTTGTTCAGTTAGCTTAGTTTTTGTTAGACGTTGGATACAGTCTGTACAGTCTTCATTCCAACAGTTTGTTTGTTTGTTTTTTGAATTTCGCGCAAAGCTATTCGAGAGCTATCTGCACTAGCTGTTCCTAATTTAGCAGTGTAAGACTACGAGAGGGAAGGCAACTAGTCATTACCACCCATTGCCAAATTTTGTGCTGCTCTTTTACCAACGCAAAGTGGGATTGAAAGTCACATTATAACGCCCCCACTGCTAAAAGGGCGAGCATGTTTGGTGCGACCGGAATTCGAACTCTCGATCCTCGGATTACGAGTCGAACGCCTAAACACACTTGGCCATGCCGGGCCTCATTGCAACAGAACATATGGTATAGCTTTCTTAAAGCATTAGCTACAACAGATGATAGGGTTTCCTTTGACCAGTATTCAATATATCAACGGTTATGTTAATGTTTATAAAATTTTCGAACACAAGAGTTAAAGTACAGTTTAAAGATTATTTTGCACAACACACGTTATGTTGAATTTGTAAATTATTCATGAAACCAGAAGATATACTACAGTTTTATAGAAGTTACTTCACCATAGATTACTAAAGAGTTTATAAATCATTAATTGAACAAAAGGTTGTATTCAATACACTAAAAGCTAGGATAAGGTCTCTTCAGTATTTATTGCAGTTTAAATTTGGGGCACAACTTGTATAGTATTCTCTGTATAGCTACGATACAGTTTCTACTGTAATAGTGATCGACTCGTCACAACAACATAAGTGGTTAGGGTTTTCAGTTATTAATGCATCATTTACTTCAAGAGTTAGGTTTGTTTTCATAGCAACAGAGGTTAGGGTGTAACATCTATAGTATTCTCCATACGAGACATTAGGGTTCACTTTTTACAGTATCCAGTTCTGAAATTTCTTTTGCTTACCTTACGCAGTAATGAAGTTCTCAATGATCTTACACGGTGTTGGCTCCCACGTGGCACAGTGGTAGGTCTAAAAGCTTATAACGCTAGAAACCGAGTTTCAAAGTACATAGTTGGAACACTGCAGCTAGCTCCTTGTGTGGCTTTGTGCTGTCAGTAAACAACAAACAGTAATAAACAGCTTGTTTGGTTGTTTGTTTTTGAATTTCGCGCAAAGCTACTCGAGGGCTATCTACGCTAGCCGTCCCTAAATTTACAGTGTAAAAACTAGTCATCACCACCCACCGCCAATTCTTGGACTACTCTTTTACCAACGAATAGTGGGATTGATCGTAACATTATAACGTCTCCACGGCTTCAAAGGGGAACATGCTTGGTGCGACGGGGATGAGAACCCGCAATCTTCAAATTACGAGTCGCACGCCTTAACCCACCTGGCCAAGCCGGGCCAGTAATAAACAGAGTCCTGGGATTATTTTACTTTAACTATACAATTCTGAAGTTGTTATAGAATAACTAATACAGTCCTGAGGTTAGTGTTGGTTTACATATACATCCCTGAAGTTGAAACTGGTTTACTCACACAGTCCTAAATTTGTTATTTGTTTACATATACTATTTAAGTTGATATCGGTTTTTCATGTACAGTCCTTAAGTCATTTATGGTTTACATGTACAGTTCGGGTGTTGTTACTGGTTTACATATACAGTTATTAGGTTTTTATTGGTTTACTTGTATAGTTTTAAAGTTATCGATTAAAAAGTGTTTTACTTACATACTCCTCAACTTCTCATTAATTTTCTAAGACAAACGATAGACTAGCAGACTGTAGATTTGATTGCTTACAGCAGAAGACTTGAGATATACCTTCATACATAAGAAATGTTTCTCGCGACGACGTTTGTCAGAAAATATTTGAAGGTTATATATCAAAACAATGGATATGGCACTACCGCCCACTGTGCGAAAAGCTAAAGGAGCATGTGAGTTCTGTTTCAGATACAACTGTTGATAACTGAAATGGGAGATTTCAATCCTGGATAATCGTATTCTGCCAACAGTGATAGTCACGTGCACATGTCATGTGCATACAGTATTTCTGTACAATTATAAACACCAGCTATAAGGAACTTTAAGAAAACCTTCGCTCTGTCAGTATAAAACAAACTGAGAACATGTAAATAACGAACTTAAAAGGTTTTATTCGTGAAATCCAAGATAGTCTAAACATGTTATCTGTAATATAAGACACAAGACTGAATAAATATGGTTTATATTTGCTAAAGCACATAGAAACGTATAACATGCAAGTTGTTTAATTGTTTCATGCGTTGCAATTGTTCTTCACTTGTTTCTGTTTGCGCCAAGTACTTGAATTTTCAAATTACAACGCCATTATACTAAGCTAATTCACAGTCAAGATATAAACTTCCTTCCACTAATTTTACTCCGCTACATATCCCCAACACGTAAACTTCCTTCAACTGGTTCTGAATCACTACTTATCTCCGTACTTTATAAAGTTTTTTTTCATATTTTCACTCAAAATGTCAGGTTGTACTGGGGGATAAAATAAATGTTTAGTTTTGAAAAGAATGATATGTGAGGGGAATAAAGCAATTTTTGTCTTCTTCCATCAACAGTGATTAACTGATAAGGGTATGGATTATTTTTAAGGATGCTGAATTTTATTTCAGTTAAAATCTAATGGTGTTACTATGAAGTGTTTTTTTCCAGAAAGATGTGGTACAGCTTCATGTTGCACTTTTTGTTCGTAAAGTACTGGACAATAGCATGGAAAGGATAGTATAGAACGAACTGACGTCTGTAATGAAGAAATGTAAAACTAGAAGGTACCTAGACCAGCAGTTTGATTTGGTTTCAATTTCGCCATCCGTTCCTACTTTAGCAGTTAAAGTAAAAGACTAGAGAGAAGGCAACTAGCCATCATCATCACCCACCACCAACTCTTAGGCTACTCTTTTACCAACAAGTAAGGGGATTAATTGTCACATTATAACGCTTTCACGGCTTGATGGGCAAGAATGTTTGGCGGGACAGTGATTCAACCCCATGACCATGAGATTGCTTTCTAATCTCCTGGCTCTGTCAGTCAGAATGTTCTTGTTTCAAGTTAATATTAAGAAACGAAATTGCACCGACAAGAAACAGGTGAGTTGTACTTTTATGTGACTGCTTTGAAAATTGCGTGTATGGTAAAACTGTCAGAATGTTCTGTTATACCATACCTGAAGGATATAATTTTCATAATATGCTTAAGGTTAAAAAAATAGATAAAAAAAGCCATTGTTTATACTTAAAAAATCATAAAATAAAATGTTTCTAACAAGCAGTTAAAGTCAACATAATTTCTTAATGTGTTTTAACTTTATACCCCTATAGTACTCACATATCTGAGATTAATCTGTGTGCGTGTCTCTTCCAAGCCCTAACACAATACTCACCACTAACACAATCACTGTTGTTCAGTGCTAAGTTACGTGCTTTTCTTATAGCAAAGCTACATCAGGTTATCTGCTGAGCCCACCTGATCTTATCGTTATAAATTTGTAAATTTACCGCTGTTCTAGCAAGGGGCAAACCCAAATCTACACAACAGGCTGTCTGTGCTCTGCTCACCAAAGCTATCAAATCAAGATTTTCAGCGTACATGTAAGTAAAACGTCAGACTTAAGTATCCAACATATCGCAACATTTGTTAACAAAACTTTAAAAATATACTAATACAGCATTTACAAAAATATTTTAATTTATAAAACACAGCCTAGTGAGGTATACTTGTGTTCTAGCATGTTATTAGCCCAATAAAATAAATCATCGTTGATGAAACATGAGACATTTCCCAAAATATGATCACAGAAATCTCTTTATTTAAGAAATTCTGCACCATTATTACTCCTTCATATCACTTAAAACTAACGAATTTAATCACATCCTAATAGACTCTCATCAGTATATTCAAGTAAAATTATAAACTTATCATGTATCACACACACTAAAACATTTGTTAACAAAACTTAACGTTAGGAAAATAAGTCTTTATCCAGGATTTATCACAAATAATAAGCATACATTCTATTTTTAAAGCTTTTACTTATAAAATCTGTAAAAAGGTTTGAAAACCATTCGAATTTTGTTGCTTCTTTTGTCTACAAGAAAAGACGATTTTGTTCACGTTATAATTTCAACATGTTTACTGTTTATTATTACTGAATATATTTTACAACCAAATAGCTTCTCTAACAAAAAAGAACAGTATTTTCATGCTATTAAAAACCAAACAGTCACTAAAAATGAATTTATTTATTCTTCCAGTTAACATTACAATACAGAAGTTACATGTACATTCATGACATTCCCAAGAGTTGAGGGTAAGTTATCTTCTGTTTCTGATTTACTGCTTTCTGTTTTCTATCAGACATTTGTCGTTTAAAACGACTATTCTTTACAAACTCACCAAAATGTATACATAGTGTAATTGTTTAGACATGCAAATAAATATCAGTATCATCCCTCTTATATTTTGGGTTGCGTTTTTCAAAGTTATTCCTCTGACAAATTGACAGCTGAATAACATTTTATATTCACAAATAACAGTAACTGAAACATGTGTGAACTATAAGATACTGGGTTGTCAAGTACATTTCATTCATCCTACGTATCCGTTCTTGTATGCTTTCTATTCATTTAGTCTCTCCAACCGATATTTATTCATTAGTCATACAGCAGTCAATGCACACAATTTGAGAACCAACATATTATTTCGTCTGGACAAACTGAACATTATGAAAACGAGGACTAATATATTTCACCTGATATATAACAACACAGAAAACTGACATTAACTATAAAAATAAAATTATTCTCACATAGATATTGAATATTGGTTGAAGAATGTGTTAAAAACTGCAATGCTACGTAACTCTACCACTTGGAATAATAATGTTAAATAATGCAATGTTACGTCACTCTACCACCTGGAACTCACTGTTAACTACTGTAATGTTATATCACTCTACCATCTAGAATCCATCGTTAAAAAAAATGTGATAGATAAAATAAAGCTAATGTAATACTTTATTACACTACTTTATACAGTTCTTCCATATGGTGTTATAACAGTTTTTACAAATATACAACAAAGTTTCAGAATAACAATTCATCTCATCTTCCATAACTACAACAGTAGAAGCTCAACAGTAAAATACATGTTGCTGTGAAGACAGTTAAATATACATTATACAGGAAAAGAAAATATAAGAATTGATATTCTTTATTTAAAGAAATCTTTTGTATCCAATCAAAAGTAAGAAACTGATAATCATAACGTGATAGGGATGGTGATCAGTTCATTTCCACTGTACGACTTTGATTGTTGTGTTAGTATTTTTCAGGAAATACCATTGACGCAAGAAAACATATGTAAAGAATAAAACAGGCAACGTTTGTTTACTAAACAATGAAAATTATAGATATTGATTCTGTGAAGAGAAATAATTCATGTGCTAGGCCTCCATATAAAAATTAATGTTTATAAGTGTTTACCGACGACATTCGTTAAATTTGTACAAAGGACAATGTTAGGAAATGTTTTCCTTTACTCTTATGACCTCATTAGATGATATTTGTACATCCTGCTTTGTAATAATTGACCTATTTAACAAATTAAGTTAAAGCAGAAAATTTAAAATGTAGTAGAAATGTGCCCTAATTTTGTACAATAAACTATGAGGATCGTGAAACAGTTTCCAGTTACTATACCAAAATTTACAAAGTCAACCAATTCTGGGTGATGAATGATAACACCCCTTTCGCCACATACATGATGGATAAACATTATAATGATATTAACGACTAGTTTGTACGTAGCGAGGGTGGGGGTGCTGCAGATGCTAGTGAGCTTCCTGCCAATAAAGACTTGTTTGCCAAATATAACCAACATTTCAACCTGCATAAAGTGAAACTGCAAGGTAAAGCTGGATTGTCCCATAGTGACGCGGCTGCACAATTGTAGCTGTAGCTCCCTGAATTTATTAAGAAGAAAGATGTTTAAGGGAGACAAGAGAGGGCTCTTTTATAAGAAGATGGACAACAGGACATACATCACTAAGGAGCAGAAGGCAGCATCTGGATTTAAAGCCCTTAAGGAGAGGCTTAATTTCCTTTTTTGCAGGAACACATAGGGTGACTTTAAATGCATGTCTAATTAGTGTATCATTTTGCAAACCCGTCCCTATTAAAATGCAAGAATAAGCAACATTTGTTTCTTGTTAGGCGTTCAAATAAAAAGGATTGGGTAATTATGCTATTCAACGACTGGTTACAGAATCATTTTGTACATGAGGTTAAAGAATACCTGGCGAAAAAGAACTTCGACTTCACGATTCTTCTAGTTTTGGATGATGCTCCTGCCCATGACCCTGATACACCTTAATTCAGTCATCTTAATGTGGAGATAATAATTTTACTTCCCAATACCATTCCCATTCTGCAAACGACGGACCAAGGAGTAATAATAAAGTCACCCAAGTCTAATCATACAAAAGAACTTAGTCACGTTTCTGAAAGTTTATAACATTAAAGGATTGCATCTTATCACCAAAATGTCATGGAGCGAGGTGGAAAAGTCTACCGTAAATGCATACTGGTGTAATTTTTGGCCTGAAGTCGTGAACGATTTCATGAGATTTCCAGCAGTTAAGAAGGAAGTTGCTAATATTGTACAACTTGCTAAACAAATCAGAGATGAGGGATTTTACAATACGAGAGATGAGTTGTTGGTTGAGCTGCAGCAATACCATTACCAAGAGCCAACGAATAAAGAACTTGAAGAACTGATAACCTCCATTAATAACGAAAACGATGCTGAAGAGACAGAGCCCTCTTAACTCATCCTCACAGTAAAGGCTGGTCCGATTTTCTACAGAAAGCAGATATAGTTGCAGAAATGGCTGTAGACATGAATCTCACAATGCAAAGAAGCATTTAGTTTAATGATGTTATAGCACCCTAAAGAGAAATCTTGAAAATTTTGTGGAGGAAACTCAACCAGTAAAAAATTACTGACCTCGTGAAGCACAAATTAGGTGATGTTACGCCTTGTGACCTCATTACATCGACTTCTACATCTGTTCCATCAGAGTTTGAGGCAGAACTTTTCGATGATCCAGATCGTCCAACCAACCACTGAGTTTCCAAATCTTTTATTGTCATCATTGCAAGTCGTCCTTTTGTCACTGAAAAGTCTTTGTCTTCATCATTCGTAGCTGAGTATTAAAATAGAATGCAGTACTGTATTATTTCATTTCATATATTTAAAGGTGCATGATATTATATGTGAATGTTATTATGATTTCATATTTTTACTTCATAAAAAATAATGCATAGTTAGGGCTTTCTTTTACGTGTAAAAAAATCCATATATAAGCATTTATCAGAGACTTAACGTGGCTGTGTTCCTGTAAGTAGTAAGGTTGCTGCTTCACAGGCGAAAACTGACATGACACATGAAGAAGGAGATGTTATTAAAGATCACGAGGTCATAGCTCAAAAGTTGCCACCAAAGAGTAAGTCGTTAGGGGCATGTTTCTAGGGGCCACAATAGGTGGCCATGATGGATGATTACCTAATAGTATCACAAAGTAGATAACGTACTTCTAGGCAGCTATGACTAATACGATGCATATCTCATCATGTCTATAATTTATTATTAACTCGTTTGAAAAAGGATAATGTAATAATTAAAACGCATTGTTTAAAGATTCTTTGTTCTAATTCATTAATATATTCATAAATAAATCAAGTCCAAAAAAAAAACTCTTATCAATAATTCACTAATTTGTTCTAAAAAGAATACGTAACAACAGTTAACCAAATCATATTAAAAATAACGGTTATCACTAATTCATTCTAAAATGCCGACAAAACTTCTTGTTTAAAGTTTTTAGTATTAGCTACAGTGTCACACACACACTCAAACATTAAGGAATATTTAAATGTTTACTCACATGACTGTATAAATAAAACAAATATCTTTGGGATAAATAGACAGGAAACGCGATAAAAACAACAAATATTCTGATCGCTTAAACAAAACTGTCAAACAATCTATAATGTCTCTTTCAGTATCACTCAAGGTTTTGATAATAATAGAAAATACATGCTTTTCAAATCACGTTTTATAAATCTAGTATGTTTACAATCTAAATAAGCTGTTAACGTTCATTAAACTAGGTTTCAATTGAGAACTCGTATATTTGCCGTATAACACACAAAGTTATACAATGGTACCTCGGTTCTCGAACGACTCCCTTCTCGAACAATTCGGTTTTGGAACATATTGTTTGAGAAAAAAATGTCTCGGTTATCGAACATAAACTCGGTTCCCGAACAAAGCTGTCGTGGCCCGAACCCCCGAAATAACCAGAACGACCCTTCGGCCATTTTCGGCCCACGCCAAGCTTGCCCAAAACATTTTACCCGCACCTGTCGCTAAATCCACACCCCCGCTAAAATCTGCTGTGAACGTTCTCTTTTTTTTTCTTTTCTAAATATTCTGATTAAATAAGCCACCATGGGGTCAAAGAAGGATAATGAAAGCAGCAAACCAAAAATAAAAGTTGTTAGAGCCACAATAGAGGTGAAAAAATATCTCATAGCGAAGTATGAGAATGGTGTTCGCGTGTCTGACATTGCTATATAGTTTGGTATACCGAAGTCTACAGTCTGCACTATACTTAAAAATAAAGAGATCATTAAAGGAGCTGATGTTGCAAAAGGAATGACAGTGCTTACGAAACAAAGATCACAAACAATGGAAGAGGTAGAAAAACTGCTGTTGATTTGGGTAAACGAAAAACAGATAGCTGGTGATAGCATTTCTGAGACCATCACTTGTGAGAAAGCAAAGCAGTTTCATGCTGACCTCCTGAATAACACCCCTGGAACGAGTGCTAATACAAGTGATGCCTTTAAGGCTAGTAGGGGTGGTCTGAAAAATTTAGGAAGAGAAGTGGCATACATAGTGTGGTGAGACATGGGAGGGTGCCAGGCAGAAACAAACCTCATTAGACAAGTTTTTAGTGAGAAATAGGTCCAGTGAGTCTCAAGCAGGTTGTAGCAGTGCAAAGAGACAGAAAAGGGAAAGAACCCCAGAAGGAGAGTTACCTGACGTTTTTATGGAAGCTGACTCCCCTTCCAAACAATAATAACGCTCCTATTCTCCACGTTCCTCACCACCTTTCACTTACGCCATCAGCTCTCCTCAGCAGAGGTAAAGTGCAGTTAAATTTTCATTTGTTTTTTATTGTGTTTATAGTTTTTGTGGTTGACTTTATGCATGTATTATTATAAGGTATAAATAAGCAATATTTTTACTTAAAATGCTTCATAATGCGTAATTTTTGGAGGTCTCTAACGGATTAATTTAATTTACAGTATTTCTTATGGGAAAAATTGATTCGGTTTTCGAACAGCCTTCTGGAACGGATTAAGTTCGATAATCGAGGTACCACTGTATGCAAAAGTTTAGCTTCTTTAAATAAAAACGCTAACTGTACATTCCCAATATCTGACAGGTCAACGTAGAATTATAGCATACTGTACCCGACATACAGCAAATGTTCATTGTATCAGTCAGCTTAGAACAAAGTGAAGGGTCGATTCTACTTAAATATATAATATTTCATTATTATTTAATTACCTCATATTTCGAAACATAGTTGCTATATATTAGAAGATTTCAACTATTGTACGTTGAGGTCATTGACACAAACCAATTCTATAATAAAATTTGTAATTAACCATGTCTTACATCGTTATTATGTCACAATTACACTGTTATAAACTATAAGTGTTAAATTTTGTTGGAAACTAAAATATTGCATCACTCTGCTTTGATCAAATGTTGTACAAATAGAATATTGTTGCCCGTAGTAGTTATAAATATATAAACATTATTATTGTATACTGAGGCCTGGCACCTCCATTATTGTTATCTAAGCAATATCTACAATTTGTGTTATTCAGTGGCCAAACTTTATCCGTTTTATTCTCTACACAGGTTTTCTTATGTCATTTGTAAATCCTGAAAATTATCACACACAACCACCAAAGTCAACAGTTCGTAGTGATGAAAAAAAGTCTTATATGAGACTGCTGTATGGTAGAAATGAACCAAACATTGTATTTCAGTCCTTACTTTTGATTGGATATAGAAGTTTTTAAAATAAACAATATTTACTCTTGTGTTTATGTTACGTCCATAAAGTATATTTAACTGTCGTCATAGCAACACACGTTTTACTGTTGTGATTATGGAAATTAAGAACCAGTCATGGTTCAAGAATTAAATGAAAAACGTACATGTTTTAGGTACAGTAATTGTAATCGACCACTTTAGGGTATGGTACTAAGCAAAATGGGGAACAGAAAATTCTAACAATGTTTACCACATACAAAGACCATAACGTAAACACATCTAAATTCAACTCACTTTTTCATTTTACAGGTGTTTCACGAAACCTAAAGGTGGTTCATCTCAACTAGTTAGCAACTAGCTATAACGTAATCACACCAATGCACAATGTTTATCTAAAACGGCAACTGGAAGGACATCAGCGATTTAACAAAGTTCTCTCATATTCTTCCCCTCAAGCTATTGTCCAATACTTCTCAAGTCAGCATAAAGCTGTACCTCAAATTTTTGAAAGAAACACTTCACAATAATACCATATAACCGACAAAACACGTTTTTTTTTAATTTGTCACAGAGGGCACATGGTAGTCGCCACTTGTCTACAGATCCTCTCAATCTTCATACATAATTAACTCACCAGACTTTGTTTAATACTAGAACAGCAGATCTAAATTTGGCGTACTAAGGAAAAATTTGCACATTTGTCATATTATTAATCACTTTTGATGAATGAGAAGGAAAAGACGATACAATACTTTTTTACACACTATAAATAATTTCTACAATTAAGTATTTATTTCAACTCAAAGTATGGTCTATCTTGATTAAAATTTCGTTATTTCTTAAATACTTAAACTACAATCACAAATACCGAAGTGGAAATGGATGGAAGTGGTGTGCATCTTGAATAAGAACTTCAGGAATGTTTAAGTAAACCTGTGGTTCGAAGTGGTCACGTGGTTAAGTTGCTTGACTTACAATGTCAGGGTCACGGCATCGAATCCTCGTTCTACCAAACCCTTTCAGATTTGGGAGCCTTTTTATGTTATGATCAATTCCACTATTCGTTGGTAAAAGTGTAGCCAAAAAGTTAACGTGAGTGATGATAACTACCTACCTTCTTTCTGATGTCACACCGTAAAATTAGGAATGGCTAGTGCAGATAGATGTCGTGTAGCTTTGCGCGAAACTCAAAACAAAAACAAGACAAATTAAATAAACCAATAAGATCTTCAGGACTGCTGTATTAAGTAAACCAATAAAAACTTCAGTAGTGTGTGATTCACCCAATAATAATTTGAGGATGTGCAAGTAAACACTTCCTATACTGACCTCTGCTACAGTGAATGAATAATTCACAAATTATATCCCAACTTACAAGCATGAAGAATCTTAAAGAAGCAGAAAAATTCATAATTCTATCTGTATGTATTATTTATTCTAAGAAAGTTTCATACATATCTATAAATCCAGGTCTATTCTAAGATAACTTTATATTGGTATATTTTATAATAGCTTTGTAAAAAACTGTATAAATAAGGAAAGCTAATCTATTCTGGAATAGCTCTAAACAGAACAGTAAAAACTGATATATTCTACGACAGCCTTATATAAAAAGAAAACTGTCTATTCTAAGATAACTTTATACAGAACAATAAAACTTTTTCTATTGTAGGACTCTCTATATACATATATATGTTTGTGTGTGTTTATTCTAAGATAACTTTATACAGAACAATAAAACTTTTTCTATTGTAGGACTCTCTATATACATATATATGTTTGTGTGTGTCTATTCTAAGATAACTTTATACAGAACAATAAAACTTTTTCTATTGTAGGACTCTCTATATACATATATATGTTTGTGTGTGTCTATTCTAAGATAACTTTATACAGAACAATAAAACTTTTTCTATTGTAGGACTCTCTATATACATATATATGTTTGTGTGTGTGTGTGTTTATTCTAAGATAGCTTTATACAGAACAAAACTTTTTTCTATTGTAGGACTGTCTATATATAACAGTAAAACTTGGTCTATTCTGGGATAGCTTTATGCAGAACTGTAAAACTTGGTCGATTCTAAGATAGCTTGATACAGAACAGTAAAACTTCGTCTATTTACGACAGTTCACACAGAACAGTAAAATTATGTTCTATTGGAGGACAGTTGATAGAGAATACTAAAACTTCGTCTATTCTGGAATAGCTTTATTCAGAATAGTAAAACTTAGTCTACTGTAGAATAGTTAATTCAGAACAGTAAAATTTGCTCTGTTTTAAAATAGTTCCACAGAGAAGAGTGAAACTTCGTCTATTGTACGACAGTTTATACTAAACACTAAAATGTGGTCTTTTCGAGAATAGCTTTATATAGAACAGCAAAACTTTGTCTACTGAAAGTCTCTCCAGTGGCATAACGGTACGTCTCCGGACTCATACAGCTAGAAACTAGGTTTCGATACCCCTGGTAGGCAGTGCACAAGTAGGTAAGTATTTCATGTTTATTGGCACAATATTACTAGGCTATCTGTGCCAAACAAGACGTAGTACACTCTAATGGTATATAGAAATGAAGGTATAAATACGTAAAATATGTAAAACTAAAACCTGTCTGGAAGACTGAAGCATTAAATTCAAACTTGCTGTCAGTCACCTGAAGATGGCCTTTCCAGTTCTGAGTTCAGGTCAAAATAAAATTAAAATGTGTAAAAGAAATCATGCTAAAACAGTGTGTAGTCCAATAAAAACCTTAAATTAAGTTAAAACGACCAATGGCTCGTACAAATGTAAACATTGAGTGAAGCAGCCAGTATCATATATGACATTGGTTAATGTCAAGGGCAAACCTACCTTAAAATATGTTTAAAATTGTGTCATCGTTCTGGTTGTAACGACGGCATGATAATAAAATATATATACGATTGTGACCTGAGTGCCAAACAGACCACACATTGGTGCATGAGTAACATTTAAACGAAGTGGTGAATTAAAAAACTGTGACAATGCGTAGCCAAAACAACTTCCTCCCTTCGATCTTTACAGAAATAAAATGGCCAAAGAACTAAAGAAGGTTTGATTTGAAAAAGCTTATTATTTCTTTGCTCACTCCAGGTCGACTGCCAACTGGTGTATAGTCGGATGTGATAACTGGACCATAGTCCATGTATGGAACAGGTTCGGCTGTGATAGAGCCAGAGCAGATGGACTTTGCCGCTCTGTCAGCTAGTTCATTCCCACGAATACCAACATGATCTGGTATCCAAAAAAACTGGACAGAGATAGATGATAGAGAGAGATGGGCGAGATTGTTTTGGATATTGATAAGAATAGGGTGAAAACTAACATGGAGTGACGTCAGGGCCAATAGACAGCTCAGTGAATCAGTATAGATCGTAAAATTCATATATTGCATAGTTTCAATATGATTCATGGCAAGAGAAATAGAATACAATTCGGTAGTGAACACAGAAACTGAAGAACTACAACCGAACTGTAACAAATCAAGGCAGTATCTACAGAGTCACCTGATTTTGAACCATCCGTATATATGGGAATGGATGGATTGTTTGAAGGATGTTCAGCAAACAAAGAAAAGTTGAAAATCATTAGCTGTGGTCAACTTAAGTATATGATTGATTGCAGTTTGTAGCTGCCGCTCAATAAACCTCATATTTGATGATTGACGAGATGTGAAAGTCATCAACGAAAAAACCATTTGCAACTGTAGGCTATTCAGTGATGGCATTAATCTTTATAGTGAAAAGGGTGACACTCAGAAAACATCCCTGAGGGACTCCAAGTTCCTGTGGAAAAAAAAGGAAAGTGTTGAGCCCACACGGACCTGGAATCGGCGGTTCATTAAAATATGCTTAATAAAAAAATGGCAAATTGCCACGTAATCCGTATGAGTGAAGGACTCGCAAGATGCCATATCTCCATGTTGTATCATAAGCTTTCTCTAAATCGAAAAACAATAGAAACAATAAAAAAAATAGAAACAAGATGTCGTTGCTTCAAAAACGCTTCTCGAACTAATGTTTCAAGGCGAATTAAGTGGCCTATCATGGAGTGTTGTCTTCGGAACCCACACTTCAAGGAACCAAACAAGACGAGCATTAATCATCCTCTCTAAGGTCTTACTGAGACAACTCATCAAAGCAATGTGATGGTAATTCAAAGGAATATTTGGATCCTTCCCAGGTTTAAAAATAGGGAGTACAATAGCTTAGCACCAAGCATCAGGAAATACATTCCTCTACCATATCCGGTTAAAGACAGCCAGGAGAATAGTAAGAGAGGCAGGAGAAAAGTGGCGTAGCATCTCATAATGTACATCATCAGGTCCAGCTGATGTATTGCCAGACTGATGAAGGGCAAGTTTGAGTTCCACCAGTGTAAGAAGGCGATTGTAGTCATAGGGATGATCAGTCGAAAAGGAAAGGAGCAGATGCTCAGCTCGTGTTTTAATAGCTAAGAATCAAAGGGATGAGTTTGAAGAGCTAGATACATGAGAGAAACATTAACTGAAACTATTGGCAATGCTCTGAGCATCAGTAACTTCATAGCCATTGAATATTAAGATCTTGCCCCATATGACTTTTGACCTTTAGGGATAGAAGTAAAATAGGAAGGATGTGAACCATCACAGGTAACACAGTGCAATTCTAGTTGGCATTCAAAAGCATCATGGTCTTTACTAGCACAACGGGCACGTTAAGGAACCACGACAAGATGTTTTCGAGTGACCAAATCATTGACAATGAAAACATCCAACAGGGTTAAGAATATAAGGCCATACCTTACAATTCAGATATCCTGCCTTGATTGTGGTAGGAAGGCATAATGTTGTAAATGTTAGTATTAGAGCATTTGTCGATTCCATAGTACCGTCGCTACGAGTAAAAATTAGGCGCACGGCTGTAACACCTTGGCTGGTGAAACCTGCGAAGATCTCTGACTCTGGAACGGCCTTTAAATCACTCTCAACTATAACTCCTCTGGAAGAATTCAAAGTAGAATGAGAAGTAATCTCAATGGGTATATCCCCAATGGCCTTCGACTTCAAGAGAAGTTTGGAATGTTGTGATGAAGCCGTTTCCACTAAAATGTCCCCAGTCCATAATTTTTTACCAATTTAGGTGAGCCAGCAAGCCCTTCTGAATAAAAAATGGAGACATCTGTCCCTAAGTGTTTATCACTTAAAGAATGTATAATTAAAATTCGCGTGACAGGTTCAAGTTGTGAGTTTGACCTACAAAGTCATCAATGCGCAGTCGTTTGCCAGTAGTCGGAATTTTCTCTATGCTGTCATGCTTGATCATTTTTTCATTTGAGGGGTATCCATAATAAAAAAAATATTTTGGTGCCCACAGACCCCATCCACCATGGATCCCTACGAGGGAATGCACTAAAGTGCCATATAAGATCACTGCAGCTATTGATCTTTGGGGCAACTCCAAGACTGCCCGTCTTCCGGAATTCAAGGCCAAAAGTGGTGTGTTGAAGTTGGACCCCTCAACCAACCAGATCCTCATCTATCTTTCACGGGTCAACACACACAGCAAACACGCAGGTGGATATTTACATCCAAGAGGAGGTAAACTGAAAGCAGAGAATCGTTCTCTGGGGGTCCCTTTACCACGCACAGGAATCCACATCGAGGGGGCAAATACACAGATAGCCCTTTGTTTAACTTTGTACTTAACTACAAAACAAACAAATCTACTGAAAGATACTTTCATCCAGATAACAGTAGGGAACTGGTTATAAGAACAGTTGTTTCACATTCCTTCTTATTGGTACAGGCAAGACTTTCTCACAGTTTAAACGTTCTGGCTGTGAAGCCACTTTACTCAACGTTGGTACATTATAAAACATTTTTTCCCATTATTACAAAGGGTAGTGCTGATTGGCTAAATCTGTCTCTTTAAATTTATTTAGTTCTGGTTAACTGAAAGAAGACCTTATTTCTTTATCGAATATTGTCTGTTCGTTTTGTTCCAGTTTGGTTATTAGATGAAGTGAAGTACGAAACCTATTTTATTCCTTCAACACAAACCAAATAATATATATTTTATAAAAGCAACATTTTAACTTCCAGTACAACCTTAAACTTTGAGTAAAAGAAAAAACACATAATTTATTCAACAAGTAGAAACAGGTGAAGCAGCTGACGAATTTGACGTGTTAGTAGTGAAGTAGAAACAGGTGAAGTAAATGATGAATTTGGGGCGTGTGTATTGGAGGAAAAAAAGGGGAAGTAAGTAATGAATCTGGGGTGTGTGTATTGGAGGAGAAACAGGTGAAGTGATGAATTTGGGGCGTGTGTATTGGAGGAGAAACAGGTGTAGTGATAAATTTGGGGTTTTTGTATTGCAGGGGAACAGATGAGGTATGTATTTAATTTTGGGTGTGTGTATTGGAAAAAAAACAGATGAGATATGTATTGAATTTTTGGCGTGTAGTGGACGAGAAACAAGTGAGGTATATATTGAATTTGTGGCGTGTGCAGTGTAGGAGAAACAGATGAAGTAAGTGACGAATTTGGAGGGTAAGTAGTGAAGCAGGTGGCGAATTTGGTGAGTAAGCGGTGGATTAGATACAGTTGAAAATTTGGGGAGTAATTAGTGAAATAGAAAAGGGTGAACTACATTTGCATCTTGGGTAAAAGGATGAACTAGGTGTGCATATCCGAGCATATGTAGTGGAGAACTTGAGGCGTAAGTGGTGAAGTGGAAACAGGTGGTGAATTCGAAACGTCAGTAGTGGAGTAGAAACAGATAATATTTGCAAATTTGGATTCTCACAGTCAAAAGAAACGAATTGAAAGGGGTATAGGTTAGTTACCTTCCACATGTAGTGTAGTAAAAAATAATTGAAGACGTTGTGCAAATGAAGGCACATTCAATCAAAAACAAAGAAAAATAGGAGCACAACTTGAGC
The DNA here is from genome assembly GCF_004210375.1 of Tachypleus tridentatus. NCBI lineage: Eukaryota > Metazoa > Arthropoda > Merostomata > Xiphosura > Limulidae > Tachypleus > Tachypleus tridentatus. The sequence continues at coordinate 168,711,153 of NC_134831.1, forward strand.
ATTATGAAGTTATAACACAAATAATATATATATCTACATATACCTTACGACATATCTCTGTTTACCGCTTAGATATTGTATTTACAATGTGATCAAGTGTTTCCACACAGTCAAGGTGTGGTCATAAACTGGGGATAAACCAAACTGCATCAGTCAACAAATGCTACGCCTGTTCACCATATGGCAGAGAGGTTTAGTTAACTTAAGTATTATTTGTTCCCAGTAGTTTCAGAACAGAATGTGTTCAAACAATTTTGAATATTACAAACAAAGCGTTTTAATTTGGTTTTTTTCAAGATTTGTTCTTTTACCTTCTTTTATTTATAAAGCGAAATCTTAAATTTCGTCTGGTTTACATAATTCTACAGAATGTCCACATCTACAAGTGGACAAAACTTACTGGGAGAAAACAAAACAATACAAAAACATGTATTTCAGAATCAACACCTGTTTTAGATAAGCAGTTAATTTTCTCCAGTGTATGCACATCACAACAAAAGCAACTGCTGATGACGTACCAACAATTTTGGTATAATACTTTTGCTCCATTTCAGAACAGGTGGTTAAGGCACTCGACTCGTATTCCCCGTTACAACCAAACATGCTCGCCCTTTAAGCCGTGGGGGCGTTATAATGTGATGGTCAATTCCACTATTCTTTGGTAAAAGAGCAGCCCAAGAGTTGGCGGTGGGTGGTGATGACTACTGCTTTCCCTTTAGTCTTACATTGTTATATTAGGGACGACTAATGCAGATAGAAGCTTTGTGCGAAATTCAAAACAAGCAAATAAGCCATTTCAGAACACCGTGGTCTAAGAAAGATATTGTATTAAACAGTGAGAGTAAACCAAAAAATAACATTAAGACAGCGAAACTAAATAAATAATAACTTTGGGACAGTGAAAGTAAACTAATAATAAATTCTGAACAATAAGAGTAAACTAATAATAACATCAAAACAGTGAAAGTAAATCAATAGTATATTTGGAACTGTGAGAGCATACAAGAAATAACTTCATGGCTGAAAAAGTACAGACGTAATAATTTCTGGCTGAATAAATCATCTAGAACTTCTGCACAGTGTAAGTTGTAAGGCTATTCATACTTATAGGTAATCTCTGACTGTTGGACTATATACATTTAGAACTAATCTATTACTGTTAGGTTATTTATACTTGTAACTAATCAATTACTGTTAGGTTATTTATACTTTTAATTAACCTTTCAGTGTTAGATTATTTATAATTATAATTGATCTCTTACTCTTTAACTTATGCTTATACAGTCATGTGAAAAAGCTAGGACACCCTATGAAAGCCTGTGTATTTGCGTAACATTTTTGGATATACAGATATCTAATCTCAATTTTAACAATACTGAGAGATTATACGAATATAACTAAACAATTAAAACTGAAGAAAAGACTTTTCAAGATCTTCTGTAAATGTAGTTCTACAAAAATGCATATTCTAACTCAGGAAAAAGTTAGGACACCCCCACATTTATTCCCACTTAAAATGGTTCAACTCACACATAGGTGTATCACACCAGGTGCACTGATTAGAAAATCGTTACTCAACATTTTGAATGAGGCTTGCCCTATTTAAACCTCAGACATTTAGTTGGTATGCTCCTGACTGTTGAAGTCAGAGTGAGCACACATTACATTTTTTTTTCGCTTGCCGCGTTAATTGTCGTGTCGTTATTTGCCTTGCTTGTTACGGTTGTTTGTGTTGTTTTGTTACCGGGTAGTGTATCATGTTTACCGTCCATCGTGTGTCTTGGTCGCCTAGCAGCCGTTTCGGGTGTGTGTGTGTGTGTGTGTGGACTGTGCAGCAAAGTTCGTTATGGCCACTGCCATCCGACCATACTCTGGTCAGTTTATCCACTTCGTGGTGCCCGCGGCCTCACTACCCTCGGCGGTTATAGACGCCTTGAACGCCCCTTCCCCAATCACCTGCTTCAGGGTTCGTTTTCTCGCGGGCCCTGGGGCTGCTTGGGAGGGGGGTGGTTCAGCGTGTTGGTTTGGCTGTGCACGATTACCGCTACTGCCCTGTCAAACAGGTTGACAGGGCAGAAGTGGTGAGGAGGAGGATCATCCACTTGGTCTGGTACCGGGGGGCCATCCTCTCTCTGGATGATTGCATTGCTTGGGCCATTGAGCACCTTGTCTGTGCCTTCCTGTGGGGTGGCAAGCCTGAGGCAGTGTCACGGCACTCCTTTGTGCTGCTGCCTCGTAGGGGTGGTCTGGGCATCCCATGTGTCAGGACCCAGTGTCTTGTTTGTTTTGGAATTTCGCACAAAGCTACTGGAGGGCTATCTGTGCTAGCCGTCCCTAATTTAGCAGTGTAAGACTAGAGGAAAGGCAGCTAATCATCACCACCCACCGCCAAATCTTGGGCTACTCTTTTACCAACGAATAGTGGGATTGACCGTCACATTATACCGCCCCCACGGCTGGGAGGGCGAGTATGTTTGGCGCAACGCGAATGCGAACCCGCGACCCTCATATTACGAGTCGCACGCCTTAACGCGCTTGGCCATGCCGGGCCTCCCAGTGTCTTTCCCTTCTTCTGTCTGTTATCTTTCGCTGTCTGTCTTTGGAGGGTCACCCCTGTTGCCACCTCGTGAGATTCTTGGTTGGCACGGGGTGCAGGCTCTTTGGTATTCCTTTGAGATTTGGTATTCCTATGTGTTTTGACCATTCTCCTTGGTACTTCGACGCTGCTGATGCGTTACGGCGGGGTCGTACCGTGTCTGCCGATGTACCGACGGACTCCCGTTCTCTCTTGGCACGGCATGGCCAAGCGTGTTAAGGCGTGCGACTCGTAATCCGAGGGTCGCGGATTTGCATGGAAGGGGTGCAAGGAGGAAACCTTTGCTCTATAAGAGAAACATCAAGGCTAGACTGAAGTTTGCCAGAGAGAATGTAAACAAAGACCAGGACTTCTGGAATAACGTTCTTTGGACAATTGAGTCCAAAATTGAATTATTTGGACACCAGAACTGAGGACATGTTTGGCGTAAACCAAATACAGCATTCCAGGAAAAGAACCTCATACCAACTGTGAAGCATGGAGGCGGAAGTATCATGGTTTGATGCTGCTCTGCTGCAGCAGGACCTGGACAGCTCACAATCATAGAATCCACCATGAATTCTACTGTGTATCAGAGGGTACTTGAGGATCATGTAAGACCATCTGTACGAAAATTAAAGCTGAAGCGGAACTGGACCCTGCAACACCACAATGACCCAAAACATACCAGTAAATCCACCAAGAACTGGCTGAAAACTAAGAAATGGAGAGTCCTGGAATGGCCGAGTCAAAGCCCAGATTTTAATCCTATTGAGATGCTGTGGGGTGACTTAAAACGGGCTGTACATGCAAGAAACCCTCAAACATCTCACAGCTGAAAGAATTCTGCATTGAGGAGTGGGGCAAACTTTCTTCTGATCGATGTCAGAGACTGGTAGGTAGCTACAAAAAGCGTCTCACTGCAGTTATTTCAACCAAAGGGGTAACACTAGTTATTAAATGATAGTGTGTCTTAACTTTTCCTCAGTTACAATATGCATTTTTGTAGAATTACATTTACAGAATATCTCGAAAAATCTTTTCTTCAGTTTTAATTGTTTAGTTATATTCCTATAATATCTCAGTGTTGTTAAAATTCAGATTAAATATCTATATATCCAAAAATGTTACAAAAATACGCAGGCTTTCATAAGGTGTTCTAACTTTCTAACATGAGTGTAAATGGTCTAATACAACACGCAATAATAGCCGTAATGTTTAATTTAAGATATTAAATACAAAAAAAAACAAAACATTTAGAATATAATTTGAGATAAATCATAGAACATAAATTACTTTCGATACGTTTTATTTATTTGCAGTCTCGGATAACAGCGGCATACTGGACCATACAACATAGCTTGGGAGCCACAACTGTCACCTTAAGAATGATCGTTGATATTGGGGTTATTGGTTTGTATGGTTTCCGGTTATCTATGACCATTTTCCTACTCTAAGTGCGTTTATAAGTAATTTTCTTTTTTTCTTTTTTGTTGATATTTAAATATAGAATTTACAGCGTGCATTACCAGTAAATCGTTTATGCATTTTATTATTTTAACTGACAAGTGAAATAGTTTTTACTATTGCAGTTTGGATATAAAATGAAGCATTTCCATTTGGTGCCAACCGTTAACCGAAAATTAGGTCAATAATTGTTTGAAATTTGATCCTGAAGTCAACTCAAATAACTTTGCTTGTTTCTTTTTTTTCAATTTACACTTAGAAGCCATAAGCTTGCACTTTATAATGTAGTATATATTTTATCACTGTCCTAACTCGTAGATGAATTGTTTTTGCTTCCAAAATTTCATCATAATTTAGTTAGTATAACAAAAGGGGGGCATGAAATACAAATTTTTAACTTGTAACAATAGGATGTCAAATACAAACCTTTTGATACGTAAGGAATTCAAATTTTCAGTTAACTTTCTGTGTGGTAACGTTTTAAACATTTTAAATATTAGTTTTACGAAACTGTTTAGAAATAGTTATGCGATTATTTAAATATTGATACCTTTATGTGTGAAATATGCATTACAATTTAAAATTCAAGCTGTTTCACTGAATTGTGGACATTTAATATTGGCTCATTTTATCTCTGAATGTCACTTTATTGAGGGTAAAATTTGTGTAAAGTTGGACTACGTTTTATTGTAATAATTAGACTTGGCTCGATGTGTCTAGACGTAATGTTCGAAGGTGAGTTTTTTTCAGTTTTATCATTGTAATCAGTATTTCACAGATGTAGGGAACATATCGAGTGTGATAAATAAAGCCATTCCGAAGATGATTAATAAGATGAAATTCTGATGATGATTAAATCTCTCACGCTCATGAATTTCGAATAAGACATTTGGTTTCGTTATTCGTTACAGTATCAGGGTGACATACAACATAGAATGGCTTGTACCTGCTCAGGTATTCTCGATATTGTTCACACTTTTTAAAAATTCCATCCACTGTCATGAAAGCATTCTCCCCACCATAACAAAATCCAACAGCTTGCAGCGTTAGTGCAATACAAGCGACACTGCAGTTTTCACTTTGAGCTATTGTACCTTGAGTATAAAAAAGGATAAATTGATTTGTGTATATGATTAATTGGTGGAGAACTACTTTAGTACGTATGTTAAATAACTTGTTAGACGAATAATAAACAATAATAATTAAGCGTAAATGCACGAATGTAAAAAAAAAAATAACTTTTGGAAGGTTAACATAAGAGTCAGAGGGCATTGACCAAAAGGCACCATTGTCTTTTGGAGTACTTCCCATTGTCCAAATAAAAGAAAACGTAAGGTGAAAACATTAACAAATATAAAGCAATAAATGGCAGATTTGAAACATAGAAATAGGTATTAGCTTTGAAAAAAAAAAAGGCCACGACCAGAGAACGTGCCATACAAATACCTTTCCCAATAATATTTCCATCAATCCAGAATAAATGGAATATGTCCACTCAGGTCTCTTAATATCCTAATACATGAAATGTTGATAGAAGATGCATTTATGGATCATGAAGGTTTTTTTCGTGGTTAGAGGCAGAGCGAGTATAGTGTGATGACCTTGGGAACAGCTTCTGGTAGAACATGCATGGCAAGAATATACTTGTTAATCAATAAACTTTCAAATACATAAACTTTTCCTTGTGCTTTAAATAAAACTCTTAAAGTCACTGAGGAAAACTGTATAGTAAAGCTAATTGTATTAAATCATATAAGTAGAAATTTACATCGAAAACTACTAATTGCTGAATTATTCTTTGATTTCATTTTAAAATAACTTATTTGATAGGAAGTTATTTATTAACCACAATGGACATGTGTTAGAATGTCATTACTAGGAGGTTTGAATGCAGAAATGTTTTGGGAAAAAATATTTCTGGAAATTTAGAATATTGTTTGTGTGTGTGTTCTGTAGCAAAGCTGCATTGGGCAATCTGCTATGTTTACCACAGGAAGTCAGGCTTCCGATTTTAACATTCTAAGTCTGAAATTTAACGCTGTCTCATTGGGGGACCAATCTGGAATATAGGACTACTAAAGTCGTTTTAGATGTTAATGTTGTCTGAAGGTTTGATGTACTAGGCTATCTGCACCAAACCTATGGTATTATTATTATTATTATTATATACTTTGTATTATAGAATAAGAAATCATAAATGTTAAAATAAACGTTAAGTGTACAAAATTCGTGTATGGAATATAAGACATATTTTACATATAAATGGGAAAATGATAAACAACAAATATAACTACGTAGACCTGTGACTCGTAAGAAAAACAAAAACAACTAAATCTGGACAGCGTATGTTTTGCCTACGACACTGTTCATCGCCAAATGGACACCATAATGAGAAACAAGTCTATTATGGAGCCAGCGTTTAGTGTTAGAAGCAAGGTATGTAATCAATATATGGGTAGTTGTGACTTAGATAATACTGCTTCTTACACGTTGATGAGTTGTTGTCTGAGATATAATATTGTGTAATAAAATTGTGGCCAGTGAGAAGTCTTGTAAATGCAACTTTCTCCCTGTGATACCTGTGGAAGTCATATAGCCAATTTCTTGTTTTATCTGGAAATACTTGTTGGGCCGTTGCTTGCATCAAAGTGATTTCCAATTGGCTAAAATATTGCTATGATGACTGAATTAAACCCAAACTATATACCACACGAAATTATGATGTCGCTTCTTTGGGTGCAAGTTTATTGCACGAGGTACCAGTATGGCTAGGAATTAAGTTCAAACTGGATTAAAATACGTGACAGAGATGTAATCGTTAATCTTGTATGAATATCCAAAATATCTTGGCGAGATGCAATGTTAATCAATTCCATGGCCTACAAAGAGTTAAGCGAATCAATAGAAATTGTACAATTAATGTTTCACTTAGATTCAATTTAATTTATACGAAATGATTATTACAGAGCTCGGCAGTGAACGTAATACAGCTGCAAGAAACTATAATAATGCTAATATGCATGAGAGATGGGAAGGAAAGGATAACTTGGAAGTGCTCATTAAAGAAAAGTTTTCACCTCCTGTCAAGAATATTTGATTCTTTCGGGCTTATCAAAAAAGATCACAAGTCGGGATGGCGAGTCAAGGTGGTATGGGCTGACTTATTCACCAATATCATCTAATATAGGATCCATCTTTGTCAAAATTGCATGAATTAAAATTCCAAACTGGGATAACAGACCATCTACTTGAAAAAGAAAAATACAATATCAAAATACAACCCAAAAAGTATGATCACACTGCCAAGAGGGATGATTGCGACTTTGCATCATATAAAAAGAAAATTGCAAACACAATGCGAGTGGAAAGTTCTTAGGACTTTGTTAAAATTATATTGGGGAGTTTTAGAGATCTTTGAACAGAACCAAATCCCCTTATGATACATAGTCCAAAATCTTTAGTGCAAAGTCCTTAATGTTCTTGTAATCTTGATGAGGTAAAGAGTTCAAAAATCTGCAATGTAAAGTCCCTTGTAGAGAAGTAGATCAGAGATTCATAGTCTAGATTATAATAAGTAAGAGTATGATAGTCACCCAACATAAATATCTATCTACTCCCAGACACCCACCTAAGAACAACTATCTGCTCCCTAAGATGTATAAAAGAGAATATTTAATGCTTGCATATACTTCAGATAAAGAAATATATTTCATGTTCGGAAAGGTTTACTCAATTGATGTCTCCTATTGAATAAGATGGTACATTTTATGGTACATGGTCATAGAGGAAACTGTTTGGATCATGAAAACAAAGAAAAACCATTAACCACTTTCTCTAAAATATTTCATGTAGAGATAGTCAAAATAATAGTTATGTAATTAGATGAAAATTTTGAATAACAGTAGTTCTTTATCATAAACTGTGAAATTCGTACTGCTGCCAAATGTAATGGAGGGGGGCAAACATTTAGAAAAACGAGAGGCGGAAAGAAATTACATGTACAGCATCTCGTATATCGACTGATGTATCCTTAGGATGACAAGGAAATTACCAATACACTTTTTCATAATATCTCGGTGTCATGTGAAAGTACTATTTCAAAAGTACTTTTTTTTCATTTTCAACTAAACAAGAAACATCACTTTTGTTAACTTGTTCTCTGACTTTGTAAGATATTTGTTCTTGAATTAGGCCTACAGTTACCCTTAGGACAGTCTGGACAACTGCAGATGAAGATCCCGTTGTGGCTAGAAATGCATCATCCTCTATAAAGGTTTGGCCATACGTCTGAAAGTAACATAATTGGTTAGATTAATCACATGTACAGTATTGCAATGCTAACTGTCTGAATTACATGTTCTTTATGATACAGCAGTGTGCAAAAGTGTTAGGACAAGAGAATATTTTGTAATTCTTTCTATTTCATTGGGCTAATTCTTCCATGCTATTACATGTAAATGTTTAACATTATGGTAATGCGTAACTGATCCTTGTTGACAATTGAATGAGCCAGGATGAGAATACTTATCATTCTTTATAATTCCCATATATTTGTACCAAAGGCATGTAATTTTACTTGAATAAACATAGTGATCAAATTTAGGGTCTGAAATAACTGTCATGACACTCCATGTAGTGTCTCAACTATATAGAAACCAGCGAAGAGCTTTCCTTTGATACCAGTACATGCTAGAAGAAATAAATTTAAAAGCACTCCACAAATAGATTTTGAAAGAACTAAAGTTTTTAACACTTTATAAAATGTTGTTATCATACCACGGCCGGCAAAGCGTAGAGTTGTCAGTAGAGCAGAGAATTCACACAAGCTGTAAGTAGTGCTGGTTGGACTTTCCGACAAATTACTGCAGTCTTGAAATGCTTCCCGAACACTGTCAAGTACACCTTAGATCGTGAACCCGAGCAAGATAAATTTTCAAAATAACAAATGAAAAGACGAATCACCTAAACTTAATTATACTGATGTTAAGTATCTTCATTTATCCAGTTTCGAGACAAAGAATATTGCCAGTGATTAGGAGTATGAGATAAATAACCATGTACCAAATGATAGAAAAATATTCAGATCTACAGTATCGAGAAGACTCAAAAAGAATGAAAAATTTGGTTGTTTGGTGGTTAAAAACTTTTTCTTTGGACTTCAAATATTTTTAAGAGACTAATGTTTGCTAAAGAAAAGTACAAACCTGGGCTATGATTAAAAATGGTATTATAGATCAATGAGTCCAGGCTTGAAATATTTGGTTCAAAATGTAGATCGTATGTCTGGGAGGAACAAAGGTGAAGGCTATTTACCTCAGGTACAGCACCTACCATGAAGCGTGGGAGAGGCGCTGTGATGGTTTTGAGATGTTTTTCTGCATAGGTGACGAGAAATGTTTTCAAATAGATTGAATAATGGACCAGCTCAAGTAACATAAGATACCGATCTGTTATGGTATACCCAGTGATTTATTAGTAAAGGAATCTATTAGCAAAAGATGATGACTCATCCACCCTATATAGAAATTACTTAGCTGAGAAATAAACTGATAGAGTAATTGAAATGCTACAATGTCATTCATAGAGCCCTGGTCTGAACGCAATTGTTAAATTTGGAATTTGATAAATCATAAAATTGAAAATTAAAAGTTGTTTTCAAAAAACGTTTTGAGAGTGTATTAGAGACATTTGGAGTAAAATCTAAAAGGATACTTGGGCAAATATGCTTCAACATCTAAAAGACTGTATGCAGTTATTGAAGCAAAAGAGGGACACGCAATATTAACTGTTTGCCGAACTCTAGCACTTCCAACGAGTGTTAACTAAATATGAAAATTAAGAAAATAGTCTTCACCTGTGATTTTTCTTTCAATGTTATTTGAATGTAGCCTGAAATCTAATTTCTTGACATTGTCCTAATACTTTTACACAATACTATATGTTTTCAATAAAACTAAAACCGAATTTCTAATTATCTCATTCAATGCGGCCGGGAACGCAGTAGAACTGAACAAATATATAAAGTAAATGTAGTAACAGTATCGTTTAGCTGGGATATGATCTACAGTCACTGAGATTGAATACAATATTCATATAACATAGAAATCTCGTAGGAGTTTATGAACTATTACATAGTTGCAACATCATAATCTACAAATTTATCTGATATGAAGCCATCAGTAAATTTGGAATATCAAATGGACTGAAGGTGTTTAAAAAGAGTCAATTATATTTCAAATGACTTCTTTCTTAATGACAGTGGTATCGTTATATTTACTGAACATAATCGTATGTTGCAATATTCTATCCTGATTTTTCTATTATTCAGTAAGACTATTGATACATATTTATAGTACAGATTTAGCAGTCTTTTTGAAGTTCACGAATAAGTACATCTTAGCATAAGTAAGCATTTAAATGATAATTAATGTTTTAATGTTGACTGTATTTGTTAATAACAAATCAATGAAATTGTACAATTGTAAAAGTGATCTTGCAGATGATGCGTTTTTTTATTGTATAGCTACGGGAGATAATACTTCAATATATTAAACCTTTTCATAATTAACTACTCAGTTTCTGTAAGTTGTATTTCTGAGATTTTCATATTCCCTTTAGTACAAAATAAAACAGGTTTAAGTCAAAAATATAACAATAAAAACGTTACCTTATAAGAAGTCACAAATATTGTTGAGTGCAGCGAACTAATAAAAGTTAGTATGAAGAGATAAAATTCTTTCATCTTCAAAGCTTCTTTTGGTGTCACAAAGGTTTCTCTAGCAAGAAATGGTTGTGCTTCTTCCTCTTTCCTATTGGTTGAATTTCCTTCTGACGTCATAGAACAGTCTTCTTCAAACGATAACATACAGACTTTGTCTTCAGGATCTGGTCCTGATCTCAATGATGCAGAACACTTTTTAGCTTCTGTCTGAGCTACACTGACTGGTCTGTCAGATGCATTTTCTATCTGTTTTTAAAAACAATAAACAATATTGCTTATTAACTTCAACAAAACTGATATTTAGTTTTAGGTTGCACACAAGTATTATCTGAAACTAGTGTTGCTTAACTTAATGCCCTAAATATATCGGCCAGCATTAAACTTTAATTTTTCTGGAGCTACTATGACTTGTAGCTTTCCATAATTCAAAATCTATATGGTAACTTTATTTTCTGCAAACTATCTTTAATTTCTAATACCAAAGAATGAAAGATTATATATAATGCCTGTAGTCATATGAGGTTTCACCTGTACGTTTTATTTTAAACTTAATTTTTATTGTTGATTAGGTTTTAAACAATATCCTTAAACTACATAAACTGCTTGATTGTGTATTATGCAAACATGTCACACGTTTCATACCTTCCTAATTGATATTTACAGTTTTTAAACTTTTTGTGCATACAGTGTATTTATTTCCTAATATAGAAAGCCAGTCGACGAAGCAACTTGTTTCTTATCACCCTACCTCCACATAGTTCAAAAACAGGTCACAGCTCTGTCTGTCTCTGTGCAATCTACAGCCGTAAAACGTGAGGCAAATAATTATTCCAGCTTCCGATAGAAGCAACATAGTAAGTGAGATGAAGATTCTGCCGACACTTGCTATAACCTATGATATTGATAGTAACCATAACTCTGGGAAATACCAATGAAAATGTAATAATGTCACCTGGGACCAGTAAATGGTATATGTCAACCGTTGAATCACAAAAATATGGAAACCAGGCAAAGCTCACTCGTAACATAAATATCACTATATCACATTGAGGAACTCGGTCTTCCTCTTTGATAGATGTTGGTAAATTAAGTTTTATTGTAAATATGGTTTCTTGTTGGCCGTCAACTGGTGTGAGTTTATTATTTCTTATTATATTTCTTTTGAAAATTATCAACAATGATTACAGTATCTGAGTTTTCTAACATACTTATACAATAACCAAACAACTTATGTGAAGCTGACAGATATATTGACCATTATAGCTGAAGGAACGACCACACAGTCAGTGAATACTACCAGCCACTAATAACAGTAAAGGACTTTACAATGGAAATGTTATATATTTATTCACTCTAAAACCTTAAGCTTACCATTGTGTCACACGTGGAGAACTAGAGATACGATAGGCAGTTAGAGAACAAAGAACCTTGACCGTTAAGTGTTAAAGAAGAGAGCGAGTGGTTACTTACGTTAAGTACCGATTGACGAATATGTTATTCAAGAAGTTAATCACCAGCAAGTAGATTACTGTCTGTGATTTTTTTCAATGTAGCACAATACATTTAGTACAAGTTTCTGATAATCAGGTATCATTATTAGTAAATAACTGAACTATTAGAGTTTGATTTGGAAACATATTATGTCATTCTCATGAATATTATAGTGAGACTACTTAAAACTCCAGGTAAATTTTCTGGGGAAGTCCAAACCTTACGAGTATAATGGATTATAAAAACTTTGTATTTCAGAGCAGGTAAGATAATACTGGCAGTGCTTTCTTTTTTCAACATGTACATATTTAAAATGTGAAAAACCAGCCTGTGGTACCATTAAAACGTCCCACTTTAAAAGAAAACTTATAATATATTTTCTATTGTGTTCCCCAAATACCTTCAGTATGACTTTAATCGTTCATTTTTTTCTTCCTACTGTAGCATGTCCCTTTATAGATTATTGTCAATTACCCTCAGGTGGTAAAGCATAGCTCTGCTTTTAAATAATCACGACTACTTTATCTTTGGGGTAAATCATTGTAATAAGTATTTTGAAGTATTCTGATGTAACACTGTTAGAAAATTGAGATAAAAGAAGGTTTACTTCGTATTTCCCATTTGTTTACATTGTCAGCTTTAGCAGCTATTTCCTAGCGCTCATAAATAAGATTTGATAATTATTTTATTGGGGGAGTGTAAGAAGTTTAATGGGATAAACTCAAAGAAACTTCTCCCCGAACCATTATAAGCTAAAAAGAGCTCAGTTAGCCTTAGCTTCATATGTATGAACAAATAAATCCAAAGTTTTAACAGATCAATAACTCATTGAGATTTTCTAAGCATCTTTAAACGGATATTTATATTATATAATTATAAAAAGCTGGTGGAGTTAAGTCTTTGTCTCAGAACCTATTCAAGACTGCAATTAAAGTTTTCCAAGTCATGGTTTTCACGTGAACTGACGAAATATCAAAACCTGATGATCCAACGTATCATAAAGTTCAACAGGGAAAGATCACATTGACGCCAAATTATGGCAGGTAATATATGCAAGTACGAGTTGTAGAAATCCAGTCAATGCATTCACTAAACAATTATTAACCAGCAAAAGAATACGGAGGAGCAACTTATCTACAGAAATAAAATGTCAACATAGTGTTGATGAATGTTAAGATTCAAAAGGAGATAAAACTCTCTTTGTAAAATACTCCTACTGGGTTCATATGAACCATGAAGAGAAATTTATATCAAGGAAAATATTTCAACATATCAGCACTATTAATTCTATCTTCGAGAAACATCACTAACAAGTATTTAGACTTTACATGTATACATTAGCAGTAGGTTAAAAGTATTAAAGCGCCATTTTGACAGAGCTTTCTTACCTCCGATATCTCTGATGAAGGTGTCTGGTACAGAAGCAATCCAATAAACGTAATACCCCCTTGTACAGATCCTATTATAAGAAACAAAGTAGGAACACGATCCAAAACTTCAGAATCGGAGAAATACTTGAAAGGTAATGTATGTAATATGTAGTTGATCATGTTAAGTTGTATGCCATAAAATAAAACAAAAATGAACATGTGTATCATTCGGTCAGTCAGTACTATATAAATAAAATCCTTTTATTGTCTCTCTTCTTTATCGTTAGTTAATCATGCATTGTTGTTCTCAGCTTGCCCAAAATGTTCTCCATAGTTTTATGGTCCAAAGCCATACAGACTTTGTTTGCTATACAGTAGCACGCAAGAGGAATTTGGATTTTTTGTGTGTATAGTACAACTAATGAAAATGAGATAAAGTTGTTTGATTTAAGAAAAACAAAAACTGTCTTAACTATTTTCTCCAAAACATGACACACAGCTGATCAAAATTAGAAAGAATCTTGGGGTAATTTCTATCATAAGATGTAAGGTGAAAAAATCTTGATACTTTAAATCAGATATCCTATCCACTGTTTGATCGCTTTAAAAAGAACTAGAATAATCTGTAGAAAGATGGGATAAGGATGATAGTACATTATAATTGATGCAATCCAATTTAATTGTGTACTGCCACACAACGTGGAGCAAGTTTAAGTTCCAGAACAAACAGTTGCGATAGTTATAATCAAAGAAAAATATGGGGTTCTTTTGTCTCGTATTTTACAACCCAAGAAAACAAGGAAAAGAAGATAGAGTGGAAGGATAAAAATATGATGAAAACATATCATAGTTTTATATATATAACATCTATCTGTGCAATAACATTAGTTACAGCTTTCAAGTAATCGTTAAGAGTGTGTAGTAAAGGACTAATTGGCCTTCTGAAGTTTATACTGTAGCCACATGTCCATTGTCATCGAACAGTGATGGGGAAAATTATCACTGTTGCTGTCTGAATCCTTGTTTATCATCCAGATAAAGAAAAGTTAGAGAATAAAGAAATGGATTGATCAATGATAGTGAATATGATTCATGGTATGGAAATAGGTATGTTCTCCACTATTCAAACTCTTTTTACTGGATTTACCTCTTTAAGCAATATATCCATCACTCGGAATAAATTAAGCACATTTAAATATCTAAATGTGAATGGGATGATGACCACCATTTAAACAAGAACAGCAAGGCCTACTTAAGTTATTTTCCCATCTTGTATAAACAGAAAATGATGATGTGACGTTCAATGGAGATATATATGGTAATGTCTTCCAAAGGTGTTATAAATGGTAAGTTAATGAAGGAAATATACTATTCAGTTAACAATAACACTCCTCTATGACTCCATTTTTCTGATTAACCATAGCTTGCGATAGATGATGATATAACAAGTTCATTCAACAAATCTCTCCCCTAAAGCGATGCACATTGGATGGACGGGATTGATTAAAACTTTATTGGTTTTTATTAGCGTATAGACACTAACAATTCATTTGTACCACTACTAGAATTTTTTATCAAGAACTTTGCTTAAATACATATATATGGGAAGCCTTTTTATTTTGGGTTTATAAACATTATTAGTTGAAACCGTTCGTTAAGCAATCTGTCTTTTCTATAGTGAATAGTATTGAATGGTGAAAGTATTGTTTCAAGAAATACTTGTGTGAAGATGTGTACAGGACGTTAACAATTAATGCTATCTAGATCAGCACAACTTCAACAGTTCTACTATGTAATTGTTGCTAGTTTTATCTAAAATTCTGGGTAGTCCAATAAGTGGACACCTTATGCAGTTTACCTCTTTAATTTTCTTTTTTGATTTGGTCTTTTTATGTCAATCAATCTCCGTGGCCTCTTTCCATAATGGATGAGACATTTTCTGAAAAGTGTAGACAACATTATAAATCTTGCATTTTAAAGCTGAATAGCTCTGGAGTCAAGGACATGGGTAGAGAAAAGGTGGGACGTGTGGAATTCTCCTTTTTGACAGCTCATGAAAATATCATTTGAATATAAAGGGCAGAGGCTTTGGTGGCAGGACAGAAATATCAGTGTCAACCCAGATGAAGAAGTAAAATAAAGGAATGATGGGTGACTTTTATTTTAGGCTGTTATCAACTTCTAAGCCTCGGAGTATGATGTATTATTCAAGGTATTGAGATGATAAGCCTCTTTTTTCTTTCACTTAGATTATGGTCGAGAATATGAAGGAAGTAAGAACTATCAGTTTACAAAAGTAGATATACCATTATCATAGTCTTTACTGTCACGATTATCACAAACAAAGCAACCATGAAAAGGTGTCTTGGAATAGTTAAATGCTCACTTACAATCGAAAGTTTAAATTAAATTGGAAATATGTGACCAAATACTAAAAATAAAATAAACTGCACGTCTGCGTGGAATTTTGGAGTATAAAAGGTGAGAAAAAGAGGTCTGGCTAATTCATATATTGTTATTTTAATAAGCATCAGATAGCTGTCATTGTTGATCTTAAATAGTAAATTAATAGAGAAAAACAGTTTCCAAATAATTTTGATTAGATCTACAACAGCAATCACCTCTTTTAAGAGTTTAAGATGTGATGAAGGATGTTGTAATTGGAATATTCCCAAACACGTTAATGTTAAAATAAACTCACTCTTTGTAGGCTTTAATGTTTCTATAACTTTGATTTAGTCTTACAATTGCTTATGGATAAATATTAAATCCTTGTAATTCATTCCGGATAAGGAAAGCCCCAGACGTTTGTCAAAATAAATGGATATTAAGGAACTGAAGTAATGGTGTTTGGCTAGAATATGATGGTTCATCACAAGTAAAGTCAGCTCCAGGTTTTTTGAGGTCCTGCTAGTTCAGGGGTTCCCAACCTTTTGGCACTCGCGACCCCTTACCTAAAAGTTTGAAACCCATGTGACCCCCTACTTAGGTCTTACTATCAGCAGCTTAATTTTTCTTTTATTTTCTGTGAAGGAGAGGGAAAGAAACATCTAAAAAATATTTAAAAATTCTGTAATTATTTATTAGCAACTTAACTCACATTGGTCTAACCTGAATTTACAAAAAGAACATATATTTCGTAAAATAATATTAACATAGGTTTGAACAGCTATCCAACCCAGCTAGTAAGATGCCTAATGTTGCATTTCAGCAGCAAGCTTTGAAATTCGTGGCCGAGCGTTTGTTAGAGCCAGTCTCGTGTCATCTCCAACATCCAATCTGTTCCTATTCTTTGTTTTTTATATTGACAAGAGTGGAAAATCCTGCCTCACACAAGTAGGTAGAAGCAAATGGAACAAGGACACGTAAAGCTATCATGCTGACTTTGGAGTATGACTGATACATAGCGTACCAGAACTGAGTCACGGATTTCACCTTGAAGAAATCACGAGCTGAAGAGTCGTTCCTTAGATCCAGAAATTCATCTTGGATATCATCTGGGATGCTGGATACATCAAGTTCAGTACAAAATGGGTTCCTTACCAGGGCCTCCTGTTCCTGTGATAGCTCAGGGAAGTAACGCTCGACTTCCTTTTCTAGAGACTTAAGATGTTCGGTAATCTCATCCTTGAGGAACTGATCCAGTTGGATCTGAGACACATCCGTCACTCCACAAAGTTTTTCAAACATAGCGATGTTTCCAAGATTGGTTTTCCGACGCCAGTTCTGCAGTTTGGAAACAAAAGCCCGAAGACTATCTTGAAAAAAGGAGAACATGTGTTTCCCTTCCTTGAAGCTTCAAATTGAGCTTGTTCAGCTGGTCAAAAATGTCGGCTAGGTACGCAACCCTTTTATTCCATGCTTCATCTTCGAAGTGAGCTACAAGATCTTTCCTTTCTTGAGTCTCCAGGAATAGCTTTATTTCATCTTTCATTTCAAAGACACGATTAATAACGTTTCCTTTCGACAACCAACGTACTGCTGTGTATAAGAGAAGAACTTCGTGGTCAACATTCATGTCTTTGCTTAGTTCTTTGAATAGGCGAGTGTTGAGTGCTTGAGTCTTCACATAATTTACAATTTTGATTACAGATTCAAGCACTTCCTGCAAAGAGGCAGGGAGAGTCTTACTGGCGAGAGCATATCGGTGAATCATGCAGTGGATGCCCTTTGCTTGAGGTGCTAGCTTCTTCACTTTCGACTGGAATCCTGATTTCGATCCCAGCATAGCCGGTGCCCCATCCGTACAAACCCCACACACGCTTTCCCATTGAAGATCTTCGTCTTGAAAAAAAGTTGAAACTTTTTTCCATGACATCATCAGCTTTTGTTGTGGTTTCAAGTGCACTGCAGAATAAGAATTCGTCTTTGATGTCACCTGAATTAATGTATCTCACGAAGACAAGCAACTGAGAACATGAACTTACATCTGTTGACTCGTCGAGCTGAAAGGAAAACAAAGGGGAACCCTTGATTTCAGTCAAAGCCTGTTCCTTCACATCCATAGACATTTTAGAAATGCGCCTCTGTATAGTATTATTTGACAGGGATACTTGCTGCATCTTCTTTGTACTGGCTTCTCCAAGAATAAGATTTACTGCTTTCATCATGCAGAGTTTAAGAAGTGTTTCTCCAATCGTTTGAGGCTTTTTTTGTTTAGCAATTTCGAATGCAATTTCATATGAAGCTTCCACTACGGCTGCACTCTGCTGCTGAAACGACCCACTTCTATCGATTCTTTGGCTTTTAAGACACCGTTCATGCCGTTTGAAGAAATCCAAACCCTTCTTTGCGTGTTCTGGATGTTTCATCTCGAGATGACGCTTGAGTTTTGATGGTTTCATTGACTCTGCACTCAGGACAGCATGGCACAAAACACACTGTGGTTTCTCGATGCCGTCGTTGGCGAGCACAGTGGTGAAGCCAATGTTGAGGTAGCATTCTGAGTATCTGCGTCGTTTAGCCATGGACACAACTCACCTCTACTGCTTACTTATCTCCTTGTTAAACTAAAATAAAAATGTTGAATAATGAACGCTTTGGCCACTGTAGATCTTACACTGACTACTTGTGGGGGGTGCAGGTAGAGTAATGATGGGGTAAGTATTGGGAGGGAAGGGAACGTGGCCAGTCGCGCGATTCGTCATCCACCAATCAGCAACGGACATGTGACTCACGTGTCGACATTGAGCACACACACACTTAATCACAGCTAAACAGACACACAAGCATACGTACATGCGCGTGCACTCACATACTCGCTACTCACTAGTACACACATACATACAGTTGCAGACACATACACATTCACATAGGCACATTCACTCACAAGCACGCATACATACACCCATAATATCACCTAACGACATTGAATTAACGTAGCACACGTTTTGCTTTGCACCGAAACAAAAAAAAATGTAAGAGCATGAAAATGTAATTGATGAAATAAAATTAATGTTATCTCAAGCTACTTCTAACAAGGCTTCGCGGCCCCCAAGGGGTCGCGACCCACCGGTTGGGAAACCCCTGTGCTAGTTAGTTTTTAATTTTTAAAAGATACCATAAAAACAGTAAAGTATCATTTTTCTCATCCACTGCAGACTCTTCTAAAAGGGTCAATACATTAAAGGCAGAGCAACAGTATCAAGATTTCAAGGGCACGATATTAACAACACCAGACCAATCAATGGTGTAAAAGGAGTAAACTTTATAGATAAACCTTATGTGGGGTACCTGCAGTTACAGGAATCCACAATGAGGGGAGAAATTATAAATAAGGAATTAAAATATGAATGAAATTACTTAAGAAATCCTTATTTCTATGCATTAAAAGTTTATTGTCGAGATTGGATTTATTATGATTAGGTTTATTAATATGTCGATATTTAATTTATTAATATGTCCAAAGTTGGCTTTAATAATATATTTATTACGTAAATGGCTAGTTTTAATAAGATATCGATGGTTAGTTATTAATGCAACCGTGGTTGGCTGTAAGAGTATATAGATGGTTGTATTTAAAAGTTTATGCAAGATTAATTAGTAAATTCATGGTTAAGTGGAACGTGCTAGTTTTGTTGTGAATTTTCTGTACATGTACAATACGTACCAAAGAAAATAATATAACATAAGCAGGGAAAGCAAGTAGGGAAAAATACTAAATTAAATTTTACGAATGATATTTCTCAAAATATTGTTTTCAGCTAAAATTATCTGTGAAATATTAAAGTTTCCAGTATTGTTTCTATCTTATTAACAATTGAAAATGTATAAACATATCAGGTGTTGATTGTTCAGTTTTTATTTCTGTTATTTATAAAAAGTCTACGAAATAATTCATAATTAAAACATATATTTGAAAGTTTCATCGAAAGGTCTACTTGAATAACAAACTTTCCTATCAATGTCGGGTTAAAAGTAATTAAGTTACAAAAAACTTGCAAACTGATCGCTGGATCCGCTTCGAGACCATCCTTGCTTAAATGAACTTACCCATCAGCCTCTGGTTTAAGGTTATTTGGATTCAGAAAGTATGTGTGTACGTTATTCGTTAGGACTGGAGCGAGAGTAGCTCCTGAAGAAACTATTCCTACCACGAGGCCAATATTGTTGGGGAACCACTGCAATTAACAAGTGCTTGTTTTATTTTTAATACATTCTGTAAAAATAATGTATATTATCAACAATCTACTTTTTTAAAACATCGATAAGCATATATTAAATGAAACTCACTTCTTGCTCTCTTTGACAATTAGTAATTTCTGTTACTTGAAATTTTGGATGTTTTTGAAATGTTTATTTCCATTATAAACAATATAAAAAAATGTTATTTATTCATTCAAATAGTAAAGTAATATGCCTTGTAATATTTCATAGAACAAAAACATAATTTCTTTCTTAACTATGATTTCCAAATACTAATAACAATACACAAATAGTGATTATTTTCAAAAACAAAACTTTTCGAAACCTATTGGAGGTTTAAAAGAGATAGACATAATAATTTTTTCTAAATCAAAATGTACAGTCATTAATGATTTCCACCAACACTGCATTAAATAACTACTGCTTTCTTCATAAACCATAATAGTTTGTCATGTATATTGCACTTCCAACATTTGAATATTTCTACAACTGACACAAAATACTGATGTACCAATAAGAACTAAACAGTTTTACAAAAAATATTTTTAGAGCTAAAGATACAAGCAAAAAGCCTCAAACTAGAGAACTGAAAGAAACTGATAAAAAAAATATAAACCGAATGTATTCTGCGTGTAATCGAAGGAACAATACAAATTGTACCTAATGAAGGAAAAACAATTAGAAAAGTATACAACCCTGAAACAAGAGTGGAAGGGAAAAAGAGTACACAAAACTTTGTCTTGATATACAAAGGGATAGAGAAGTCTCTTCGCTGTGACCTCCCCTTTAACTTCACATATTGGGAAAAACTGAAACCACTGTAAACGTTGTTTTAAAAATTATAGGAATAGAGGTTCAGACATTCGACTCGTAATCTGTGGGTCGCGGGTTCGAATCCCCGTCACAACAAACATGCTCGCCCTTTCAGAAGTTGGGGTGTTACAATCCCACTATTCGTTGGTAAAAGAATGGCCGAAGAGTTGACTGTGGGTGGTGACAACTAGCTGCCTTTCTATTAGTCCATCACTCCTAAATCAGAGACGGTTAGCGCAGATAACCCTTGTGTAGTTTTGCGCGAAATTCAAAAACAAAATATAGGGACAAAAGTCCAACAAGGACAACTGGATATAGAATTGGTAGACGTGGATGTTTCCCAGCAAGATAAATCATAAGTTTTGCAGTTGTGATGGGTAATTAATTAAAAAGCCACGTTGTTTGAACAGATAGGGGCTGGAAACAATAGTAAGATTGAGGAATGAAAATGAAATGGTGACGACTGCAGAAAAAGAAGAATGATATATATTTCGTGAGATGAAAAGTATCACTGAAGATGCTTTCAGTGAGATAAATCAGAAGAGAAAACTTTAAGGAGTTTTTCAGAATGTTGTTGATAACATGCCTGATTATGAAAATGTTGTATTGGTGACTCTGTTGGCCATATTTGAACAGATAGGACAGAAAATAATAGTATTGTGTAAGCATTGGGAACATAAACAGAAATAAAAATGAGTACTGACTTTTTATTAGGAACCAGTTGGCAATAATGGGCACTTTTTGTAACTGCTACCACGAGTCTCGTAAATAGCACGGTATCATTGGTACCAAGAGATGAAAAGGTAAATGGGAAAACAATGATCAGCATAATATTGGCCAGCAGAAAAACCTTATAACTGATGTTAAACCTATTCTCTTGTTCTCCATGGACTCAAATTGCTGAACAGTTATTACAAAGATAAATTTCAGTGTACGTCAGTGTACACATGTGAGGGTTGAACATCTTTGAGAATGTGAGGTGAAATGGTAATTGATCAGTAAAATTGAACAATTTGTACCCTGTGAACGTGCAATAGTGATGATTGCAGAAGAAAAAGTGATTGGTATTTCGTGAAAGGTGAGAAGAAT
Organism: Tachypleus tridentatus; assembly: GCF_004210375.1. Lineage (NCBI taxonomy): Eukaryota > Metazoa > Arthropoda > Merostomata > Xiphosura > Limulidae > Tachypleus > Tachypleus tridentatus. The sequence continues at coordinate 168,733,324 of NC_134831.1, forward strand.
CACTGAAGTTACTGTTATCATTAAGTGAATGAGGAACTAAGACGAATAATAAGGTACAAGTTACAGAAAAATCTAAAGTTCAGAAGAAGGATAATGCATAGATCATACAGCAAGTATCCAATAAGATAATGCTAAATGTAAAAATAAATTGTGAGAAGCTTGGGAAAATCTTAAGGAAGATTTCTTGGAAACAAAAATCCTCTGCAAAAATTGACAAAATCTTACAGAAAGAAGAGTCAAAAACTTACTAAAGCTATTAATGGTGGCAGTGATGGCCACCATTTTGCTGACTCTTGAAAATAATCAAAGGTAGAAAAAGTACTATAAGTTTCTTCTAAACGCTGAAGATGATGATAAATTTATGCAGAAAAAGGACCCAGAAATAAGCAGAGATCTATAAGAAGCTATGTTCAATGAATAATCCTATTTCCTTAGATAATGTCAGTTGGATGTTGCAGTAAATGAGAAACAACAAATCCCAAGACATGATCTGGTGCTTTCATAATTCTTTAACAGTATTTGGAAAAGTATATTGAAATCGCAATAGAAAATATTTAATGCAGCAAGGAAAGATGATATACCAGTATAATGGATCAAGGCAACTGTTTGGTTCCATACACTCAGCTACAAGCAAAACAGTGGTTGTAATGAGTGTGATAACCATAGTTGCATATTACTGTACCTCACATTGACAAAATACATTGAAGCACACTGGTAATAAAGCTTAACTTTTGTGTGAAGAAAATAAATATGGCAACATGGTTTTAGATTACGAAGCAGTACCTCTTGCTTAACCTTCTGCATGAAAATGGTTTTGGAAAAATCATAGAAGTGTAACAGAAAGAAGTATTAAGCTTTCATACACCTGAGAAACGGATTTCCTGGCAAGTGATACCGAAGACAAAGTATAGCATGCCTTTTAAGTTTTACCAGACAACAAGGAGGAAATATAAAGTTTAAGTCCAATGAGGTACCAGTGAGGGAAAGCTACTGGTGTTCTGTAGAATAATATATTCTCTCCACTTACTTGTTCATTGTACTGCTGGATCAAATGCTGAAGGAGGAAAAAGTGTGCATTCCACCCAACACTAACACTGGATTTTGAGATACTTGCATATGTAAACGGTGTTGGTATTGTTACATTTACTGAAGAGGAATTGCATGTATATATTGATATAAAATAATTGAGAAATTTAGCTTGAAACTCAACCTTTTGAAATTACAAATAGTGATAATATCGCATATATCATAACAAGCAATTGTTCTGGTAACTTGGACACCGTTAAAGTATACAGACAGCTTCGATTACCTAAAAGCCCTCTTTCACTGAGGTCTGGATGAATAAATAAAATACAAGGTTAAGCCAGTATAACAAAACTTTCAACAAGCTTTACACACTGCTAAGGTACAAATAAATATCACATACATCTATATATAACCCTCATACTTTAATCTCTGATGTTGTATGAGAAATGAATCTTAAATTCTGAAATAAAAAAGAGATTCAAGCAGCCAGGACGAGTCTTCCACCTTATCAATAGCGTCACACTCAGAGACAGAGAGAAAAATAATACAGATTAGACTTGACTGTGAAAGAATTGCTAATGGTCACTGAGAAAGTACAGTTGAAAAATATATGGCACTTGAGGCAAATTCAGAACAAAAGAATGCCTTTAATTAAATCCTTTGGAAGACCAAATAAAACTGCCAGGACACCTTAAAAACGATAAATAGAAATCTCGGAAGAGACAAAAGAAAGCAGAAGAGCCACACTATGTGAGTTAGATAAACAGGACGTCTTTGAAAAAGGACAGAAAGTAGAGTTTTCTAGATACAGAGCCCTAAGTCACCTCTTTTTTGAATTACGATGAGTAATTTTTCTGTCAAAACTATTGCTTAAGAGTTCTCTTAATATTTTTGTATTTGTAACAAAATGAAAAATATAAATGATAGTAATAACATTATCAGTGAATATCTTCATTTAAAAATAGGTAAACTTATGTTGGAATGCCTATAAGCATTTATCTCACATTAAAATATTTTAGAAATTTTTGTCTTTATTTTTTGGATCATGACAATACTAACTTAATACCACACAGTAAGCAATTGTTCAAAATATTATTTTAAGCATATGATGAAAACTATCGCAAAACTATAAACTGCACCATTAACCAATAATACTTTTAAAAACCTAATTAAAAAGAAAGAAATTTAACAAAGTTATAGGAAATAGTCCATAGATAAAAAATGGAAATAGTGAGAAAATTAACAAATGCGAAACTATACACTATTACGAACAATGTATAGAAATGTATACAATTACAGATAAAATTCTAAACAATAACAATATTAATCGCCACACACTTCCTTTATTCTTATTGTTGAAACTTTGATAATAAATTAAATGTATTAAATATAAAAATACGAAATTCTTCACCTCCATAGCTGCTGGTACAGGCAAGCCTTGAAAACAAAGATGACCAACATTGGCTATCACACCAAGAGAACAATCGTAGTTTCCAGGCTCTGTTGTATAGCCCAGTAAGTTCCAACTGTTCCAAAACTGTCAATAATTAAAAGATATCATGAGTTATTTACTATTGACAGTCACAAGTACGATGGATTTGTAGAGAACCCTTTCACTGTATTCATATACTACCCTTCTATAAATAATTTGACCTGCTTTTTTAATTCTCTGACACCAATTTGGTGTCGAACATATATAGTTTTGGTGTATTCAAGATTGACAAGTACAATTTACGCTTATAATTTTTCATGCAATATCAAGTGAAGGTATTTACTATATATAATTTGAGCAGTTATGTCTTGACCTGATTTTATCCTTTGGACAAGCGTGCTATAAACGTAATTATTCAGTAGCATTGTTTTTTCAAGGGGTTTGTGGGACAAAGTGGTGGTTGTAAAATAATTATTTGGGATTTGCAAAAAAATGTTATTTCCAGTGTTGAAGGTGCAGAGGTCATGTTTCCTTACCATGACAAAACGCTGATAGACAAAATCGTCAATGCCATTTTATCAACTTCCTAATCCAATGACAACCAAAAGAAACATAAGCTAACAGTATAGCCTTCAGTGACAAAGTGAATGGAAAAGGTATGAAGGCAGTACATTCATTAATGAGTACCTGCCACCCTCTATGAATACTGCTATCACACAACATGTTTCTGCATCACATACATTTATTAAGGTATATAACTCATAGGATTCCTACTGAGAGAACAGTAAGTCTTTGTATTTACAACTATAATCAGGAGTTCGAATCCCTTTGTGAACATAGTATATAGCTCGACGTGATTTTGTCATAGGAAAAAAAACACGTATCTCATAGGAGATATAAATAGGTCGACAGAAGTTGATCAATGCTGTGACATTATCAAAGTACAGAAAAGCTTTGTCAATCTTCTAGAACAACTGCGACCATTTTCACGTAACTCCTTGTAGCACTAAGACGGCAGTCTTGAAGAAGACTATTATTTTGTTTGTCCTGAGTAACTATATCGACACTCATAGGCTGTGATAACTAAGGAAAGGATAATGTGTCATTGCCTTCTAGCTGTTACTCTAATGTCTATCCTTGAAACAGTATTATAGCTTTGTACTTTTGGATTTGTCATTCATTCAGACCCTGAATACTCTGAAGCTACAGGTTTACAGCATTAGGAACCGCTTTTCGACACCTGTGGCGAGCAGAGCACAGGTCGTTTATTGAGCAGCTTTGTTGTTATCTCCAAACAGTCAGGCAATGCAGAATTTTTGCCTTTTTACCAATCGTTTTTGAATGGATTTTACGTATAACTATGTGCTATACCAACAAAAAATACTTACGTTGTAATTATAAACTTATCATATATATAAAATCATCTCCTAAAAATGTCTCCAGTGGCAATGCGTTATGTATGCAGCAATACTGCTAGAAACAGCGTTTCGATACTTGTGGTGGGTAAAGCACAGATAGCCTTTTTTTCTATCTTTGGGCTTAATAACAAACAAAAACAATTGTCCTACAATAAAGTATACGCAGATCAGGACACTGCTAATATTATGCAAATTGTAAAATATGTTACATGTGAATGAGAAATGTATCTCCTGTAAGAATGACAAGTAGCAGTGACACCAGTTGGTATCCTTTTTCTGAGCTGAGCAATGCAAATTTGATTTTGAAATGAAAGATAACTGGACAAAAGGGAGGAAGTCATTTTCACTCTTATAAGTCGAGGTTCGTTCTCTATTACCACTGTTATGTCATGCACTTACGAATAAATATTTATTTACAATTAGACAAAACATGTGATAATTTCAACGAAAACACAGATTAATTTCATCACTTTATGTTAATAGTATTACAATTGGTATATGGCACAATGTTTGCAACAGATAAGCAAGAATATGCTAGTTATAGTCACAATTTAGGAACTTTAGTGTCTTTACTGCCTACTACATAATTCAAATGTTGCCCTACCTGAAAATTGCAGCACCAATCAAGATAGTAGGCTTTTGTCCAATCTGCTCAGCTAACCAAACTCCAATGAATAAGAACGACGTCACAAAATCAGTTATGTAGATAATCCAGGAAGTCTTTACATATGTCGTGCTGTTATCAACTCTTTTTCTGAGATAAGACGTTAAGTAAGGAGTAATGTTTCCGAACATATGTAGTGTACCAAGATCAAAGTAAATAAGGAAACACCCAAAAACTGCTATACATGGACGAGCTTTCATTTCTAGAGTCTCCAGTTGCTACAGCGGTAAGTCTATGGATTTATAACGCTGAAATCAAGGGTTCAATTCCCCTAAATGGATTCAGGTGATAGCCTGATGTGGCTTTGCTATAAGAAAACACACACACACATTCATTTCTAGAAATTACCCAGAAAACGGTTGATGGTATCTTTAAGTTCAAATGATAATTGAACTTCTGGTTAAACCCCGTATTTGAGCAATTGACATTTCGAACGTTTTATGGACTTCAACAATAAAAGCACAGTTAATAAGGAGTTTTAAACAATAAATGACATAACCTCATTATTTGTAGATTTGATTAAGCAAATTCGCAAACGCTCTTTTCACCAAACTACTTGTTTTTTGTTGATTATTAATTTATTTATGTAAAACGGTAAACAAATTAGACGCATAGTCTAATTAAAAAAAATGAAATTATAATACATATTATACAAATAAGAGTTAGATAAAAATGAATGAGAAAATATTTCAGGCTAAGATCTAAATAAAAATTAAAAGGCCTATAAATGTACGAAATACATGGGCAACCACAATAGTCTATGACACTTCGACCCCCAATGACCATCATAGCAACGAAAGATACATTATACATTTTGTTATTCTCACACTTGTTACCATCTACAATGAAAATATATACATTTTCATAGTATTTATCTTCATTCTATAGCCTTTTCCCCCGTTATTTTGGTTAAAATAGGTTTATAATACTAAATCTGCAAATTATCTGTAAAGCTAAGCACCGTACGTAGCTAATTGGCTCGGCATGGCCAGGTGATTAAGGAACTCGACTCGTAATTCGAAGGTCGCGGGTTCGAATCCCCGTCACACCAAATATGCTCACCCTTTCAGACGAGGGGCGTCACATGTGATGGTCAATTCCACTCTTCGTTGATAACAAAAATAGCCCAAGAGTTGACGGTGGGTAGTGATGACTAGCTACTTTTCCTATAGTCTTACATTGCTAAATTGCAGATAGCCCTCGTGTAGCTTTGTGCGAAATTCGAAACAAACAATAAAGCATGTATTGTAATTAACTCCTGAAGATGACGTTGAAACTTGCACATGTAGTGTGTTATTTTAAAGTAAAAGTCATATGACTTCAGTAGCGTTTTAAATTGTGTAAATAGGAAATGTTTGTTTTAATTATCGATTATTATTTTAAATATAACACAAGTGCTGGTAATTCATAAATAACTATATTATTTTTATCTACCTAATTCATTCTTATTTTCCGTGTTGTCCAAGTAAATAATTATTACTATTTTAATTTTAATACACCATCCTTAATAGGTAGATACATAATATTCTAATTTACATCGAATAATGAGCTCATATTCTGTAATTAACGTCATATTTATTAATTATAATTAACCTCAAGTTTGCTTGTACCCAATTAAAAGTTCTCAAACTACCCTAACGTGGGCTTGGTTAATAAGGAAGTTGTTTATTTGTTAGTGGCGCTGTCCTGTTGTACTATAAAAAGTAGTGTTGATATATAAAATGGGAAATAGTGCTTTTATTTTTATAGCTAAAAATACACAATAAAAAAGAAAATTAAAATGACAACATAGTGTCAAAGTTTTTGATGTATATATCAAGGGCAAGCCTCTGTAAATCATTCAAAATTTTGGAGTAAGATAACGTGGTCATTTAAAAAACAATAAGACAGGTTTGTTGTTGTGTTTTTCGTAATTCGCGCAAAGCTACACGAGGATTATCTGCACTAGTTGTCCCTACTTTAGCAGTGTGAGACTAGAGGGAATGCAACTACTCATTACCACTCACCATCAACTTTGGGCTACTCTTTTTACCAACGAATAGTGGGATTTATTGTTACATTATAACGGCTACACGGCTGAAAGGACGAGTGTGTTTGATGTGACTAGCCGTGCCGGTCTGATAAGATAGGTAAAAAAACAAATGTGCACAAATTTTATGGCTTATTAATAAGCAATCGTGTAACATTTATGTTTATACATATATCTCCTATACGATACAAAACGTATATTTACTTAACGTGAAAGAATAATACGGTTATAATTCAAACACTTGAACTCACGAAAATTTGTTTGAAAGGCAAGTGTTCTTATACTTACATAATGTTCACTGTGCACCTGCATGTGTTGGAAGGCTTAAAACCATTAGGTATACACCTGTTTAAGGTTCTGTTATATTATACTCAGGGATGTGAAGGAAGACTTAAGCAGTAGTAAAAATTATTTTCGCTTAAAAAACGATTAAACTTACACAATTATAGGAACAATATTTTTTTGTTTGAATAAGCTTTTAATCGTATGCGAGACCAGACGTGTGCTAAGTATTTACTGGTACACATTGTTTAGTGTCATAAAGATTAGTATGTATTGTATTAAAGGTTATAGTACAGGTTTTACACCATTTGTTGCATCAGAGATTAGGGTATATGTGTGTGTTTTCTTATAGCAAAGCCACATCTGGCTATCTACTGAGTCCACCGAAGGGAATCGAACCCCTGATTTTAGCGTTGTAAAGAAGTTAGGGTACATGTTTTACGATATTCGCTACGTTGGTGGTAGGAATGCAGGTTTTTACAGTATTTGCTGCTTTAGAGGTTAAGATAAAGTAATGCATCATTTGATGGGTGGATGTTTTATTATAACAAAGCCACATCAGGCTATCTGCTTTGCCCACCGAGGGGAATCGAGCCCATGATTTTAACGTTGTAAATCATGGGGACACAGCATTTGATACCGCAAAGTTTAATGCACAATTTCTGTAACCTTTAACTGCAACACTTTTGGCTTATTCGTTTACAATATTTCCTTTGATCAGAAAATCTCAAAGCACAGCAACTGAAAGCTTCCTTGTTTAATTAATAGGACTAACTAAAAGTAATTATTTAGTAAGCTGGATTTTACAATTTAGCAGATATGTTTATTGACACTTTTTGTTTATAACGGAAGTTAAGAAATACGTTGTAAAACCCGTACCAAGTTTAACAATATTTATGTAACTTCTCTTAGTGAAGAAATTCTTAGTCTAGATTTGTTTTGGTTTGTTTGTTTTGAATTTCGCCCAAAGCTACACTAGAGTTTTCAGCGCTAGACGTCCCTAATTTAGCAATGTAAGACTAGATAAAAGACAGCTAGTCATCACCACCCATTGCCAACTCCTGAGCTACTCTTTTACCAACGAATAGTGGAATTGACCGTCACATTATAACGCCCCCACAACTGAAAGGGCGAGCATGTTTGATACGACGGGGGTTCGAACCCGCGACCATCAAATTACGAGTCGAATGCCTTAACCCACCTGGCCATGCTGGGCCTCGACGAGCCTTATAGTTTCTATCTCAGGTGGGTTTGAGTATTAAGTTCAATTGTTATTGTTATAACTAAATTATTTACGTCTATATACATGTTTCTTAAATAAATAATGGAGTATTCACCACTGCTTATTTAATAAATACTTTACCCTTTGAGTACAAAATATCATAAATTACTGCTTTTGGTGAAAACATTTAGTGTCTAGTATCGAAAAAGTGTTTTACTTACATTTCTCGGGCCCTTATTGTACTGCAGGCTGCAGATTTGATATTTAAGATTTTCTCGAAGTCTACATTCCTACTGATTTATATAAATGAAGGACGTTTCTCAGACTACAGTAGTCTGGCAGCTGGTTTTGTTACAATGCGCATACATTAAAGGAAGTAGTTTCTCTCTCTCTCTCTCGTGATTTGGGTAAATATATTTGTTTGTTTGTTTTGTTTTGGAATTTCGCACAAAGCTACTCGAGGGCTATCTGTGCTAGCCGTCCCTAATTTAGCAGTGTAAGACTAGAGGGAAGGCAGCTAGTCATCACCACCCACCGCCAACTCTTGGGCTACTCTTTTACCAACGAATAGTGGGATTGACCGTCACATTATACGCCCCCACGGCTGGGAGGGCGAGCATGTTTAGCGCGACGCGGGCGCGAACCCGCGACCCTCAGATTACGAATCGCACGCCTTACGCGCTTGGCCATGCCGGGCACGGGTAAATATATGTGTATTCACAGGAGGGTCACGTGCACTTGACCTCTTCCTCCTTCCTTTTCCTTGTTAGTGTGAACTGCTTAGTATATTATAAACTATTACAAGAGGGCCAAAGTAACGCACATTTACTCGGGCCCCTTTTGCGGCAATGTCCATGTATTTTGCATTATCAGTCTCTTCACTAATGGCTAGCTCATAGGTGGCCTGTTTATTTTAGTACATATTTATTATTATTATATTTTTTGTTTATTTATTTCCATTTATTTATTATTTTTTTCATAATTTTAGCTTAATGATCTAATGTATAAATTAATCGGGGAGAGGTGTTTAGGACTATCTTCATCATATATGCAATATCTATCGAGTTCGCATAATAGTTCATTTTCTCTCCAATTTTTATCACAGTATTTTATTGTACTATGTAGGAGTTTATCTGCTACTGTTTGTATGTTTGAACATTTATGCATAAACGTTGAAGAGATGGTTTTAGGTTCTCTATATGCTGTCGTAAGTAGTGTATTTTGTAACGACTGTAGTTTGGTTTTTAATTGTTCTTTGCTTACATAAATCCATGCTGGAGCTGCATAGTCTGTTAGAGGTCTTACACGTTTTGTATATTTTGAGGATGTTTTCAGGTGTTTCTCCACTGTTTTTACCAGTTAGACTCCTAGCATAGTTTGTTCTTCACCAAATTTTAGTATTTATATTATTTACATGGTTTGTCCATGTAAGTTTAGAATCATACGTTAATCCTAGAAATTGTGCTGATGTAGCAGTATGGAGAAGTGCTCCATTCATGTAAATCTGTGGTTTTCATTTTTGATGTTTCGTGAACTTTGAAAATATAACTAGTTGGGTTTTTGCTGTGTTTATTTTAATTCCATATATTTGGCAGTATTCACATATTTTGTTTAGTTGCGGTTATATGTTTCTGGCAGTTATTGCTGGTGTTGGGGCACTTTTCCACATTGCTACATCATCAGCAAACTGTGACGAGTATCCATGATTTGGGTCTTTAAGTGGCATATTATTCACATACATGATGAAGAGAAAAGGGCTAACCACCCCTCCTTGATGGACGCCGACTTCTGTAGTATAAACTCTGAGAATGTTCCTTCTACGTTTACTATACATTGTCTGTTTTCCAAAAAGTTAAAGAACCAGCGAATAATTCCACGCGATAGTCCTATTTCATTCATACAGAGCCGGAGACCATTGTGCCATACAGTGTCGAATGCCTTCTGGACGTCGAGGAAGCAAGCGACAGTGCATTTCTTTTTATTAAAATTATTTATTATTGTTTCAGTTAACCTAACTGAATGATCTGTCGTTTGTCTAAATTTTCTGAATCCGTTTTGTTCTTCAAGTAATCTTGATGTTATCTCCAGAAATGTGAACAGTCTATTACTGATTATTTGTTCAAGAATTTTATTTACACAGTTGGTCAGGCTGAATGGTCGATAACTGTTTGGCTAACCTTCTTTATGGAACATTAGTATATTGGCTTGGTTCCAAGAAACTGGGATGTAGCCTGAGCAAAATGATAAATTATAGATTATTAATAGATGGTCAAATAATTTTGTAGCGTATTTTTTGATGAGAATTGCTTGTATGCCGTCATTTCCTGGTGATTTGCTTTTTGAGTTCTTAAATTGCTTGTATGAGTTTTGTTAATGTGATTTTTTTGGTAAGCAGTAAATTATTATAGTCATTTATGTTATTGGTGTTAATTCTGACTGGGAAATATGGTTTGTATAATTCTGTGTTATTTGTTACATGATTGTTTACTGTATTGTAAAAATAGTTGTTCATGTCTGGATCGTTATGTGTTTTGAAAGTGTTCTGTAGTTGTTATCTGAAGGCTTCCGCCGGTTTTTTCTTTGTTGGTATGCGCTAAGGTGTTATTATGTTCTAGTGTTGGGTATCTTCTTGTTATGTCTTCATTGGTGAGTCTTTTTAGGTGTGATCAAAAATTTCTTGGGTCTGTTTGTTCACTTAGTTGGCAGCACAATTTATCACATTTTTCTTGTTTTAACAGTTTAATTTCTGCTCTGATTTCATTTCTGATACTGTTTGTTTGAGTTTTTATTTCTTTATCTCTCGTTGCCGTGAACTGTCTTCTTAATTGTCTTCGTCGTTTTATCAATGTTATTAGCTGTTTGTTTGGTTTCCATGCGTTATTTACAGTTTTATGTTGTTGCTTTGGTACAGTGTCCGTTGCTGCTTTCAGTAGGCACTCCGTGATTATTAGACTATAACTGTCAATTTCTGATTTGTTGTTGGCTGTATGCTTAGTATTATCTGGTAGTATGCTGTTTAATTCTTTTTGATATTCTTGCCAATTTGTAGGCTTTTTTGTAGTCGAATTTGTCTTGTTTAAAGGTCATATCTCTATGGGGAGCGATATCGAAGACACACCATATAGGTAGGAAATCACTGTCAATATCTTTTCCTACATTAGAATTTAATAACTTTTGTCTGATATTAAAGGAGATGAGGCAGATGTCTAAGATGTCACTTGTATTTGTAGCAAACGTAGGTATACTGTCGTTTTCTAGGGCTATGTTATTTTCATCAATGAATTGTAGCAGGTATCTTCTATTTGTATTGGTGAATTTACATTCAATGTTCTTATGTTTACTATTCAGATCACCTATTACAATACCATTTTGGTTAACAGTGTAAGAGCAGAAGGAGGAAAGGCAGCTCGTCGTCACCTCTCACCACCAAGTCTTTTACCAACGAATAGAGGGATTGAGCGTCACACTATAATGCCCTCACAGCTGAAAGGGCGAGAATATATGGTGCGACGGGGATTCAAACCCGCGACCCTCAATTTATCTAAGACAGGATCTTACGTTTAAGTACGAGTTTTAATTAAAAAAAGCAAACTTGATTGAATATGCCAAATCATTAAATAAATTACTATGTACCCAGACTACACTCTCAAAACAGAGTAATAGTACTCTTAATACAGCCGTAAAATCAAAAGAATATCAATAAATATTGACATCAGCAGACAAGAGAATATTAACTAGAAAAAAACAAGTAACAATTGGCAACCAAATATCAGCGTAATAAACATGAATAAAAACTATAGTCAACTTCGGAGACAACACATGAACACAAGTGACCCACTCCTTAAACCACAAACTGACAAATAAAATACGAAAGGAAATTCCAATACTAAATACACAAACTACATATCCCACATTGATATGCAATAACAACGCAGTATACATAAACACATAGAAATCTGAAACCCTTCAAACACTACATACAGGATACATTCAAAACGCACAACACGTGTCAATGTCTCTTCAGTATAGAAAATATTATACAAAATCAAACAGCATACACACAGAACATATACATTAAAATAAATACAAAGAAATCAAAACAACGAAACAAGCTTTGTTACTGTTTGTCACCCAAACAAAGTCATTACATCAATTAAACAAATAAAAACAGTTCAAGGAGACAATGACGTACAGGTCACACTCCTTTAATAAAAGGTATTGTTTGACAACCTGACTGTACTCTCTAACTTTTTTCTTTAAACCAGGGCACATCCCAGTCACTTTGAATAATGCAAATAGTTAAAGGAAAAACAGCGAATAAACCAAAAAATCTATTGACCAGCTGTATATGAAAAAATAATACAACGAAAAATAAATAATTAATTAAATACATTTCTGGAGATAACATAAAATCACCCGAAGTACAAAACGGCTTCAAGCAGTCTTGTCGTTAGAAATGAATACACTGTCATATTATTTATGGATATAGAGAAAGTATTTGACACTCTATGACACAACTATCTTTAGTTTTAAATGTATCAAACAGACATACCGCGAAGAATTACTCGCTAGCTATGTAACGTTTTTGGGCAATAGAACGTATGCAGTTAATCTGGGGGGCATCTATTTGGAGTACTTTACTCTAGAGACAGGCGTCCTCCCTGGAAAGGAGTTATTAGCCGCGTTCTATTTATCATGTATGCAAACGACTTGCTATTAGCAGACGCATATTTCTGCCTCAACTTGCAGTTTGCAGATGACGTAGCAGTTTGAAAGAGTTCCTTAACATCGTCTATAGCAGACACAAACCTGCAATCCGTATGAAGTCAAATAGTAAAACCTTTCCAAAACAAAAAAATTAAATTAACGTCCCAAAAACACAAACACTGTTATTTTTCAAAAGAGCAAAAGTGCTAAGAAACTCACAAAATTGTATTAGAAAGGAACCCTTCTACAGGCCTCCCACTAGTACAGCGGTAAGTCTACGGATTTACAACATTAAAATCAGAGGTTCGATTCCCCTCGATGGGCTCAGTAGATAGCCCGATGTGACTTTGCTATAAGAAAACACAAAACAAACACACAAACACCCTTCTACAGACTGCCATGTCAGATAAATTCATAGGTATTACACATGGCTCTAAATTAAATTGTAAAACCCCTATTAAGTTGATCCGAGTCAAACTGTGAAGACATCCAATCAAAAGTGAGGAAACTGTCAGGTAAGAGAACTTTATCAAAATATACCGACAATACATACAACCAAAAGTATTTTATTTATTTATTTATTATACCACCCTCATGGAGGAAGTATAGATATAGAACATTATAGAAAATAACAATTACAGTAGAATATCACTATGTCGAGAGAAGTAACAAATATACACTCATTCTGAGGAAATCAAATTTTAGAACTAATATTAAAAAATAATAACTTGTTCACGAAATATCGAATAACACCACAAGAATAAATAGAAAAGCATGTATATATACACATAAACAATGAAGAACAAAAATGTAAAATTATGAAACCTCCCACGCAAAAAAATAAAACAATAAACGAATTACACGAAACCACAACTCAGAACGTACCCCTGTCTACTTGTCACCAGCAACTTCCCAAGTTCGGAATAAATGTGATAAAAGGTTGCCACATTATCAACTAAATAGAATCGATAATAATCGAATGTGTCGGTCCAGCATGTATTACGATCTCACGAAACACATTAAACAAACAGTAACAATCAATACGACATTCGATATTCACTCGACCATATAACAATTGCAAACTCGCATGTTCTACACAATTACGTAAATATAAAGACAATACACAGCGCCCAAATAACTTTTTTTTTCAAAGCAATCTGAATAAAAATGAGCTACAGACGTCACTATCTCGCTATTTCATACATGATAAAAATATACCTGACTTCACTTAATGGGTATTTTAAGAGTAACAACTTTTATTCAGAACTGCCCAACCCAGAAACTGCAAACTAGTAGTGATACTTGTACACTCCGTTTTCCATATTACATAGTAAAGCCTATTTATACTAGAAATCTTAGATACATGTAAGAGAAGTTTAATGTTACAATATGTTTATGCTTTTTGTCTCTTTGTGCAACTTAAGTTTCCCCAATATAGTATTTCTGCACTTCATATATTCCTTTCCATAATTAATTTTAACCTCTTGTTTTTCTTAAAGTATTTTATTTGATTGTTATAACCTTTCTGTAAATTTTTAATAACTTCATCAATATTGTCTTCAATCAAACATTTTTCTTAATTTTACTTTAAATATAAATCTATCCTTCTTTTCAGCTCCCTTTCAAAGCTTCTTGTGAACACCATTTGGTCTTCTTTCAATTTAGTATACATTTTTCCTGGTATTTCTTTAATTTTCAATCATTTTGTTTTTTAATGTTTTTTAATACTCTCTCTTTCTGCTAGTCATTATTCTTACTTTCATTAAAAACAGCAATTTTTTATTATCTTAATTCATTAAAGCATGGGTCTTCATCTTAAAGTTTAATCTTATTTCTATTCATACTGTTTTATTTTCATCAAAATATCTCACTTCTGACATAATGTTTTTAATGTATTCTATCACTGAGCAAGTTCCTCTTTTTATTATTAGCTAAACATAATGCTAAGCCCAGTACACATAACAATAACAAGTTATTTGCTTCTTTAATGTAATTACTAATTCCAAACGCTACATTCCATAACAAGCCTCACTTCACAGAATAATGATTCATAAGAAAATTTCGAAACTTCTTGGTTTTAATTCGTGATGATCAAAAACCCACTTGAAGTGAAACTGTATCTTAAGACGGCTGGTATGGGTATCAAAACTTTTATTAAAAACGGTCAGTTGCAAACTCTCTTTGTTAACCTGGAGATGACCTAAGAAGGTAAAAACGTTGTTCTTTAGTATATTTTAACAAAAGTTTCAATACCCATACCAGCTGTCTTGAGATACAGTTCTAATTTTTAATTAACCCTCATACACACGGTGGGGGTCAAAAATGGGCCCACTTGTGTTTAAGTTGTTATAGAAATATCAAAGGTGTGACTTTCGGGCCTAAAAATGTACCAAATTTAATCTATACTAATAACATACTATACTAATACGTTTAACATGTATTTTATACAAATGGGGTATTACACCCCTTGTCTAATGTCGAAATTCACGTTTTCCACATTGGGGGTCATTTTTGACCCCCGTTTAAAAAACTCAATTACATTTCTAGTAAACAATCAATTAATATATTGATATGAAATTTTGTGTTCTAGAACATTCTAGAACACTCTATAAATGTTCTCGAGCATTCTAGAATATTCTTATCTACGTTGCATAGAGAGCCCTCAATCGATGATGAATCAGGAAAACCTGAAATAATATCATACTATAACTCCACCAAAGGAGGAGTCGATACACTAGACCAAATAGTTAGATTCTTTTCCACAAAAAGAAAGGCCAGAAGGTGGCCAATGGCACTATTTTATAACATTCTTGATGCTGCCGCATATAATGCTTTCCTTCTCTATAGCCAGCGCTATCCAGAATTCGCATCAAAGTACCAAAAAAGAGCAAAACGTGAATTTCTGAAGTTGCTTACTGATGAATTACTGCCTGAAGAAGATACAAATGAAGTGATCCCTCCAAAAAGACAAAAAGTTGGTGAAGAGAACGTTAGGAAATGGTGTCAAATATGCGCACGTGATTCAAGGAAAAAAACTTCTTCAAAGTGTATCAAATGTAGTAAAATGGCTTGCAATGACCATAAAGTTACCCAGAGTGTATGCATAAATTGTATAGAATAAATATTTTGTCCAAATATATACTTTGCTTATGTGAAAATAATTTTTTTTTAATATTTTTGGTGGGGGTCAAAAATGACCCCCAGTGTGGGCAACGTAATTTTTGTGTGTGTATGTGTACTAGGGTTAAACACAAACCTGCACTAGGAACTAACTATCTGTGCTGTGTATTGAAACCACATTTCTAGTACTTAAGTCCGCACACATACTACTGCGCCATTGGTAGCAACTTCGAAACTAAAGGTGCATCTAAATCATAAATAAAAATACATAAATTATCCTTGTATTTACAACAGGTCTTAAAACTGGCTGAAGAACAGGCTCAGTTATTAAAAATTAACATAATATCAGCCTCAGTAGCTGACTGAATCGCTCATTAATTAACTTTCTGCCTTATTCACTGTCAATTTAATTTTATATTTTAATTTGTTTTTCCAAAAAATCTCATGAAAATTCTTAAGTAGCAGGTTTTATTTCCGTAATCATAACACTCCCTCTAACAAACAATTAAATAAAACGTTAATAATATGATTCACACAACCATTTCTACCGCTAAGGAAGAGAGTGCCAAACTTAAATGGTTTAATTTCATATAGGTCTTTCTTTAAAATCAAGACTGGGCAGTATTAATTTAGGTAATTTTGGCATTGATTTTTGGAAAAATATATCTAAATAGAACATTTGATAATTTCAGACAGTTAAAGTTTATAGTCTTTTAATAAATATAGTGTAGGTCTAAGATCTAGAAACTTGTGAATAGATTTATAGGCGCATTATTATAATTCGGAATTTCATATTTCAAATATGCGTGGTTAAAGTTATTGGATTGGGCCTTGTAGACCGTTTTGGAAAAGTGTAACTAAAATGTTAACTTTCAGCTTTTAACAGTAGAATAACTCGTTTTATATGAGAATTGTTTTAAAAAAATGTACTGGACAGTTCTACACTGAATTTTAAGCCTGTATTGTGTTAAAAGCTGTTTAGGCTTGAAACTAAAAAGTTTGTGAATAGGCTTAGCATTTATTAATATATCTGCCATTATATAGGGTGTCCATAAATTATACCCACCCACCCTTTATAAGATTTTATGAATTCTCTGTTATATGAAGTATCTTAAAATGGTTTGCGGAAATTAATAACGTAAGTGAAGAAATGTTTGTTTTAATTAAGTAAACTACGACAGTTGGGTCAGTAATTTAGACTTTCACGTGATCCCCATTGGTAGCATGCAGAACATTAAGACGGTAGGTGATGTCGTTCCAAACATTAAGAAGCATGTCTTGCGTGGATGTTCTGTGAAATAAACAAATTCATGAGTTGTGTTATTAATTGCCGGAAACCGTTTTGAGATTGTTCCTATAATAAAGAATTTTTAAAGGCCTATAATGGGGTGAATAATTTATGGACTCCCTGTATTACCATTAGTTATTTTTTAAGGAAATTTAAATATATCAAATAAGGAGATACTTATAAAAGTCCAAGGAAAAGTAAGTCCTTTAATTTTTTTTATTAACTTTGAAATATAATAGTATGGTGTTAAAATCTGGTTCGGTTTCTTAGATTGTGTGCTTTTAGGTTAAGTTTGTTTTATAATAAAGTTCCATAACAAGCACTCTGTATTACAAAAAGAATCAAACTCATGATCTTAGTTATAAGCATGTAAACATACTGCTGACACTATTACTAATTACTATTAAGACAAAATTGGTTTCTTCTGTAGCTATAGTGCCGAGCTTATGTTACCTAAATATTCTGTAATAGTCGTAACTACTTTATCCTAGATTATGCATTAACAATGATAAGTACAAGTGCTCCACACTTTGGTAATATTAAAAAGATGCAAAACACCAATTTAAGACTGACCACAAAATGTTATTTAGGAATCTCTATTAAAACTTTATTACACTTTGCAGGTTTAAGTAGCATTGCAGAATGCTAATAGTAATTAATAGTAGGATTATTCACCAAGGCCAAGTAAATCTCATTCATTCTATCATTAAGTTACTGCCCTTTTTAAGCTTTATAAACTCCCACAAGAAGCCCTTTTATGAAGCCTAGCACTATCGGTAGGATATTAACCTTTCTGCACCAACTAAATAAAAGTGGCAACTATAGAAGGGTTTTATTGTCACTGAGAATACATTCAACTGCTGGAAAACAACATATTATATGATGTAGCTAAGAAAAGCAAAACAATGAGAATCACTAAGACAGTACATGGCCAGAAACCCACTGTTAACATCTGTAAAGGAACTATCTTTTACCTCCTGTGAAACAGCCAATCCCCACATTAATGGTTGGTAGATGTTGATGCAACCCCTAGAATTGTCAGCTAGTGATCTACTAAACATGTGGAGTCAAGGCACATATGATAATATTAGGATCACATTTTAATCTAACAAGAAATATTATCTGCTCCAAACTTGTTCAGTTTTAGAACAGTAAGGTTCCTCTCTAGCCTGTCATGGCTGTCAACAGAAATACCAGCAGTGATATAAACAAAGAATAAGACAATAAGATAATTAAAAGGTAGAAAGTGAATAGAAAATGTGCTGAAATAGTATCTTGGACAACTGATATCAACTTAATGAGAAAGATGACCATTAGAAAGCTAGTGGATGAGTTCACAGCTACAGGAGAAACTACCGTATAACTTGCAAATGTACATTTACTTAAGTGTCTAAATCAAATATCCTGTCATTTTCTTGTCTCCTCAAGATGGTGGAGTACATTCCACCTTTAAAACGTAGCTTTTAAATTTTATTTTGCTTTTAATTTCATGGAATAAATTATTGTGCATATTTGAAAACAACGGAGCCATCAAATGATTTTATTATGAAAACTGTTAACAAGGAATTATATATAAAAATAAATTTACAGAAAGAATATACATAAAAAAATGATTATAGTAAATCTTCTGTTTTCATTAAGGTTTGTGTTTATTTTGTTAACCTTTAGCAGTTTTTAAGTTTAAATAATAATAATGTCCTTTTGACAAAATTGTTACTTTTGATACAGGATTTTCCACTTTTTCTCCCCTTGTTTTTTCTTTGTATAGTGTTCTATTAATGCATTTCTTCTGCACGTTTATGAGTGGTATTTACACATAATATATTACCTTTTTAATATCATTTTTGTTTTCCATCTGAAGTTACATGTAGTATATATTTATGAGCAATTGAAAAGTTTCTCTAATTTTTTTTTAACACTAGATAAACTATTGATAAATCAATAGATTTATCACTTAAACTAGATTATTAGTTTTTCTTAAAACGTAGTGTAAAAGCGTGCCAAGGTGAAGAGCCTTTTGAGAAAACCGCTTTCATATTACTGGAGAAAGCATCAATACACATAACAATGTTACTTATTAATATACATAAACTTTATTTTCAAAACTAAAAACATTCTTAAAACTAAAAGTCATTTATAAATAATATAATTAATATAATTCTGGTATTAGAAGTTATATGAATCATAGCCTATGGATTTTATTATGATTATTTCATAACATAGCCACATGCAATTAAATAAAACTGTTCTTGGAAATTGAACTACAATCAGTTCATTGGTGGCTCATCAGCAAATAAAAAAGCTATGCCACCTAAAACATTTTGAAGAAATATTTCATATTTTTTATATTACCTATGTTTTATTTATTTTGGGCTTGAAAAACTGAATATTTTTATAATAAAATGTCCTAAAATTTTTCATTCATTGAGGCATAGATCAGTTGTGCTTCTAGGCTCTTTTGTGTATTTTGTTATCTGTACGATTTCTTTATATTTCTAAACGAAACCGCCAAGAAGAGCTGAACATTTTTACTGGGTTTAAAAAAGATTTTGAGGTTGTTAATAGTGCCATTCAGAATCTAAATTAAAAACAACCAATAAAAAAATTATTTTAAGAAAAGTTTGCAACTAAAAGAGCACATAATCCTTAAAATGTTATTGTGATCAATGGATGATACAAATTTAATCTTTAATTTTTAAGTATATAAACATTTTAAAGTGAATTCCAGTGAACTGGTTATAAAGTTAGATTTTTTATGTGAATATCTTTCAAAATTTTGAAGTTTGAAGAACAGATGGGACTTGTGTGACAGGACGACAATTGTTAACAACATAGTTACAACTACAAATGACCAATGACTCAGGTACTCAAATAAATCAATATGCTTAAAGTAAGTAACCCTTTAAGTTTACTGTTGTACATTTTAGGGTTGGGGTGAAAATATGGCCAGCATCCTCCTTTATATTAACTGTAAGCTTCCATTGAATTAGTTGCTTTATAAGAAAGCAAAATTAAGACAAAAGTTGTAAAACTTACATAACATTTCTAATGTTAGATAAGCTTCAACAGTGACTTGAATAATACCATAATAATGGTATTTGAATGTTTAAAACTCTCTTTGAGCTTTTTAAGGTGAAATTTATGTAGATTTGGTAATAATAATAAAATTTTTATCTAAATTTCAGGTTTCAGAGTTTTTGTAGTTATTGTCTCCTATAAAGCCTCCAGATATTTAAACTGTCTGTAACTAATTGTTGTGGATCCTCCAATGTCTCTTTAAGTTCCATGATGAAATAAATTCTTTATCACACATAATACATCTGTACAATTTCTCTCCAGTATGAATCTTTTGATGTCTTTTACAATCACCTTTACTGGTAAATGTTTTCCCACAGATACCACAAATGTGTGGTTTTTCTCCACTATGAATAGTCCGATGAGTTTTTAAATGCGAATACTGTGTAAAATCTTTACCACAAACATCACAACTGTATGGTTTCTCACCAGTATGAATCCTCTGATGTTCTTTTAAATATTTAGACAAAGCAAATTCTTTGCCACATACATCACATCTGTATTCCTTATTCTTGGAATGAATTTTCTGATGCCGTTTTAAGCTAGAAGACAGTGAGAACTTTTTATCACAGACTCCACAACTATAATGTATTTCTCTTGAGTATTTTTTACACCCACTGTGAATAGTCTGATGGGTTTTTAAATGTGAATTCTGTGTAAAGTCTTTACCACAAACATTACAACTGTATGGTCTCTCACCAGTATGGATTTTCTGATGTTCTTTTAAGTATCTAGATAAAGCAAATTCTCTTCCACAAACATCACAACTGTATTCTTTATTCTCAGAGTGGGTTCGTTGATGTCTTTTTAAGTTGGAAGACAGCGAGAACTCTCTACCACAGACACCACAACTGTATGGTTTTTCCAGTGAATGAATCCTATAATGTTTTTTCAAGTCTCCCTTACTTGCAAAGATTTTAACACAAACATCACAACTGTAAAATTTCTTATTATGTATTTTCTTGTGTTCTCTTAACACTTCAGACATGGAAAAACTTTTGCCACAAACATTACAAATGCAAGATTTTCTTTTGTGGATCTTCTGATGTTTGGTTAAGTTGTCTTTTCGTCCGAATCCTTTTCCACAGATATCACAATTGTACATTATTTCTTTAGTGTGTATCTTCTGGTGTCTCTTTAGATTGTAATATGTTGTACAGGCTTTCTTACAAATTCCACAACTTCTCATATTCTTACTCCATGAAAGTTCTAAAGAATTATACTGATTTTTCTTGCTTGCTGTTATTTCACTTGGAGCTTCGTCTTTTATAAAAAACAGTTGTGTTGAACATAGGTTTTTACCCACAATATTCAACTGAGATGCTGATTCTATAATAAGAAACGAAATGCTAAATAGTTATCATTTCAGGTTGTAGTTTGGATTACTGCTATCTTTAACTTATAGTGTGGGTCATTTTTGAAGGTTAATTACTTGTTTGACTTTTTGTGAATAATGTACACTACCATAGCTATTTAAATTCAAACAATCACAATCTAATTTTTGAGACTACTGTGTAAAATTACAACTTAGTTTTTCAATAGTAAAAGTTATGATATTTTATATTCTATTTTTTTGTCTAAACTCAACAGTAGCAGCAACAAGTGAAATTACTGAGATTAGTAAAAACGTTCATATTAAATAATATACTTGAGTAAGGAAGCACATTATGCTAGTATAATAAGTTGGCAAATAATTTATGAGCATAATGAAATGATTTATTTTTATGAAACATACCATATATTTCAATGGAACATTGGTCTGTCTTCAAGTATGATCCATGAAACATGGCCCAGTGATAATGCTGATATTTGAGCAAATAATCATGGCATGTTAACATAATAATAAGCTGGCAACCAATGATTTTGGATCATAATAGAGAGATTTATTTTGGAAGAAATAATTAGACCATACCTAAATAAGACAGACAAATGTTCTGTTGAAACATGTGGTGTGTTTCCCTTAAAATAGATGATTTCATTATGCTCACACATTGTTGCTTACCAACTTATCATAATCAAAGAACAATTCTATTACTTAGAACAGAAATTCCTCTTTATTGTTCTCTCTATACTTTCATTCACAATTTTTGACTTGTGATGGCCAATTTTTGTAAGAAATGTTGTGTAAATGGCTAATTTATCTTGTATAATGATGCATTTGCAATTCAGAAAATATTTGAGAATTATGATCTGAAAACATACTTTAATTTGGGAAAAGTGTTCTTATTTGTTAAAAATCTCTTACTCTTGTTAATTTAACACTTTAAAACATGGCAACAACAGGATTTCACACTAAATGTAATTTTACTGTGCATACACAAGAAATTGCAACATTTTACTTTGTACACCATTGTAAGAAGTACAATACCTGATACAACTACTTTGCTGCAGACAATGTACGTGCTAAGAAATAACTTGTAATAACTGGTTTAGATTTTACTGTGTAACCAAAGAAAGGTACAATATTTTATATAACTGTTGTATAGTTCTGTAGAAACACTTGCACTCACCTGCAGTGTTTTCCAAGCCACAGTCCAGTTGCTGCAACTCAACCCTTTGTTCCACTTTCTCTTTCTTCATGTTGTTATCACAATAGTCAGCTTCAGCATTTTCACTGAACTCAGAAATTGTAGCATCTAACAAATCTCTAAGTGGCTCTGTCGTCTAAAACCAAAAATGTTCTGTGCGTATTTGACATGTCAAAATCAACAACGAAAATTCTTACTATTTAGATTTAGATATATTATTTACAAGGACCTTCTTACTAAATATTTCATGAATAAACTAAACAACAGAAACAGATTTAATGGTTAACAAAATAAGCATACATCAAGTTCATCCTGTCACAGGCTTTATAATTCTACTAAAGCAAAAAATAGTAAGAATATCTCAGACTGTACTGTCATCATAATTGTAATATGCATTTCTAATTTACTTTTTACCTATCTCAGTTGTTAGTAATTCTGTAAATTGCTGGCATCTAATTTTGATACAAAAGAAAACGTAAGTAGAAAAAGAGAGCTACAATATAGTTTAGGCTTAGATAGGATGATTGCATAAAATTAAAGTTATAATTAACACAAGTTAACATGTAATGTTAAATGAATTTCCCACATATTCCTTCACAAGAAAAGTTGTCCTTCCTCAAACAAGAGAGAAAAATCCAAACCGTTAAGACAGAATAATGAGAAGATAACTTAGTTACGACTAAAGCGTGATTACAAAGTTACACATTAACCACCATCACTGAAGTGAGAACGAGATGATAATTTTGTTGGTATATCTTGAACAATTTTCTTCAGGTCCCTCTAGTGAACTGGTATCAAACTAATATGATAAGTGAAAATTTTAGGCAACAGATTGGTTAATAATATCCTCTTCAGATTATTTAAAAAAAAAACCAGTATCTTCCTCAATATCAGAAATTTCTTGATTATACTAAGGTATGTATGTTCCAAATGAAACATACTTCGTATCTTCTTCAATTTGTGCATGTTTTCCTTCAATCTCAATTGAACCATATTAAGTGTAAACTAACTTTACAAGCAGTGCTTGAAGTAGGACAGGATACCATCCTGCTACATTTTAAGTAGACTACAAACTTCTAAAGAAGGTAAGGATTAATAGATGATGCAACAAGTATTTACAGCAACAAGAAACTGGAGAGAGAAACTATGTTTATTTGCTCGAAATATCTTGTTACAACATCACAAGAATGAGACAAAATGGCACATGGATGAAGTGAATGAACCATTTCACTGTGTATTCTCAAGATGACTAGTATGGGTATTAAAACTTTAAATAAAGCACAGAAAATTGTTTTGTACTTTTTTTAAATTAAAGTTTTAATATCCATGCCAGCTGTTTCGAGAATAAATTTTTACTTCAAGTGTGTTTCTCATCATCACTATCCATCTCACTATGGGCTTGATCAGTGTGACCAAGTTCTTAACCATCAAATTTCCATACAATAATACATCTTTTTATACTTAAATTAATTTTGTGGGATTATCTTTTTGAACCATATCTAATTAATAATCCACCACAAAAGTTAAAAACCACTCTGAGAATCTACAGCTCATGTTACCATAATGAATTATGTAACACATGAACTACTCATGATTATAACTTGTAAAGAATTATTATATGTACAGAATGTAAATAATAAACATGAATGTTACTAATATAAACATAAGTTATTTGTATGTAATGGTACAACAATAAATGTCCTTCTTGTGATGATAACACAATGTAACACAAATTTTGTTCTCGAATAGTATGTGTTATTTCTTAATTGCTTATGTTGTGAAAATACAGAAAATGGCCATTATTCCCTTCAAGCTTTGCTTTTGCAACCTGGATAATGAAAGATAGAAATTAACCTATTTTCTATGTAAAAATGGGCATATTTGCACATTTTCATTTACATAAGGTCTGTATAAAACATATGAATCAAGATTTACACATTTATACTAAAGTTATACAAAAATGTTTAGAAGTGAGTAGTTTTTCGAGATTTGCGACTGTAGTGTAAATCATTTTCACGTATCAGCCCCCAAATATAGT
Organism: Tachypleus tridentatus; assembly: GCF_004210375.1. Lineage (NCBI taxonomy): Eukaryota > Metazoa > Arthropoda > Merostomata > Xiphosura > Limulidae > Tachypleus > Tachypleus tridentatus. The sequence goes on from NC_134831.1 coordinate 168,758,153, forward strand.
CTCCAATCATGTTTTTGTTATACGTTCCTAGGTCACAAAAGCAAAGTTTGAAGAGAAAAATAGGTCTTTTCAATTTACTTTAGTCATAAGTAATAGGGAAATAACACTTTCTGCCCAGAAACAAGAAAAAGTAAAAATTTTGTTACATAGTGTAATATACCAACAGATGCATCTGAAGGAAGAATTAATGCTACTTTAATTCCTCATAAGATCTAAAAAAAAAACATTAAATACACTATCCAGAAAGCATGTTGGCATAAAATACAAAAAACTATTTGTAGCTATAATATAAAAATGTGATAGTCATAGTACTTTTCATACAATAAAGAAAAAATATCCTAAAACATGAAGAACATCATCACATAAAATTAAACAAGGTTCGATATTTTAAAACCTTTATTTTTTTCATACTATGTTGGCTTGATAGAATACTTCCTTAGTACTAGATTTTTCATAAAATGTTGGTTTTCCACAAAATCATTAATATTCCTTTAAAATTTACATTTTATGCACAATAAAAGCACCATAATAAAATGTCTGAAAACCACTCTAACACGCTTTCTAACTAATAGGTTAAAAATAAAATCATTCAACTGCTCATAGCAGATAAACACAATTGCAAACAATGAAAATCTTTTAAAAGAACACCTACTCTTTCTGAAATTATAAACAGTCCAAGAGCAATATCAAAAAGAATTACCAACATGTTTTGAGAGGTAATAATATGGTACGAATGTATTTTGTAGGCTCAACCTCATTTCTTTATATATATATGTAATTCATGGTCTAACTTTTCAATATCTTAGATAGTAGGTATTTCTAACTTGTTAGACACTCATAAAATCACATTATTGTAGAAAATCTCAAATGAGCAATTTAAAGCAAAGACATATCAGATAACACAAACAAGTAAGAATGTAAATGTATTTTAAGAGATCAAAGCATACATAAAATAAAAATTTGAATTATAAACTATGTTTTGATGTCGAGTTTATTCACACACCTTGATAATAAAGTTATTTAAATAAATTTTGATTGAAAGTATAAAAAAGAAAAGGTGATGATATACACTTTGATCCTACTCTAATTTGCATAGTTATTGAACTAGATAACTGCTCAATTAGCAAATTCCACTAATTGCCTAACTCTACTCTTAATTACTAAATGTCTTTAATAAAAACATTGTCTTTTAATTCAAATATTTCCAGAAATTTCTATGTTTGTTTAGGTGGAAGGAAGTTTCAAGTACTTCACTGTCTTGAACCTTCTTCAAAGATGAGGAAATAAAGCCACATGTATAAAAGAAAAAACAAGTTAATGAATTAGCTAACAAGTAATAATTGCAAGGATTAGTCATTTTGCTACTGCCAGCCATTAGTCAGATAATTAAGCACTATGAATACTGAAAACATGTTTTGACAAAGAAATGTAAATATAAAATTAGTATGCAAGAGAAATTTCTGTTAGACATAGTTCATCTGTAAAGTTAGACTTAAAACTTGTTTCAAAAATATAAAACCTTGTGTTCCATATATTTCAACATGTTAGAGCTCCCTTCTCTAGCTGTTATTTCAATAGTTTTCAGCAGTGATTTCCAATTTTACATGTACCAAAATTCCAAACAACTAAAGATCCTTACACTTCACTGCCCTGGTGAACAGCTGGAAACCTGTATCTAAGTTACACAAGTTGTTACAATACCCAAAATAAACTTTAACAATTTGCTGTCTTACACAAGTTTTATCTACAAAATGGCAGGACTGTTATATAAAGGTGAGGCAAGAAAAAAAGTTTAATTACAAATGGCTTTACCTCCATCTTTGTTTTTATATACTTTTCTTTTCTCTCACTTGCTACTCCGTACATGGATTGTGAAACTTTTTCCACAGAAATGGTTCTGAGTGCTTCTGTAACATTTGGAGAAACTTCACTTGCATCTGTAACAAAAATGAATTACTGGTTGCTATTTAGTCAACTCTGTATCATGATAAATGTTCTATCCCTAACTTTTTACCTAAATGCACATGCATGAAGGATTAAGACATCTTTGATGGTCCACAAATTGTCATTTAAATAAGATATGTATACAATAGTATTGAAATGATACATGTTAAAAAGATATCTAACCTTATTTCTAGGATTACAATAAATTTCTGGGAGACTGGATAGTTAGATATTTTTTTTTAAATGTAGATTCAATCATTAGGTCAACTTCAATAGAGTTAAGTACAGCTAAACTTAGTTACATAAGTAGAACAATACTTTATGTGTGGCAGTTGTTTAAAAAAATAATTTACAGAAGAAGCACCAACTTATGCACATAAGTACGTGTCTTAATTTTTCAGATGAAAATTTAAGTAAATAAACAGTAATAACAGTACAAAACATTGAATATACTTAACTTTAAGGATAGAGAACTGATAGACACTTATCCAAAGAAATGTGTTCATTTTAATTGATAAAACAGTGCTTCACTAGAATTGTGAATAAGAATTTACAAGTAAATAATAATGTATGATAATAATAACAACATGTCAACCACACCACATCTGCTGTATTTAGTACTTACAAGGCTTTTTCCCCAACACCAGAGCACTGCCTTGTAGCTCAGTTGACAGAGCTTTTGCATGGCATGATCCCATGTGTGGGTCATGACAACTAGCACCCAACTGGTAGTCGTAAGTCACATTAGAAGATATTATTTCAGTTGAAAGTAAAGTTGTATGTTGTACTCTTTACTTTAAATGTTTACATTGCTGATTAATCATTTTTGTGTAATATGATGGTCTCAGCTTAAATACTATATCCTTTTAATAAACTTAGGAAACAAGCTGTGAGCTGTTAGCATTATAGTGGTTTAGCAAATGTTACTTTGGTTTTTTTAAGCTGTTAATCAGTTATTTCAGTTTTGCGAATATTGAGTTTGTGTTTCAATGAAGTAGTAGAGATATACAAGTACTGTATGTACTGAAAGATTAGCAAAAGTTCAGAGTTCATAACCTACTGTGAACTTTGTCTTCTCAGTGAAAATCAGTAAAGATATTTTATAGTTAAGAAGTAAACCATTTTTTTTTGTCATTAGATTTTGCAATTTTTATTTTCCAACCCAAATGGTGACTAAACTACGAGATCTAAATAATGCAACTATTACAGCATAGTGTTAGCTTCAAGCCTATAACATCTAATAAAATGTTTTATACAACTGATAAGATTTTAACAGAACAATTTCTAAGCAAATTGTTGATAAGGTCAAATAAATAAATGAATGTTTACCTTCCCCTGCCCACTTCATTTTTTTCAGCCACCTATCCATACTTTAATTGCTTTTTTAATGATACAAAGATGACTTCTGAATAAAATACAAGATTTTCTCTCTTTCTTTATTTGTCATAAATTCTGTATTGTTTTGATGAAACAAGGACCTCTGTATCACTTGGACCCTTTGAAAACAAGCAACAATCATGTAAAAAAAATGGTACCATCTTTCTTTAAAAAAGGACAGCCTACTTTCTTTTTTCAAAAACTGTTCACTAAACACATTGTTTACTCAGCCTAATGTTAGATAAGGGCATTTTATAGTGATTTCAATGCCTTCAAAATGTGAATTATCCTACACATATACCCAGTTGTTACTCTTCATTTAATAATAACACTATTGTACCACTGGAATCAGAGACAAACATACTTTGTCAAAATATACATTTGGAAATTTATGTTCAATTATCTCACCAACCAGTACATAACCAGGTACTTCTTATAACCAGTGTGTACCCAATTAAGAAGCATTAAAATATGTCTGTTTATAACAATAAGATATAATACTTTTTTCCAACACTATACTCTTAAACAATCTTACTGTGAGATACTTCAAGACAATGGTTGTCTTCCTGTAACACAATTTCCAACACATCATGTGGCTCCTCACTGGATGCTGGTTCAACTTTTATTTTTACCATGTCCATAGCATAGCCTAGGTCATTACTTTCATGTGAATGGTGCTTTTAACCTACAAAGAAGGAAATGAACTCGTGAACTACAGTGACCTCATCCATCTTACTGACAAGTTGTAAATGTCAAACATATCCCTTTATAAAAACTATTGTATTAATCATTGTGTCTACAACTAGCTACTTTACAGTTTGTTACATGTAGATATGATAAACCATAATGGAACATAGCCAGCTCTGGACACCAATATTCAGTCACTACTAACTAAGGAAGCAATAACTAGTGGTCAGCTGTCACCATCATTATAATGAAACACAACAATAAAATATAATTACTACACACCAGTAAATACTAACTAGCCTGTCCATTATTGGTCAGCTGTCACCACTACCACAAGTGAAACATACCAGGAAGATGTAATTATTACACACCAGAAAATCAGATTGACCACTTGGGTCAGCTGTTGGCACTACCACAGATAAAATAGCACTATCAAGATTTAACTACACACCAGTAAACACTAATCAGACTGACTACTGGTGTCAACTGTCAACACTATCACAGGTGAAACACACCACCAAGAGGTATCTACACACCATTAGCTACTAATTAGCCTGACCACTAGTGGTCAATTGTTGGCACAACCTCAGAGTAACAGCTACTACAGTGTGTGTACATTTATTAAGTTTTAGACTTATTCTCTGCAATATAATATCATGCATTAAACTTGCTGTACATATCCTTGCATATACCACAGAAGAGCTTTATCAAGATGTAATCCAGCATTATTATAAATGTAATTAATTGTTAAGCTTCACTAGAAAAACAAGCCACAAGAATATTTTAACGAATTTACTGTACAGTATCACACTAGAATACGAACACTGTGGAAAGTTTTAAACTAGAGAGAATATTACTATATTATTAACTACTAAACCGAACGAAGTAAATAATGTCCCAAGACTACATACTGAAACATGAGTTTCAACGAAGTTTTACAATAGATATACGTCCAGATGAAAAAACTTGAAATAAAAACACTGCCATACAAACTTTAAAAACTGTTTAGAAAATTATAAGCCAAACCTCTTGTCAATGTCAGTGTTAAGCCGAGTTCGGGACTTTCTAACCCTAACAATAATACTAAATTTTCTATCCTTATCAATAACATTTCCAACTTGCACTTTCGAACAACAATTCCAGTGTTCAATGGAAGGATTAAAAACAATTATAGCCTTATTTTCAATCTAACTTCTAAAAACAGCGATAAAAACATATCGTTCAGAAAATCCATTGAAATTTTGCACCAATGTACTAAACGCCTTTCACAACGGCATTAAATTCACGTGTAATAATAACAAAAGTATCACTGGAAATGTGTGAACAAACTATAAAACTTTGTTTAAGTATAATAAGTGAGCCAGAAGAATTTAGAAACTTTTACTTGACAGTACATTGAACTTAAAAAATTATACTGTAATACTGGCTACTGAAAGTTGTAGGTATTCTAATAAAATGTGGAACAAATAGAAATTGCAGGTTTACATATTGGTTTAATGAATTCGCTTTTCTGCTTTTGTTTCACATTGGTCAGATACAATATTTAATGAAATAATTCTCTTCACTAGTAACAAAGAATTTTATTCGAAAATTGATGAGATGGGAAAAGATAAAATTCCACTATTTACCCAGTGAATATATATATACTTAGGCGGTGGAATTCCTAAATGAGTAACTTAGGTTTTCCGTCCATCCCAAATAATCTCTAGTTTTTTTGTGTTTTTTTATCATTTTTCCATCTCTATATCCGAACAATTCTAGAATCAAAATTTTTGTTGCTAGTTTCTACTTTTTTACAAGTTGAAGTCCTGACTTTAGTAGAGCTGTAAATTCTGAGAGAAAGGCGCCATTACACCCACTTCTTCATTTATTTTATATAGGGAGCCATAATACAATCTATAGATTCTAGTTTTTAAAGCATGACCAGGATACTGCACGGTCCGATATGGAGTATATGGTAGGTTATCTACTTCCACATAATACATTATATCTTACTGTTCAGAGACCGTGATGAGTACTATGAGCTGTAAATAATCCATCCCTGCATAAAAATCGCTAATTCATTACCTGATTAATTAATTATGTGAAGTACTACGCATTTAACGCAATTTGTTTTAATAATGTTGTTTGTTTTGTCGAATTTTGCGCAAAGCTACTCAAGGGCTATCTGCGCTAGGCGTCCCTAAGTTAGCAGTGTAAGACTAGAGGGGGAGCAGCTAGTTATCACCACCCTTCTCCAACTCTTGGGATACTCTTTTACCAACAAATAGTGGGAGTGACCATCACACTATAACGCCCTCACGACTGAAAGGGCGAGCATGTTTGGTGCGACCGGGATTCGCACCCCCGACCCTTGGATTACGAGTCGGACGCCTTAATCCGCCTGACCATGCCGGACCAGAACGCATATAGTATATTTGAACAATATACTTAGGGAAAACTCTGTAATTAGTTTTGATATGTTTGCAGAAAATATGATAACCACCTCAAACTTTCTCTGAATGACTTTCTTATAGACTTAGACTACAGCTAGTCACTTTATTATCATGTTTTATTTACCTTGTAAACTAATCCAACATTAATGAACATGTAAATAGTAGTTTAGCTGATGGTGTCCATGTTTCTTTGGGATAACGGGTGTCTGTTTGTGAATGATGAATGACGACAATCTGAATTTAACAAAATAAATGTCTTAGTTTAAGCACCCGAGACTACATTGAAAATTTTCGAGTTGAGCTGCATTTAAGAAAAACAACAGATTCTTAAGTAACCTTATAGTTGTGATTTCTATATAGTGCTTCACTTTGAAGAGAACATAAAACATAAATATTTAAATTAAGTTACTTTCTGTAATGTAAGTCGTTTCTACTTACAAAACTAGTTCTAATTTTCATAGGCTTTAAAATATATTAATATGTGATTAGAACACTTGACTCGCAATCTGAGAGTCACGGGTTCCAATCCTCGTCACCAAATATGTTTCCTTTTTCAGCCGTGAGAGCGTAATAATGTGATGGTCAGTTCTATTATTCGTTCGTAAAAGAGTAGCCCAACACTTGATGGTGTGTAATCTTTCATTTCTAAATTAAGGACAATTAGCGCAAATAGCCCTATGTAAGTAACTTTGTGTAAAAGTAAAAACAAACTGAATTTATATATGCTGTTTACGCATGTTTTCCATAACATATCGACAAAACTGTTAAATTTAACTCATTCTAGCTGCTTTTGTTCATTTGTTTTATTCCTAGTAACTTCCAATCGAGTGAGAAGGGGCTATTGCTCCAATACTGTACATTGTACAAGGATTATGACAACAGTTTGATATGTTAAGTTTAAAGCTACACAAAGACTATCTGTGTTCTGCAAACTGCAGGTATCAAAACCCATATTTTTAGCATTAAAAGCTCTCATACTTGTTACTGAACAACCAGGGAGGTCAGCAACAGTGCTTTTCAACGGTAGGTTAGATGATATCTCGAGATCACGGTCTTAACCATGTTTAAACGAGAATGATCATTCACACAGGTAGCACTAGTTGTTTTGATTAAATAAAACATTTATTGTGAAGTAAGACAATTTTGTTTTAGTTACTCTGTTTCGTGGCCCAGGGTTGAACATCTGAACATATTAAATGTATAAAAGTTCTAGTAGAAGTTATAGTACCATGCCAAAAGTACACACATACACATAGTGAATTTGAACTAAGTGTTTTGTAATAATTAATGTCCATTTTGGAATTCACTTTGTGTTTAATTTCTTTATTTCGACCATTTTCCCAATTAAGTTATCCAGATATACGAGGTCTGTTAAAAAAATACGCGGACTGTTTGGATTGCGCGGCTCCAGTTGGTTCCAGGGGAATCCGCTTGGTGTCGCTAGGTTCACACAAATCAGCTGATTACGACACCATTTCCCGATTGCAGATATCTTTATTTGTGTATTAGCTACGCGGTTTTAAGTGAAGTGCGATTTTTTTCGTTTGGCGGATTTCAGAATGAATGACCTGAAGGAGCAACGATTTGCTGTGAAATTTTGTTAAACTTGGAAAATCTGCGACTGAAACTTTTGCTATGCTTAACACGGCTTACGGTGATGTTGCTATGAATCGTACGGCATGTTTCAAGTAGCATGAACGTTTTAAGGATGGTCGACAGTCCATTGAAGATGATGAGCGTCCTGGACGTCCTTCCACGTCAACTGACAACCCACACGTCGACAAAATCAACACCCTGGTGCGGGCAAATCGACGTCTGACTGTCAGGGAGCTTGCTGAAGAATGTGGGATATCAGTTGGATCTTGTTACGAGATTTTGACCGAAAAATTGAAGATGCACCGCGTTGCTGCGAAATTTGTGCCTCAGAACTCGTGAGTTTTTGGCCAAACACTCGATCACTATTCTTCCCCACCTCCCTACTCACCTGACCTTGCTCCTTCAGATATTTTCTTGTTCCCCAAACTCAAAAGACCCTTGAAAGGAAGAAGATTTGAGACGATTCCCGAGATTAAGGCAAATGCGACGAATGAGCTGGAGGACATTACAAAAGAAGCGTACCAGGACTGTTTCAACAAGTGGAAACACCGTTGGGATAAGTGTGTGCGTTGGGGAGGAGAGTACTTTGAAAGGGTCCCAGACCTGTAACTTCTAAATAAAGTACATTTTGTTTAATGACGTCAGTCCGCGTATTTTTTTTGAACAGCCCTCGTACGTAGCATTAGGTTGATTTAAATGAATATTCTAATAAATCTAACCCATTACTTTAATGTTAACCCAGTTTCAAATAAATAGTCCACAATTTCATTGGTTGGATTCCGAAAAAAGTTGTATAATGTTTTTGAAAGTAGTCAAGCGTTTGTGCGATTGTTTTGTGAATTAAAGTATAGTTTTAGAATATTTCCCTGTAATATACCATGTAATGACGTTACTATCAGATAAGAAAAAAGTTAAAAAAAAACAAAAACTTAATTCACATTATATAAAATATAATCAAATTAATAATAATAATTTTAGTACCAGGCGAGGACTTTGTAAAGAACTAAGAAATCATCAAATCAAACTCAAATACAAAACATTAACACTGATGATATCAAAATCACAAAGTAATAATAACGATAATAACAAAATGGAGAGGGAGCAACTAGAAGAGAAACCTACCCCTTCAGGTTATTCAAAATAACTACTGAACGCTTATCAACGAATGGTATAGGAGTTTAACTGGTATAAATAGTGGAGCATCTACAGATAACATACTAAAAATCTATAAAACATATATTAGACCTGCAATAGATTATGCAGCTCCAGCATGGAGCAATAAAATAATTAAAACTAAACTACAAACAATCCAAAACACACTCCTCACAACTGCATACAGAGTTCAAGAACTATATCATCTCAGTTCATTCACAAATATTCGAACATACCAACGATACCAGATACTCCTACATAGTACAATTATGTACTTTAATAAAAATTGGATGAAAAACGAATTACTATGCGAAATAGACAGGTACCTCATACATGATGAAGCTACTCCTAAATATCTCTCCCCAGTTAATTTATATTTTAAATATAAAAATATATAAAATAATAATAATATATATGTATATATCTATATGTATTAAACAATAATAAAAACGACACCAACAAACTTGACATTCTGCTGATAGAATAAAATAATCACTACATATGAGCCACAATACATGGACATTGCCCTGAAAAGGATCAAAATAATATTTAGTTCTACAATTACAAATACCAATCCGGCAAGAACATAAGTACGGGGAGGAGGAAGAGGTCATAGAGAACCTGACCCTCCATGGTATGAACTTTTATTACCCAAACACCGACAGAGACAACGAATGGTAGCTTAATACACACATTTGGAATTAACCTAAATCTCCTAAGCTGGCCGAACTTTGTGAGATGTATTAATAAGATTGCTAATCAAGATATCATTAAACAGCGACCATATCCAACTGATGAAAAGATGCTTTATAACATTTACTGGCCTTGCTCGAGCCGTTAAGAATGACAAGTTAGAGTTTTATAAAACGAAAAGGGGTTTCTGACCTTTCAGCGAGCTGTGTTCATTAAACTTCCCCCTTCATCACAAAAGGAAAACAATCACTCATTTCACAAGAATGGCTAATGTTTAGAAAAAAAACAACATTCAATTACAAGGAATATGAAAATCTTTTATTATTATTATCTTGAAATTTGTTTCTCAAAATATTGATATCCTAGGATCATTCTAAACGTGTGAAACGTGTAAACATTTCAATGGCGTCATTCTTTACAGCTAAACATTTCAAAATTTTAAGGCGTTACCCAAATACAGACAGTAGTTTTTATATATATTATATTTATTAACTTTAGAATATCTTAAGATTACTTCTTCATATCAAGGCCATGCATGTAGCATCAGTTATCTGGGTAGTAATAAACCATTAGGAGTCCAAAGCCTTATTAACATAATCTTATTATCAAAACATTAATCTGTAATGTCCAAGTAGAAAATATCGAAGTGGTGATGTGATAAAATTCCACGCTGGTACAGCGGTAAGTCTATGGACTTACAACGCTAAAATCAGGTGTTTGATTCCCCTCGGTGGACTCCGCAGAAAGTCCGATGTGGCTTTGCTATAAGAAACATATACCTCTGTGGTAAATGGAATATTTCAAAAATTCATGGATATTTCACATATGCTAGAACCTATTTTTAGAAATACGTCATATAAACTAAAAACTACAATTTAAATGTTTAAAAAGAGAAGCGCCCAAAATTAATAGGCCTAACTTTTATGACAAAAATTCTAATACAAAGTTTAGACCAGAAAATAATATTTAAGTTACCGTCTTCAGTTAAGACTGATGACACTACATTTAGGATGAAAAATATGTTTGATTCAAAAGGTGATAATAATAAATTTGAAAAACTTCACGAAAACCCACTAAAAACCTATCAATTATGGCCGCTGGTCTCTAACCTACATGTTTTAAAAATTCGCCAAGAACTTTGAAATGTCTAAATCGAGATAAATATATGCATAAATTAAAACGTAAAACACTCTAAAAAATGTAATTTTAGAGAGCCCCCGTGAACGTTGAAGTACTATTACACATATTTAAGACAACAATATCAGGTTATAGTTTTGTTGCTAAACGACACAGACGAACAGAGCATTGCCAAGAGGGACCTCTATTAATACACATTAGAATGATTAGATAGAAGATGTGGAAGATAGATGTTGTTCTGTTTGTTGGTATAGGGGACGACAAAGCTTTTAATAAAATTAACATAATATTTGGGCACAATATGTGTCATATTGGTCCATCTTGGCTGTTTCTCACACCAAACTAAATTAACTAAAAAAAAAAAAAAAAACACTTAAAGCAGCCCTTAGAATGCACATACTTAGAGCTTTGTCTTAATCTAATTTAAATTTACTGTGTCTGCAACATCTGAAGGCAGCCCATTCCAAAGACCATAAAACCTGTTAGAAAAGTAAAACTGTTTTAGCTGAAGATGACTCTTACCCTGCCCAAGTTTATACTTGTGTTTCCTGATCCTACGATTATCACTGTTAAATATGAAGAAATGATGCACAACAGTATCAATTAAAACATCTTAAACATTTAAATTAGATCCCCTTCATATGACAACCCCTTCATCTCATGCACCATTCTAGTAACCATTCTTTTAGCTCTTTCCAACAATTTGATGTCTTTTCTAAAGTAAGAATCCCAAGACAGAACACAATATTCCAAATGTGGTCTAACCAGTGACCTGTACAAAAAAAACGTTATAATCGTTTTAGACTTGTGTTAAATAATTGTGTAGATACGACCTAAAACCCTATTTGCCTTAACACTAGAAACAGCATGCTGCCTATTCAGAGACTGATGAACTATTACACAAAGATCCCTGTCTTTCATCACACTGTTAAAGTTTTATAATCCAAATTATACTTGTAATTTGAATTATTATAACCAGCTTGCATTACCCATCTGCCATGTATTTTCCCTGCTCATTAAATGATCTAAATCTTTTCGTAAAATTGTAGCATCCTCTTCAAAGCCAGCAACATTCAAGACCTTAATACCATCTGCAAATTTAAGTAATTTGTTGACTTTTCCTTCATCTATGTCATTCATCTAAACCAAAAAGATCAAAGGTTTTAAAATTGAATTCTGAGGGGCCCCACCTGTGATATTAATTCATTTTGACTGTACTCCATTTGTAACAACCTTCTGCTTTCTTTCATCCACCCACTCTTTCATCCAATTTGCTAAATTATCCTTTACACCTATAGAGACAATTAAAAAAAAAGAAGCCTGTATGTGGTGCCTTGTCAAATGCTCTGTGAAAACCCAAAAATACTAAATCTACACACTTACTCTTACCTACATAAGTAGTAATATTTTCCAAAAATGACAAAAGATTTGTAAGGCAAGATTTTCCCTTAGGAAAACGATGTTGATTATCCAATGAAACTATAAATCAGTTTAAATGGTTTTGCAATCCATCTTTTAACAGAGTTTCCAAACCTTTCTCAAACTAACATAAGATGAATGGGTTTATAATTACTGGAAATAATATTCTCATCTCCCTTGAAAAAAGGAGTTACATTAGCTAACTTCCAATCATTTAATACCTGCCCACCATTTAAGGATTGATAAAAAAGTAGTAAGTGGCTCAAAAGTATTATTTTGTTGGATCTTTTATCCATTTATCAACTGATTAAGATGTGGAATACTGTTTAAATCTTTGTTAGTAAAAACCGAAGAAAGAGTAAACTTTATTTACCTCACCATCTCATAATTATCAGATATAAATCTTTTGTTATCACCCATAAAGGGTCCTACCCCCATTCTAACATTTTGTTTACCATTAATTTATTTTTTAAAAATCCTTATTAATTTTTACATGTTCAGCCAACCTTATCTCATATATTTTTTTGTTTTAATTTCCTGATATAATATTCTCAATTTCCTGTCATACTAGTAAACTTAAATTAGTAAATCTACTATGTTGCCTTAAAATTTATTTTTTAAATTATTTGTGAGCTAACTTGTTTTCTTACGTGCAGCTACCATTTCTTTAAGGAATATATTTACTTTAAATATTTAAAACATTATATTTAAAAACATTTTCACACCTGATCAGTGTCTCCAAATAATTCAGCTACCCAACTTACAATAGACAATTCTTATTGCATCCCTTCAAAACATGCTTTCTTGAAATTTGTAACCAAAATATAATTATTTCTTATATTAAGTGCAGCAAAACATTGAAACTAAAAGAGAAATTATCAATTGCATCCAAATGTTCCCCAGTTTCTACCTTCTCGGCCATTTCTCAACTTGAAGTTAATAATAAATCTAAATTAGCATTATTTCTGGCAGGTTTCTTCTCTAATTGTTGAAAGAAAAGTACAGAAACCTCTAAAGACTAATCATAGATTGGATAATAGTTTGATGAGCACATTTTCCTTGTGTTGGATTGCCTAGTCACTTAATATATTTTATGTTAAAAACGTAACATTTAGTAAACTTTATAGTGAAAAATATACATGTAAAAACGGCTGGTTTGGGTTGAGAAAATTTTTTATCCAGAAGAGCGAACGACGTTTTGACCTTCTTCGGTCATCGTCAGGTTCACAAAGGTCGAAACATTGTTCGCTCTTCTGGATAAAAAATTTTCTCAACCCAAACCAGCCGTTTTTACATATATATTTTTCCCTACAAGTGGGTTTTCTTGTCATCACTGATTATTAAACTTTATAGTGAAAATGTAGGGTAGGTGGGAGAAGAGACAGACAAATTTCAGAGGTGGTTACCACCATCGCTGGCTTGTCTCCATTTGGCGTCGCCACTGTAGATTACTGTTATTGGAAGTTAATATTAATGGCGTCAAGTCACAAATAAGCATCAGTGAAGTACCTGCAATATAATTTAAAAAGTCAGATATCTTGCATATTACGGTTTTATAATTCTGTAGCCTAACATTTCTCTCACTCTCATGTCAGGTTAAATCCAGATTTTAAGATTTTTAAAGTTTTGCTACATCATCACAAGTACTAAACAATTGTTTTACTTTATCTAACATGAAACTTTTATCACTTTTAGGGAACATCACAGTCTCAATATTAAAATATTTTGTTTAATATTTAATATTAGGAGAGAGCAATGTGTGAAAATATTCTCTTAATAAAAATAGAGATAGATTAGGTAACGTTTAATTTAAACAAATAAAATTAGTTGTACTTCTGCAGACTACACGAAAGAGTTCTGTTTTAAGACTAAATAAAACCAAAATTCAGAATAACAAATATTTTTATTTATTGCTTTTGAACTTCATATGTTTTATTATTGTAGTCTAGAGAGTGGATAGTTTTTCTCTTGATTCATGACATGCACACGTTTCATTGACATTACAACAGTACAAGCTGGTACGACATTAATCATTCCTCATGTAACATCATTTTATTGCCCACTGCGCCCTTATCAAGAGGTCTTTCGGAAAAATATAGCTGAATCAAAAGATAAGAGCAAAATTTAAACGATAAGTAAACTCAAAATAATAATTATTTTAATACAAGTTGATATATTGTATCGCTATTTTTATTTATAGAATATTTTAACATATTGCTAATATATACTAAGTTGAACATTATATATTTACTCAGCTAAAAATAAAACATGCCTCGTGTAATTGGAGTGTAATATATTAAGCATTTATTTGATGTTACGCCAACAGGAGAGGGCGAGTCTAATTCTCGAAAAAAAAAAGTCTATCGGCAAGTATAAGCATTACAAGATAAACTATTTCACGTGGGGTTGAAAATGAGTTATTATATCTGAATTATTGAGCATATAATTATTAACCAACTGACACCATTAAATGTTTAAGAGGAAGTTACAATAACATCACGGATATTATTATTAGCACATTAATGATTTTATTGAAGTTAACCTTGTAGTTAGTTTTAACAGTCGTAGAAAACTAAACTAAATGGTAGTTGTATATATCAGTTACTAGAACAATTTAGTACTTTGGAAAGTTACACTACAACGAAGTACAGTTACGACAGAAAGTGTTCGTACGACTGCGTCGTGAGTAGTTTATTCCTCGTAACTTGAAAAGTATCACGATTAGGATAATGAAAGTACATTATATTATAAATATTACACTAACACACGTCTACATATACTTGTATGTAAATTGAACGACAAATAAACTGTTTATAAACAAATAACCAAACATAGGAGGGGCAGAAAGTGTTCGTGCGTCTACTTTAATGGTCGGTTGTGTAGCCTTTCAGGTGAATTACTTGGCGCAGTCTCTTCTCATAGCCCTCCATGATCGTTTAACAGTACTCGACTGGTATTTTCTTCCATTCTTCTTTACAGAAGGCCTTTAACTCTTGCAAGTTTTTCGGATGACGCTGATGAACCCTGGTCTTCAACTCATGCCAAACGTTTTCAACTGGGTTGAGATCGGGTGATTGCGATGACCACTCCAGAACGCTTATATGGTTCCTCTGCAACCAGGATTGTACATATTTTGATGTGTGCTTAGAGTCATTGTCGTGCTGGAAGATCCAACGACGCCCAAGCCGCAAGTTCCGAGCATTATTCTTGATATAAGTGCCTAATATATCAACGTGCTCTTCTTTTTTCATGATTCCGTTGACGCGGTGAAGGCTGCCTACACCAGAAGAGCTGAAGGAACGCCATAGCATGATCGAGCTACCTCCGTGTTTAACTGTAGGGATGGTGTTCTTTGGAAGATTTCGTTCCCCCTTCTTACGGAAAATATAGCGAACACCATTGTGGCCGAAAAGCTCGATTTTAGTCTCGTCTGACCAAAGAATACTCTTTCAATAGGTAAAGGGTTTATCTACATGCTTTATTGCATACCTCAATCGTGCTTTTAAATGAACAGGCTTTAAATATGGAGTTCTACGAGAATGGCATGCTTTGAACCCAGAAGAGCATAACTTGTTCGTAACTGTGGAGGTGCTTACGTCAACCCCAGTTTCCCTTACCAGTTTCTAT
The DNA here is from genome assembly GCF_004210375.1 of Tachypleus tridentatus. Lineage (NCBI taxonomy): Eukaryota > Metazoa > Arthropoda > Merostomata > Xiphosura > Limulidae > Tachypleus > Tachypleus tridentatus. The sequence continues at coordinate 168,774,220 of NC_134831.1, forward strand.
ATGTCATTACGTGTTAAACGAGGGTTCCTACTAACTTCTCTGAAAACCTTCCTCTTGATTCTCTCTGGAATGTTGGTGGGGCGTCCGGAACGAGGGAGGTTAGCAGTTGATCCTGTAAGCTTAAACTTGGCAATTATGCTTTGAACTGTAGATTTTGTCACATTAAGTTGTGTAGCAATACCGGAAAGGGACACACGAGACTTGTATTTTACAATAATTCGGTTTTTTAAATCACTGGACAGTTGTTTCCTGTTCGCCATGATGACCAAGCAGATAATGACGGAGACGGGGCTAAATAGCCGGAAGTACATTTTTTGCTGGCTAAATTCCAATAATTATGAACCCAGTGTCTGGTTGTGGAATGGTATAATATAGTTTATTCGCCAAACTAAACAAACTTTTTAAGAGAATATCAGTTTTTTCACACGTTCTGAACTGTACGAACACTTTCTGCTCCTCCTATTTTTGGTTATTTTTTTATAAACAGTTTATTTGTCGTTTAATTTACAAAAAAAATATGTAGATGTGTGTTATTATAATATTTATAATATACTACACTTCTATTAGCCTAATCATTATAATTTTTTAAGTTATGAGAAAAAATTCACTCGGGACACAGGGGTACGAACACTTTCTGTCGTAACTGTGCCAGTAGTATTAGTGTATTATAATAAAATATACTTATAAGTAGTAACTTTGCGTTTCTTTACCAACCCGAAGTCTTAGCTGGATGATTATCTGCAGTGGGAGGTTAATGCTTATTTACTATGGAACTCTTATCTGCTGGAAAGCAGAATGCTTTGGTGGGAATTAAACTGCCGAAAGAAGAGGAAGCAACCATTAAAATACTATGTAATTTCCAATACTTAGAGTTTTTTATTTATCTCATTTTGGCTCCTGTCGACTGTATGTTTTGTTTTAAACACAGTCTGTTGGTCAGTCCTTAAAAATCACAAAATTGATTTTGTCGTATGGAAAGCCATGGCATGATAAATACAAAATTCAACAGGAAAGTAATACCATTATAAGAAAAAAAGTAAAATAAAAATGTTTCTGTTTAAATCTCACATTAGTATGTTTACATTATTTTGCCATGAACATGTACATTGCTTGAAGAGAAACCAAGCAAAAAATAGGTTACATTACAAATGTAGTTTAGACTTCTAAGTTGTAAAGAATGTTAAGATATTTTGCATAGACCAAAGAAAGTTTTATAATTTCTTGTTTAGTAGCTTTCACAATTTAACCATTTAATGAAATTGTTTATATTAATCAAAATGTGATTCAGAATGAGAACCAACATACAAACTGTCGAATCATATGTAGTTTCATTTTAAATTATTGTGTATTTTAGTATTATACAGGCCAATGAAGTTTCTTACTTTCAATGTACAATAGTGTGATGTATTTTAAATACTACCTTGTACTGAGCATACAGAAAATTTAAATTTTACATTGTCTGAAAAATAAAGAACATAAGTGTTTGAAAATAAACTTATCAGGAGTATTTCACAATTTTGTCGTCATAAAATAATATAACCTTTTATAATTTCTTATGAGTATAATTTTGTTCTGATTTCCTGTGAAAGTTGAATATCATATATGAATAAAATATAACAAAGTCTATACCTCTGGTTAAACTTGGAAAGCTACCTGGAACTTTATGACTTTACAAAATTCTTCATTAATAGAAACATCTAAAGTGTGTTTTAATCTTGGTAAAGACACTTGCTTTATATCCTGGTCACATATTACATGAGAAAATCTTTTCATCCAAGCAATAACATTTGCCTTAGGGTTTTCTTGATTTGTTGTGGACTTTATGCCCTAATTTTGATGACTTATTACAAGTTATAACTCGCATTGATGCCTGTTATTTGTTTATAAATGTAGTTTTTGATTTGCCCCTCATAACCTAACCTTGCTTATTTTAAAATTTATTGCTTGATGTTATTAAAATTGCAGGTATTATACAATTTTCTGTTATACTTTTATATTTTATGGTAATTCTCTTTGTCATTGCTGTTAATAGACTGGTTTCATTTTCTGGTTAACACACTTTCTGTTATCTTACTTCATTGGGCATATCTGGGTACATAATTGTCTTAGTCTGCTACATAACTTAGAAACATCTTCAAGACCATATAAAAGGGTTTCTGTAAATGTAAGGTTTTTGAAAATGAGATGTAAGTCAGTCTTTGAAAAATGTAAAGTTACTGTGTAATATTATATTTGTAGTTTAGAATTTTTTTTTTTGGGGGGGGGGAATTTCGCACAAAGCTACTCGAGGGCTATCTGTGCTACCCGTCCCTAATTTAGCAGTGTAAGACTAGAGGGAAGGCAGCTAGTCATCACCACCCACCGCCAACTCTTGGGCTACTCTTTTACCCGGAATAGTGCGATTGACCGTCACATTATACGCCCCAACGGCTGGGAGGGCGAGCCTGTTTAGCGCGACGTGGGCGCGAACCCGCGACCCTCGGATTACGAGTCGCACGCCTTACGCGCTTGGCCATGCCGGGCCGTAGTTTAGAAAGTTTGCATGAGATTAAATGAAAACTCTTATCTGTTATTACTAGAGCTGAGCAAATAATGGCATTTGTTAATTAATTAATTGTTAGGCTCTTTAATTGATTATATTCAACTAATTTATTTATTTTTATTCAATGATAAAAAAAGTGTCAGCTCTACAACTCAGGTTTTGTTAGCCATATTAGGTCAAGCTCAGATAGCCTATCATGTACCTTTGTGCTTAATAAATATAATGGCAATATTTCAGGTACCTTGTTAGTTGGAATAATTGAAAATGATTAATTAATTTCAGTTATTTGGTTATTTTCATAAGTCAGGACACTCATGGATAAAGCAAAACAAACTTGAGTTCATTTAAAATAATGGAAAAATCATATTGACTTTATTCCAGTTACTGGATGGTTAGAAAATCAGAAACACTAATTCCTATCAGTTGATTATTTTCATGACATTAATATTCTATATACAAGTTGGTCATTTTGACCAACAGTGAAACAATGAAATTACGCAGTATATCTTAATGCACTAACTGTATCTTTGGGATGTTTGCTAAACTTGTAGTAAAATAGTAAGAGTTTGTTGTACTCCAAAAAACTAAATGTTTTAACAAAGAGATGTCTGTGAATTTACATAATTTTAGTTGGTCTGACTGAAAGATGATTTTCATGCCAAGAAAATAAAAATAATTCATTTCATAATCTTTAAAACTTCCTAAATGGATATCAAAAGTTTTACAAATAGCTGCTTTTACTAGAATGACTTCAGGTTGTAAAGACAAATAATAATTTTTGTGGCTTTCAAATATGCATCTTAGAACACAAAAAAAAAAAATATATAAGGCACTAGAATATAATGTCCCAAGCTACCATATATTATATTCTTTTCTAACAAAGCATTAAATAGGATAAATCATTCTATTAGTCTTCAGAGCACTGACTTGTGGGTAAAAAAAACAAACTTTACTATCATCAGAATTATGTAGTTCACAAAATGGCCTTTATATTGCTTGTAAATATGTACTGCTGACAAGTAGGCAGAAGAAAATAAGTGATTCCAAAAGCATGAAATTTGAGAAGAATTTCAGTGATGATGTTAATATTTATTGATATCTCAGGAAATCAAGAAGGTCATTCTTCCATATTCTAGCCTGTTAGTATCTTCGTGGACACTGAAACCATTATAACTTTTATGAGGGAAGAAAGAAAATTTAAAAAGGATAATTCAGAGTGCTGAGGGTCACATGATACAAGGAAGTGAAAATTGAAAATGTTTTAAATATTTCCTTTGCAAATGAAGATAAAACCTAGATAATATGAAAATTTGTATTATAAACCATGTTTATAGGTGCATTGCTAATAAACTACTTCATGTAAATTTTGAATTTAATTTGGTATAAAGGTCATAACACGTACACGTTAACCTATCCAGTAGCTGCATCTAGTGTGTTAATCAATTTAGTCATGACATTGATTACTGGACAGTTGAAATAATCAGAAATGTTATTTATTATTTTCGTAACATTGCTATTAATCATTCAGTTGTAATTATTACAAAAAAACATACCACTGGTGAATTATCCTTTAATCATTTGATTGAGGAATATACTGCTACTGAGTTAGCCACAGTTGTATCACTATGTATAATATCTGACGGATTGTGTTTTTGTTGAAGCAGACTATACTTTTGTAATTCCTACTATGGCTGGTATATTTACTGACTTTAATTTTTACACATAATCATGTCTTACTTACGAAACGTGATTAATAATCTGTGTTAAACATTATTCTGTCATGTTAATTGGTATGAATTTCGCGCAAAGCTACTTGAGGGCTATTTGCACTAGTCGTTCCTAAGAGGAGAAGCAGCTAGTCATCACCACTCACCGCCAACGAATAGTGGAATTGACCGACCGTAACATTATAACGCCCCCACGGCTAAAAGGGTGAGCATGTTCGGTGTGGCGGAGATGTGAACCCGCGACCCTCAGATTACGAGTCCAGCGCCTTAACCACCTGACCATGCCGGGCCCTACAGGAAGTTGATTCTTCCTTAATTTTTTTAAACAGCGCGGATTTTCACTTTTACCTATTTCCCATGGTTTCTCTACTCTTCCATCAGCAAATGCGACCAAAAGTACCGTCAATTGTTCTTTCGAATAGCGATCTCTGTAATAATAACGGCAGAAAAAAAAAACAGAATATATTTAACCAGTACTTACTGCAACAACATATCCGAAAATTTATTAATATTGAAACAACTTATTAATTAAAGAAGAAATTAATATTTAATCAAAAACATTTTTTCCGCCTTTCTCGGGTTTTAACCCTACTTGTTGATAAATGAAGTAGTCGAAAGATAGTTTTCCGTCCGCGTTACGCATTTCCGCCATACAGAGGGCCTTTTGTAAGATAAATCTTTAGATAACGTTGCAAAATTTTGATATTTCTAGCTTGTTTAGGTATTCACCCTATTATTGCAGTTTCCGGCTCAGATAGGTTTTACTGAGTTTAGAAAGATAGAATGTTTTATTGGTGTGTCGTTTACACTGTAACTTTAATGTTTTAGAGAAACTAAATCTTGTATTGTTTAACATATTAACATTTATTTTTCTGCCTCCAAGACGAAGAAGTACCCTACTATTTCAGTTTGTTAGATAGAAATTGTATTTATTTATTTATTGTTTTATTTAAGTATGTGTTTAAATATTTGATCTTACATTTTTTCAATTACAAATAATGTCCACTGATAGTTTTAAAATAACTAAAAAAAATAATTGTGTGAATGAATTTTTTCTCTGTACATATCTCTGGACTATATCGTAAAGTGACACAGAATTATGAAAAAAAAAAATTTGATGAATTGACTGTGAATATGTTAAACATCCTTAGTCACATATCTTAAGTTAATGGAAACTCCTCTTATACAAGCGAGAACTAGTTAATTTACTTATGTACACAACATTAATTTAATATTTTGGTTTTTATCAGCATAAAGCAAATTATAACTTCTTAAATTCATACAAAATTATTCAGTGTGTCTTACTTGTATAACAAATCAACAGTCTGTATGACTAATGTTTGTAGTTTAAGTTTTTAATAAACTGTTTATGAATAATGCACTGTGAATTACTTTTATAACAAATATTATTATACAGTTATGGACTTCTAACTTCTTACTGTCTTCTTTTTTGTTTATCTGTCGTAAAGTGTGTGATTTCTTATTTCAGAACACAACAGTCAAAATAAAGACTGAGCAACCTGTTTAGTTTTCAGAACATGGTATTATTTTCATGTTTTCTCAGAGCTGTGAAGATCTTTCAAAGTTTTTAAGGCATGAGGGTCTTAAAATAGAAAAAAAATGGATCCTACAGAAAAGTTGTTAGAACTTGACCCTGGGTTAGACACTCCATCTGATGAGTAAAGCTATCCCCTTAAGCATAATAACTCAGAAAAAGTATTGTCTCATTGAATGTGAAACATAGAATGAGACAAGGAAACATTAATGTATCAACTTGTCCTTTTTTGTGCCCATAAGCTTGCTAATTGCTGATAAGACTATGTCTGACAGTGAAATTATTGTAACTAAACTTGTGCTGTTAACTAAGATTTGTTTTTGCTGTACTTGATTTGTAATGGATGCTAATAGAATACTAGAGGTTTTATATCTCTCTGAGAAAATTTTAGACAACATGGAAATTATGAAAGTTTGATAAGTTATTCTTTAAAGTTCTTATAGTCCAAATTTTTGTTAATTCTATGCATTTTATAAATTGTTTTATATAATGGTTGGGAGATCTGCATTTGAAATGGCACTGTTGTTAGAGTGTTATGTTTGGTGTCTACACTTAGAAGGTTATTGTTCTGTAGGATTGATTCTCGTGTTAATTACTGGTTTTCTGTGTTTGTGGGGCTGTCTATTCATTACAGCAGGAGAGGAAGCATTTGATTCTGATGTTTCATTAGGTTTCTGGACATTTGGTAGTGCATTGGTTCCCACAGCCACAACCATGTAGTTAAATTCTGTCATGTCATGAAGTGAGAAATTGATTTTTTGGGTTGTCTTTCCACCTCCGTAATCCGAAGTTGACTGACGGTGGTTCTTGTACTTACCTGTTAGTCTTCCTGGCGGGTTACGATCATTACCATTATGCTAGAGAAAGTCCTTTACAACTTCTCTTACTCTACTTTCTCTCTTAACATTGTAGACTAGGTGTCAACATTGGTTTTATACTTTTTCTGTTTTTCAATGATGTTTTGTTTTACCTTCATTTCCTTTTATGTATTTTACTACATTTAATTTATTTTTACCTTTTTACAGGCACAGATAGCCTAGCTGCTTTGTGCCATAAAACACTAAATCAATCAATAAGCATTTTGAAATAACGAAAAAATAATAAATTATTATGTCGGTACCACAGAAATCAACTATAATTTATAAGGCTGAGTAGCTAAGTTATATTTGGGCCTAAAAAAATTATGATATTTCTAACAATAATTTTACTTCCCCATCCTTCCAAGATTTGAGACAAAAGAACTAATCTTGAGAATTTTCTAATTTGAAAAGCCTGAAAAAAAACATGGAAATTCTGAACTTTTGATTGGTTATAAAGCCATGAAAGAGTAAAGTGGGTGCACATAAGGAAGTATTATCAAAAATACAAGTGGGCAGGGCTATTTTGATTTATTTATTTATTTCATATTACAGCTTGTCGATATTGATAATTTTAGTTTCTAATTCATAAAAAAACTAGAGACTTGGTATTTGGATATTACAAACATCTAACTGGAATCAAAGCAGCATTCAACATTTGAGACACACACAAATTGATATTTAAGAATTTTGTTTTAATATTTACTTTTAAATTAATGAATTAACTAATGTACATTATTAAACTTTTAATTATAATCTAAAGCTTGATACCAAACTTATTGACATTCATCAAATAGTAGTTCAGTAAAATTTGTAATTCTACAAGTGTGGTGACATGTCCTTTTACCCATGCCCACAGGAAGACTCTGGATAGGGCATACCTTCTTCATGATGCAACTGGGAGGCTAATTGGAAAAAAAATATGAGAAGTTAGCCATGCAAGTCTCTCCTGGTCCACCATTGAAAACTATTCTGGAGCTAAGTACACTTTTAAGATACATTATCTGTTTCTTGTACAGGTTAGAATGCCTAAAAAATTCTTAGACCTGAGTTAGGCCTCATAACTTAAAGTATTAATCTCTTTTGGTTACCTAGGTCACTACTGGTTCATAATGAGTGCCATTGTAACTACTGGACTTCCTGGTCAGAATTATTTTGGTATGAAATGACTTATGGAAGAATGCTTGTTGGATCTCACTTCAAGACTTTCTGTATGTTTTGTAATGCATACTGTTTAGCACCTGCCTGTTAGGGTAACAGTATTTACTTCCTTGTCTTAACTCAATGCAGCATAAAAGGACTTCTAAAATTACTTTTAGTTTCACAAACTTTCAGTTATATTTATTGAGCATATTAAAATGGTGTCAAAATGTCATTATCGTAAACTGTTACGATGTGTGGTTGTATCTGTTAGCACTAGTACTTTCTGTAAGAAATGGATATTTGAACTTTGTCTAAATCTGAGCAAAACCACTGTAGGCCGAATATGTTTACATAGTGAGAAAGTTGAACGTTTCTTCTCATTTGGGACTCAAAAGCCAGTTACCTTCTAATAAAGGCTTTGTGAATAACTTGATAGAAAACAAGTTTAAATGGTTGAAAGGTTGATGTATATTAAAGGCCTGTAAATAAACTAATAAAAAACTTACATTAATGAACTCTTGAAACCATGTGTTGATGGGTGTATATCGAGGCCTGTAAATAAACTAATAAAATAGGCTTACATTTTTGTACTTTTGGAACCATGTTTTAATGAAGTTGTATATTAAAGGCCTAGGCTTCTGACATGTAATCATCTATACTTTCCAAGTAAAAAAATTTAAAAAAGAATTTATAGTTGTTTAAGCAAATGCATGTATTAGGTGGACATTGTGTGTGAAATTTTCACTCATTTTTGATTAGAGGCATTCTGCTGAACAGCTGTCTTTTTTACTTTTCTTTGATGAGGGATATTTTACTGGATGACTGTTTTTAGACTTGACGGAGGGGGATTTTGCAGGTCAGCTGTTTTCCTATCACTATCAGATAATAATGTAGAAGATTGTTTTATATGCGATTTGTATAATGTCTTAAGAAAAATGTGTTTAAAGTGTATATTCATTTCTATACCTTGTAGATTTGGAAACCCAAACAAAACTTGAATGTGATAGGTTTTCTCCATACCGTAAAGAACTCTATATTATAATCCTGATGGTCCTGAAAAGGAAAATTCAAAAATATGTAGAGTTCTTAATAAATTGCAAACAGTGAATGGATCCTTAAGACACCATTTCATTGTCAAGCCATTTTTAACTAGGTGTTATTTAGAGAAAGAGATTTACTGGTGTGATAACTGTGTAAAAAATGTTTTGTGTAAAGTATATTTTAAAAAGGCATCTAAAAATCCATATTTAGAAAAAACACATTTTCTGTATCTGTGGTAAACAATTTACATCAGTGACAAGAATTTTAAGTAACAAAACTGCTAATGTTTCTTGTTACCAGTAAATAAATGAGATGAAGTTATTTGACTTTACACCCTTTAAAACATCGCTACATCTCGGACTAGTTTTCTACTAAGGATTAGTGCAATTAGCGTTACATGCTCTAATTCTCTAAAGTAACAGCATTAGAATTATATAAGGTGTTATATATTATATCTTTTACTTCACTACTTATTATCGAACTATATCTCTCAAGGAACTACACCTACAATCAGCAAATGTTAACAAATTTAAAAATGCGAAAAGAAGGCTTCATAAACTATTGAAATGTATAGGAGTTCTTTGCTTAAATGTTTTTAACTTGAGGTTTCAAAATTAGTATGTGGCGAAAATTATGTGGACACCTCTTCTAATTAATTAGTTCGGCTATTTCAGTCACACCCATTGCTAATAGGTGCATAAAATCAAGCATATACCATGTAATCTCTATAGACAAAATTGGCATTAGAATGAGTCGTACTGAAGAGCTCAGTGATTTTCAACGTGGCATTGTCATGGGATGCCACCTTTCCAACAAGTCAGTTCGTCAAATTTCTGCCCTGCTCAAGCTGTTCTGGTCAACTGCAAGTGCTGTTATTGTAAAGTGGAAAAGTCTAAGAGCAACAACAGCTCAGCCACGAAGCAGTAGGCCACACAAGTTCATAGAACGGGACCACAGAGTACTGAAGTGCGTAAAAATCGTCTGTTGACAGTTGCAACACTCACTACCGAGTTCAAAACTGCCTCTGAAAGCAACGTCAGCACAAGAACTGTTCATCGAGAGCTTCATGAAATGGATTTTCGTGGCCGAGCAGCCGCACACGAACCTTAGATCACTATGTGCACTGCCAAGTGTTGGCTGGAGTGGTGTAAGGCACGCCACTATTGGATTCTAGAGCAGCAGAAATGCATTCTCTGGAGTGATGAATCACGCTTCACTATCTGGCAGTTTGACAGACGAATCTGGGTTTGGTGGATGCCAGGAGAATGCTACCTGCCTGAATGCATAGTGCCAACTGTAAAGTATTGTGAAGGAGGAATAATAGTATAGGGTTGTTTTTCATGGTTTGAACTCGGCTCTTTAGTTCCAGTGAAAGTAAATCTTAATGCTATAGCACATAATGACATTCTAGAGAATTGTGTGCTTCCAACTTTGTGACAACAGTTTGGGGAAGGCCCTTTTTTTGTTTCAGCATGACAATGCCCTCTGCACAAAGTGAGGTCCATAAAGACATGGTTTGCCGAGGTTTGTGTGGAAGAACTTGACTGGCCAGCAGAGAACCCTGACTTCAACCCATCGAACACCTTTGGGATGAACTGGAACGCCGACTGCGAGCTAGGCCTTCTAGCTCGACATCAGTGCCCGACCTCACTAATGATCTTGTGGCTGATTAGGAGCGAATCTTCTCAGCCATGTTCCAAAATGTTCCAGAAGAGTGGATGCTGTTATAGCAGCAAAGGGAGGACCATGTCCATATTAATGCCCATGGTTTTGGAATGAGATGTTCAACAAGCACATATGGGTTTAATAAGAAGTGAATGATAAAATATATTCAGTATTAACCTTTTATAATTGTAATGATTTCTTATAACATTCACTTCAACCTGTCGTTTGTACGAACGATAGAAATTGTTGTTTTTTTACCAGATTTATTCTCAAGAGTAACTGTGACCATTTACACACTTTCAAACTTATTTACCTATAAATATTTCATTGTTGTTATAAAATAAGTTTTGACAATTCTTTATCTTCAATATTGAAAATTATTGAATTCTTCAATAAACTAACCTGTAAACTGCATCATTTCTATCGTGTTATACCAATTTATAACCAACAATAAATCAAATGATACAGATAAGACTGTGCAAAAGAATAACGGACATTTAGACAAAATCTTATTGCAAGACACAATCTAAGTTATAGGGATATGACAGTGTGTGCATATTTTAATATACATAAATAGATATCTAAATCTTACAGATCCTTTAAAATTAATAACGGAGCTGCAAAATACTGAAGCAATCATAATTTCATGAAAAATGGTAAACTGCATTCCAGACTGGACTACATGTTTATTTCGTAGAAAAAATGGAAGGATTACCTTCCTAAATAATACACAAGAATTAATAAATATGGTCTTCTACGCATATTCTTAAATTTTCAGTATACATATTGGGATAGTGTAAAGACATTTAAACAAACCATTCATGTAACATATTACAACACTATATGAGGCCTTTTTCTGCCTATTTTAAACTTTTGTCAAAATTTATTGATCATAGATTAAGTTTCTTGACAGATATAGTTAAATAATAAATATTGAATTACAAAGATTATTCGGTATAAAAACTTACACAATTGTAATGGTTGTTTATAACATTCTAATTTTATATTAACATTTTCTCAACAGTAAGTTTGGTCATCTCTGCAACTTACGTCACATTTACTTATACGGATCTGTCATGACGGAAAGAATTTGAACGATTACTTTCACCCAGTGTTAAAAATTCTTACATTATTCACTTCGGATAAAAAAACTTTGCTACGGAGAAAATCTGTTTGCTTGTTGTTAAAATCGGATCTACACAAAGCTACGCAGGGATTAATACCCAAGTTTTGCCGTTATAAGTCCTCATGCTTGCTACATTATTCGAGAATTTAAGAATTTTTAACATTGGGTAAAAGTAATCGTTTAAATTTATTCCGTCATGACAGATCCGTATAAGTAAATGTGACGTAAGTTGTACAGATGACCAAACTTACTGTTGAGAAAAATGTTAATATAAAATATAATTTCTATCGTTTAAGCAAACGACAAGTTAAAATTAAACGCACATGTCTGTATTTGGACATTAATCCATCGCTGAATTTCGGACTAGTTTTCTGTTAAAGAACAGAACGATTAATATTACACGTTCCTCCTTCTCGATAAGAATAGAATGTTATAAAGAACCATTACAATTGTGTAAGTTTTTATACCGAATAAATCTTGTAATTCAATACTTATTATTTAACTATATCTGTCAAGAAACTTAACCTACAATCAGTAAATTTTGACAAAAGTTTAAAATAGGCAAAAAAAGGCCTTGTATAGTATTGTAATATGTTACATGAATGGTTTGTTTAAATGTCTTTTACTTGTAAACAGCTGCTATTTTTATAATATTATACTATTTTAAAGTCAACTCAAATTAGAATGATACAGAAAAGAAAATTTAAAATAATTGTAGATATTTAAACAAAATCCAATTCAAAGACAACGTCTAAGTAAGATGAATAATTTTAATACACATATTTAGGTATATAAATCTGACACATTCTCTGTGATCATTAACAAGAGCTTCAATATAATTAAACAGTAATTAAAAATATAATTAAAAGTAGTAAACTGGATGACAGATTGTGCTACATGTTTATTTCTTAGATAGTTGGACAGTCTATCCAGCTAAATAATACACATGAATTAATTTTATGTGGTGATATGCGCATACACTTAAATTTCCTTTTTACAGGGTGGCCCGTAAGTCCCTACCCATCCATATGTTGTGTCTAAACAACGTTATAATACTTATGATGAGTTGAAAGCAGCTGTTACCGCGGCATTTGGAACAATAACCCCTGCTATGTTGAGAAAAATGTCTCACAGAACATCGCGTTGCATAATATTATGCAGCGAGAATGAGTGACAGCACACAGATACACTGGATACATAAGATATATGGATGAATAGGGACCTACGGGTCATCCTGGAGAAAGTTGGTTAATTTTCGAGAAAAATACTTTTTAATATACTACTTGTGCAATACATATTACAACATCATTTGAAGCCGTTTGTTAAGGCTTTTAAACTTTTTTTCAAAATTTACCGATGACTCTTGAAATTCCCTAAAAGTGGTTTTTAATTCGAAAATAATTAGTGAATCAAAAAACTTTATTACCCACAACATCTTATATCATTGCTACGTTTACTAATGACATACTGTCGTCTTCCAATAGGGGGAAGATGTGAAGTAAATCAAACTGTTGATTAGTATAAAAGTAGTTTAAAATTTAACAACAGTTTAATGGCCGTGTACTGACATGAGCTTTCAACTTCTACCTGTAGTTTCTACAAACGACAGAACTTTTACATATATTTTTTTTAATATTAAAAGTATTCTGAACAATGAATTTTACCATCTGTATATTTCACTTAAATATGAAAAGTCATTGTTTGGATTGAAACCTCTTCACATAAAATGAAAACAGTAGATATTATTAAAATCAAGAGCACGACTTATCTTTTCCCATATGTTTTATAACATTAAATCAGGGTTTCTTTCTTTCATTACTCCCTTAAGGACATCCCATTCAAATTTCACTTAGAATTTAAATCATGATAACCCACATACAATAACTCGCATTTATCATAATCAAAACCCATTTATTTGCCCAACCCATTAAATAATCTAAATAATTTTGTAAAACAGTAGAATCCTTTTCATAACAACACTCAAGACCTTAATATCATCAGCAAATGTAAGTAATTTATTGACCATTCCTTCATCTATGTTATTAAATGTAAATCAAAAAGAGCAAAATCCCTGTAAGTTACCCATAAGGTGCTCCACTTTTAACATTAGTTCAGTTTCATTGAACTCCATTTGCGACAGTTTCTGATTTCCTCTATCCAGCCATTTTTATCTGATTTATTAGCTTATCCGCCACACCTATAGATGTGTTTTTTACAAACCTTTTATGTGTCACCTTGTAAAATGGTTTCTGAAAATTCAGATACATCAGATCTAAACCCTTACCCTGATCAACATATACAGTAACATTTTCTTAGCAATAGATTTGTAAAACAAGATTTTCACGAAGTGAAATCATGTTCACAAGCCGATAAAATTCTAAACTTTCTTAATTGACTTTGCAACCATATTTACTTGTAAAGATTTTACTGTCTTTACAAAATAAGTTTGACAATTATTTATCTCAATACTGAGACTTCTTCAATTTTTCAATAAACTAAACTGTAAATTGTTTCATTTTTTTATCACGCTATACCATTTTATAACCAAATCAAAATCGTATGGCACAGATAAGGCAGTTTAAAAGAATTACGAACATTTAAACAAAATATTATTCTAAGAGAACATCTAAAGAAGAGGGATATGACAGCATGTCATATCTTAATATAGGTAAATATATATAAAAATATTTACATAGAGAGCTGCAAAATAAAGAAATAAGCATAACTTCTTGAAAAATGGATGACATACCTGGCTATATATTCATGTATTAGAAAGTTGGACACCTTATCTTTTTAAAACATACACAGGAATTAATTAGTATGGTCTTCTACGTACATCCTTCTATATTCAATACACATATCGGGATACTGCAAGAGTGAAAGACATTTAGAAAAACCATTCATATAACATACACTACAACACTATGTCAAAAACTACGCGATAAATAAAACCAACGCCATAACTCAGGCTACCAAGAAAAAATACCCAGCAAGTAAACCCAACCCGACATTAACCGATGGAAACTCACCCCTGAAATACTCTGAACTATATGCGAAAGGCGTAGACTACGGCGACTATTCATTCGCCACATCAAAACCCTGTTTAATAATACCAATAATCAGATTAAGAAAACTGATTAAACCACAACACGAAAACAACTGGAATGATTACTGTGTATTAATAGATAGTTCTTACCCGGATATATCGCTTTTCTGGCGCTAGGTTAGAGCTATATCAAACACTCAGTTCAGCAACAACATACCTGACATCAAATACGTCACGGCAACTACCGATATCGAAAAAACACACATATTCGCTGAACACTAAAAACACCTTTGTTACCCAAAACATTACATCCTTCGACGCAACACATCAAAACCATATAAACCAGTTTATTAACCATAATTCCAATCTCTTCACAACTCAAATCCCCGTCGACTTAACATAATCATTCCCCCTCATTTTACATTCCACCATTTTCCAGAACAGAAATCAAACTTCTGTTAAAGAAAATCAAACGTAAGTCCCCAGGTGAAGATGCCATAAGTAATATCATACTGAGAAACCTCTCCGATGAGAACCTTAATCACTTAGTTTCAGTTGTTAACCTCTCTCTACTCTCATGATATTACCATAGAATATGGAAAACAGCAATGATTAAAATAATACCTAAAAGATAACAACCTCAGTAATTTAAGTAATTACAGACCGATAAGCCACGAACTGAACACGTTCGGCAAACTCATGAAAAAAGCTATAACTTACTATATCAAACGTTACTTAGAAACTAACAAGCTAATAAGTGATAATCAAAATGCAGTTGGAAGTAAAAGATAAACTATCGACCATCTGGTTAGACTTACCGAATTTGGTTTTCGCGGTTTTAACTGCAAACAAACCATCATAGCTACCTTTCTCGATATCCAGAAAACCTTTGACTCTGTATGGCACAACGGTTTAAGACGTAAAACCCAGGCTCTAGGCCTGCCGTCTGGTTTAGTCCGATGGATATCGAGTTTCTTCTCCAACCGCACAGCCAAGGTTAAGATAAGCGCCGGAGTTCCTCAAGGTTCGGTACTCAGTCCTGTACTCTACAATAGCTATGTTAACGATATACCCTTTCCCACCCTCATCTTCCAATACGCCGACGACCTAGCTATATGTTGTATAAGTAAGGTTTCTTTAATTTTGCGTTTGTTTATGTTTGTTTCTTTATTTAGTATTTGAGTGTTTTCTATGATTATGTTGTATTTATTTGATTTGCAGTGTTCGAAAACGTGTGAAGGTGACTTTTTATGTTCTTTTAATCTGGTTTCCATTTTTCTACTTGTTTCTCCAATATAGAAGTCATGGCAGTTATCACATTGTATTTTATAAATAATGTTGTTGTGGTGTTTGTCAGTGTAGTTTTTACATAATATGGACCTCAGTTTTATGCCTGGTTTTACTAGTGCTTTCTCTACCCATACCAGCCGTTTTTAAATATATAATTTTTTAGCTATCTATCTTTCTGGACAATAAAACGTGTAAAGTCGATGTTAATAGGGCCGGCTCAGAGTCTTTTTCACCTTAGGCTGGAGTGCCACAAGGAGGGGTAGTTAATCCAAACTTATTTATCATGTATGTGAGTAACATGCTACTCTCGGACCTAAACTTAGGTTTTGCATCACAATTTGCTGAAGATGTAGCGGTCTGGAAAAGTGCCGCCATCCCTTCAATAGCAGAAACAAACCTCCAACCAGTCCTGAATAATTTAGAAGAATACTGCCAGAAGTATAGAATAAAAATAAATATTCCGAAAAACCAAGTAATATTATTCACCAGATTAAATAAACTGAAAAAAAGATCCACCAAAGTTATACATGAACGGATCACTTTTACAGACTGCTACCTTTTAACATTTTTTAGGATTAACATACGAAACCAAATTAACGTGGATACAGCATATTAACAATATCCTGACTAGAATCTGAAAAAGAGCAAATTATGCAAGAAACCTATCGGGTAAAAATCAAGGTACTTCTCTTGATAATATAATAAAAATCTATAAAACATACATTAGACCTATAGTAGAATACTCCAGCCTGGATAAACATAACACAAAAACAATTACACAAACTACAAAAAATACAAAATTCAATCTTAACTTCAGCCTATAAAGTACCACGTAGTACTTCATCCACATTCATACACAAGTATGCAAACATAAAGACAGTATCTGTAAGACTCTTGCATAATGCACTAAATTATTTTAATAAGAATTGGTATCAAAATGATTTACTGTGTGACCCCGATAGATACCATGTACATGATGAACATAGTTCTAAGTACCTCTCTCCTATGAATATATATTTAAGAAATATAAATCAAGCAGGCTACCAAACACTATACTTTTGGATTTAACACTATATACATAATTTATAAATATTTTTTATATAAATATAATTAAAAAATAAATAAATAAACAAACAAAATCTAGACAATATATGGACATTGCCCTGAAAAGGGCTGGAGTACTGTGGGTTACTCTGGCCCACAAGCACTACAATTATAACATAGTAGTAGCTGAAAATGAAAGTTAGGGATGGAAGACGAGGTCTTTTGCACCTGACCCTCCTGGGTATAACAAAAATTCTAACATATCCAAACACCCATAAAGAAGAAGCGAAGCAATTAGGATTATATGAGGCCCTTTCATGGCGAATTCGTACTTTTGCCAAAGTTTACTGATATTAGGTTAAGTTCCTTGAGATACAGTATTGATTAATATGCAGTGAATAATAAAATTTATTCCATATAAACTTTTTATAATTGTAAAAATTGCTTATAACATTCTATCATTTTGCAAAATCAGGGGGCATGTAACGTTAGTCGCCCTATTTCCTATTAGAAAACTAGTCCATGATTTAGTTATGTTTTAATGCCAAATTACTGACATGAACATTTCACTTTGACCTGTTGTTTGTACGAAGGATAGAAATTATATATATTTTTAAATCAAATCTATTCTAGCGAATAAGTGTGACCATCTGTACACTTTCAGGCGTCTTTACCTAGACGGCTTTTACTGTCATTACAGAATAAATGTTCATGATTCTTCATTTCTAATGTTAAAATTCCTTCAATCATTCAATAAATTGGTCTGTAAACAGCCATAACTCTGAACTGGATGACAGACGGGGCTACACATGTATTTTTTATATTGTTGGATAGGGTATCTAGATAAATAATACGAAATAATTAATTAGTATGGTTATGTGTGCGTATCTTTAAATTTCCTATATAGATATTGATAAGTGTATTAGTAAAATACGTTTAATCATCAACTCATATAATACACTCTGTAACACTGTATGAGGCTTAGTCTTAGCGTTTTTAATATTATTGTCAGATTTTAGTGATTATAGGTGGAATGTTCTAAAGTGGTATAATTCAATAATGTGTATTGAATCAAAATATTTTATGGGCCGAAAATTAATAAGTTGTACGACGGAATATTTGTTTCTTTTTATAACTATTTGTAACAATAATTCTTTTATAGATTTATTATAAAGTTATTTATATAAATAATTATTATTATTTATTCACTAAACAGTGAATGTGGAAAATATTTATTATTTGTTTTGAATTTCGCGCAAAGATTCACGAGAGTAATCTGCGCCAGCTGTCCTTGATTTAGCAGTTTAAGACTGGAGGGAAGTCAGCAAATCATCACCACTCGCCTTCAACTCTTTTGTCAATGAATAGTGTGATTGACCATCATTCATAACGCCCAAACAGCTAAAAGGATGAGCATGTTTGGTGTGACAGGGTTTCGAACTCGCGACTCTCAGATTAAGAGTCGAGTGCATTAACCACCTGGGCCTGGCATGGCCAAGCGCGTAAGGCGTGCGACTCGTAATTCGAGGGTCGCGCTAAACATGCTCACCCTCCCAGCCGTGGGGGTGTATAATGTGACGGTCAATCCCACTATTCGTTGGTAAAAAGTAGCCCTAGAGTTGGCGGTGGGTGGTGATGACTAGCTGCCTTCCCTCTAGTCTTACACTGCAAAATTAGGGACGGCTAGCACAGATAGCCCTCGAGTAGCTTTGTGCGAAATTCCCAAACAAAACAAAAAATAAATTAACCACCTGGCCTTGCTACGGCGAAGTAACACACGAAAATAAGTTACTAGAGTAAGGTATGTACAACCATGAAATTTCTACACAAAAATAGGATTATTCTAGAAATAAATAACATGAAAAAACAATACACAACAACTATCGTAACGATTTTTTAACACCAAATTATCTCACTAAAGTTACCTTTAAATATTTATTATTTTTTACCACATAAAAGATTTATTGACCCGTAATATTCCTGATAGTTGTTTTATATTCATTTCAACTTCTTAATAATTTGCTGTCAAGCATTCTGTGTAATTTAATAATGAACATGAAGACAGTTGACAAAATGTATAACATTTTATTTACAAGTTTGATTGTTTTGGAATACTTAAACCAATAACCAGCCGTCCTCAAATGTTTCCCCCATTATCTTTCTTCCTTTTACAGGTTCCCAATCGCTGCCTTTTAAAAATAACTCTCTTTCCTGATTAAAAAGCAAACAAACTTCTACCTTCAAACTCAGCTTAGAATAATTTACAAGCCTAGCTTCCGTATTAAACACCTATTTCAGTACAAAGATCAAATCCTTAAACGTCTACTTTCCAGAACATGTAGTGACTGTAAGGTCACTTACACTGACAAGACGATACACCATTTAAAAGCTAAAGACTGTGAACGTTAGCAGCATCTTCCACTACTTAACCTCAATCACTCATCAATTGGCACACGTTCTGAAACCACAAACACAATGTCTCATTTGAACGATTTTTCTATCATCACCACAGGATCTTCAAAGCTTGAACTCTACAATAAAGTCTACTCGTAGCTAAAGACTGTCGAACCCCTAATGATTCACACAGCTCCTCATACCTAAAATTGTTACGGATAACAAACATCAATTAACTTTAAAATCAGGAAAATTGGTTTTATATAAAATATTTCTTTATGTAAAATACACATCATATGGCTCATTCATTTTATTAGCAGTTCTAATATACTTTATGTTATCAAGTTTAAGGGTATTGTATACAATAGACCTTTATTCAATATCCATTTCATAATTTGTAATTATACGTCTTTTCTACACAGCATGGCATGGCCAGGTGGTTAGGGCGCTTGACTCATAATCTGAGGGCCGCGGGTTCTAATCTCCCTCGCACCAAACATGCTCGCCATTTCAGCCGTGAAGACGTTATAATGTCACGGTCAATCCCACTCTTCGGTGGTAAAAGAATAGCTCAAGAGTTGGCGGTGGGTGGTGATGACTAGGTGTCTTTCCCCTAGTCTTACACTACTAAATTAGGGACGGCTAGAGCAGATAGCTTTCGTGTAGCTTTGCGCGAAATTCAAAAAACAAACAAACAATCTTTTCCACACTTATGTCAACTAAACAGTGAGTTTCAAAAATATTTATAACAAATTAATTATAGAACTCCAAGGCTAATTGTAAAATACTGCACTATCCAATTTGAAAAGTATACCGATATAACAAGGATATAAATAATAAATCTGATGGTACACTGACTTAATTCATTTTGTAATGTTTTAAACACCTTACATGCTGAATAATAATCCATAATAAAAGGTTAGTAATAACAATGATATGTGTGCGTAAAATCAATATTTATTTTAATAGATTTATTGTAAAAACATCAAAACACTGCCCATATAATGTACGTTATTTATCAGTATGAACTTAAGTGCTATCAGTCTGAGCTTACGTCATTGTGGTTTTATATCCAAAATCTGTCGTCCTCCATTTCTTCTACTAATAGGTAATAGTTTAATATGAAGTTAATACTTTAACATTAATAATAATGTTTTTCGAAGTAATATGTGTGTGTGTATGTTTTCTTATAGCAAAGCTACATGGGGCTGTCTGCTGAGTCCACCGAGTTCTAACTAACAGGTTTAATGTTAACAATAACATTTTTAATTAATAGCTTTAACATTAATAACAACGTTTTACTAATTAATAGCTTTAACATTTATAATAAATTTTCTAATTAATAGGTTTAATATTAATAAGTATACGCTCCACCATATTCATCAGTCTTGAATAAAACTATTTCAATTGTAAAACAGTGATATTGATTCACGGTAGTTATTTTGTGAAAAGTAAATGTGTTTTTTTTGCTCTCAGATTTTAGCGAATGTTTTAGCTATCGTTATATTCATACCCAACAGTGAACTTTATAGTAAGGACTTTCCTATAAATGAGCTCTCCTGAATGATTATTGGTATCATGTGTGTAAAATAATAACACAGAAACTACTCTTATTGTTGTCTATTACATGTTTGCCAAGTATTTTTTTCTGACTTCATTTTTCTACACATGTTAGAAACTGAATTAAATGTATTGTATTTTATTAATTCATGGAAATATTATTTCTTACTATAGGAAAAAAAATTAAAAAAATAACCTTTAATTTTTACCTTTTATTTCGTGTACAAGAGCACTGGTCACGTTACACAATATAAGTTCTATACAAGAAACAAACAAAAAGAATGCGCGCGTGTGTGTTTTCTGAGAGCAAAAACACATCCGGCTATCTACTGTGTCCACTAAGGGGAATCGAATCCCTGATTTTAGAGTTATAAATCGGTAAAAAGAAAAATGGCAATAAAAGTTAAATATATAAAGTTTGAAATATTTTTCATGGAACTTGTCATTACGCTAAAGATACTTAACTTTCAAATAGTTATGACTTTTGTACATACCACCAGGATCCTCATGTTATATCATGTTGATTTATTTTGTGTTTTTCTTACAATACGCAGTGTAAAGATAAAAAATATATATATTAGTAAGTGATATTGGTGAGATTTTTCAGGGGAATCAGCACCAGCCGTCCCTAAAGGGAAGACAGCTAATCATCCTGCATTTCAAAACCAATTCGTGGCTACTCTGATTAGGGAGATTTTATCCTCGCTCTAGTAAAACACCAAAAGATACTTAAAGTGGCAGAGATTATTCACAAACTCAGTATTAAAAATAAATAAAAAAAATCCACCAGTCGACTTAAATTTTTCAAAAAAAAATCTAAAAATAATTTATGTTTTTGGGTCAGGTTATTTTGTTTTGTTTTTTTATTTTCGCGCAAAGCTATGCGAGGGCTATCTGCGTTAGCCGTCCATAATTTTGTAGTGTAAGACTAGAGGGAAGGCAGCTGGTCATCATCACCCACCTTCAACTCTTGGGCTACTCTTTTACCAACGAATAGTGGGATTGACCGTCACATTATAACGCCCTCACGGCTGAAAGGGCGAGGATGTTTGGTGCGACCGGGATTCGAACCCGCGACCCTCGTATTACAAGTCGAACGCCTTAACACGCTTGGCCATGCCAGGCCCTTTTAGTTAGGAGGTCAGAGGTTTATCGTAATGAACATTTGTAAATTGTTCTGCTTGTCTGAAACAAATCATATTTTATATTTCTGACATTCGCTGTTATCCAAAGCAAAGAAAAAAAGAATCTTAGTTGTGGTCTTAATTAACTACTGGCCCGGCATGGTCAGGTGGGATAAGGCGTACGACTCGTAATCTGAGGGTCGTGGGTTCGCATCCCCGTCTTACCATACATGCTCTCCTTTCAGCCGTGGGGACGTTATAATGTGACGGTCAATCCTTCTATTCGGTGGTAAAAGAATAGCTCAAGAGTTGGCGGTGGGTGGTGATGACTAGCAGCCTTCCATATAGTCTTAATTAGGGACGGCTAGCGCAGAAAGCACTCGTGTAGCTTTGCGCGAAATAAAAACAAACAAACAAACAAGAGTTGGGGATCGTTGTTAACGCAAGTTTCTCCTGGGATCTGTAGTCATAACTCTACTACAGACAATCATTGAGAACTGATAAAAAGCTGTACTTTGATCAGGATGAAGTTTTTGTTGTGCACGTAAGAAAAAGGAGCTAATTAATATCTACAAAGGGTTCATATAGAAAGTTAAGGACTTCATTTTGTCAGAGATACGCCGTAGTATCAAGTGTACAGTTGAAGGTTAAAGTAGGTAACTATGGGTAAATGTTATGGTTAGGTTAGTTAGTAATAAAACAGATAGGCTAGTTGTGAGAGATCAGTTCAATGGCAGAAGGGAGCTTCTTTGGAATGGATGGTTTATATTTAAGTAGAGTATAATATAGTTTGTTTGCAAGGCGTATTAACTAAGCTGTGAGGGAAAATTAAACTAGGACTAGAAAGTGATAATGGCGAAGATAAACTAAATGTAAAAACAAGATACAAAGAAATGTTTAACATTGGAAATACATGTTAAGGTAGTTCTAATGGTAGGTTTAATTACCAAAAGTATTTTGTTTTGTTTGTTTTTGAATTTCGCACAAAGCTACTAGAGGGTTATCTGTGCTAGCCGTCCCTAATCTAACAGTGTAAGACTAGAGGGAAGGCAGCTAGTCACCACAACCCAACGCCAACTCTTGGGCTACTCTTTTACCAACGAATAGTGGGATTGACTGTCATATTATAACGCCCCCCACGGCTGAAAGGGCGAGCATGTTTGGCGCGACGGGGATGCGAATCCGCGACCCTCAGATTACGAGTCGCACGCGTTAACACGCTTGGCCATGCCGGGTCCTACCAAAAGTATAAGAAATAAAATAAATTAGAAACTTTACTATGATATTAACATTTCAACTGTTAACGAGGTCCTAACTGTGAGTGGTTTTAATTTCAGACATACAGGTTGGGAAATGGTATCGTCAAAAGTGATGGAAAAAAGGTTTTTGGAAACTGTTCAAGATGGTTTTATTCACCAATTGGTCACGGAACCTACTAGAAACAAAGCTATTTCAGATTTATTATTAACTTCAACTAGAGAAATGGAAAGGTTGAAAGCTGGCAAATATCTGGATTAGAGTGATCATTGCTCTATTAAATTCGATGTTTTGCTGCATACGAAGATTAAGGATGGCTTAATTTTGTTTACAATTTTCAAAAACAAATCTTGAAGAAGTGTGACAATAATTAGCTGTTCTGAACTGGATAGCTGAGTTACTTGGAAAAATGATCAGATGTGGAAAAGTTTTAACTATTAAATGTAAAAATATTACTTATAGAAACAAAAAGATGGCTGAAAGTAAAAAAAAACAACAACATATTGTCTCACGAAAAGTATAACTAAACAAAAGCATCATTTAAGAAATTTAAATTGGCTGGTATGACAGGAAAGTTACACAGTCATAGGATCTTAAGAATGTTAATCTAACAGGAAACTACAATACCGAAATTGCTGTGTGACAAAAAGTTGGCTGAAAATTTCAAATTAACTGTAAAGAATTCTGTAAATAAAGTAAACTTAAATAATATGTTAGGGTAGAAGTATTACCCTGAAGGATTTTACAGGAAGACTTGTATATCACAATTATGAGATGGCTGAGTTATTCCTTCCTACGTTTTCTTCATTATTTACTAATGAAGATGTAAGCAGTGTTGCACAGTAGATAGATGTAAACAAGAACTGGTCGGACAATATGACTATAATTTTTTTATTTATTCAGGTATTGAAAGAATTTTTTCACTGGAGAGAAGTATATACCTTTGTTACACACGTAAAATCATACTTTGATTAACGTAATGTAATGTTTTTAAGTGATATGGAAGTGGAGAAACACAAGCAGTAACTTCGAAAAATCCATTTTGCATTAGAATAAATTTTAGAGCGAAATATTTACTGCAACATATAGCTTATCTATCTTTAATAATAGTGATAAACTACCGACTTTTGTGTCCTAAACACTTACTGTTGTAGATGTATCTGTTGCTGTTGGTTTTTTGATCTTACCTCCTCTATAACATCAAGAAAAGTTACTGTTTCTTCATCTGTGTTTTGAGTTCTTTGGTAATTTGGTAATTAGTTCTAAAATGTACTTTGACTCTTTATACAACTATCACAGATGTGAAACATCATCAGTTTTAAAATAATTTGTATGCACTTAATGGATATACTGACCACCAGATGGTTCTACTAAAATTAGGAAATAATATATCATTAGGATTAATATTTATATAAATAAATTAGGAAAGAACCAAAAGATAAAAACGTGATTGTAAATATATACACAAAGTATTCAATAATAATAAACAATAATTAAATTAAACGTGTTTAATATTTCTTGACAACTAACTTATTGTAGCTCATAACAGGGCTTATAATCACTAGATTACAATTTACTTGACCCTGGTTTGCACACCGTTACAACATTAATAATATTTGTAAGTTAACTTGAAGAGAACCGATATCAGTGTGATAATTCATGCAAATTCAAAATTGATGTAATTAGATAAACAAAAGCGTTAGAGCTTATACGTAAATTAAATGTTGATATATTACCTAAAATTAAATTGTACGAGATTTATAGAAACGAGTCAACTTTCAGACAGGGCCAGTTCTAGATGTATTCGATAAACTAATAAGATTAACACAATGAAGAAAAGAAGTGTTAATTTATCAGTAAAAACCGAATACATATGTTCTATTACTTCAACAACACAGAAAGATAAGTAAAAACTGAATTATGTATTATCTCACTTTAACAATACAGAAATATAAATGTACATTATTTCTGAACATTTGAGCGTACATTAGAAACTTATTCTGTTTCTAAGCTATTCATTTGTTTTTGATCCAGAACTTATTTGATAATAAGATTTTAAAGTACAAACTATGTGAACCATAAGATCTACATATTGTAATTTCTTGTTCAGTTAACTTCCATACAAGTACAGTATGTATTAGTTAGTGTATAAATATTGTATATTTTGTACTGAATATTCTAATTACTATTAATGAAATTAAATACTAAGTAAAGGGTTAACTTAATATCAATTATTTAATATCAGTTATTTAGGTGTTAAAGACAAAAAGGGAAATATGCGTTAGGACGTTCACATAATTCAAAACGTTTCATAGATGAAATGCAGATTAAAAATAAAAATATGTCGGACACTTGTGGGTATTCCTGTGACCGATACTATACAACTGTATAGATTATGGTGAGCCTTGTCTATAGGGGCCCGTCATGGCCAAGCGTGTTAAGGAGTTCGACCCGTAATCCGAGAGTCGAGGAATCGAATCCCGGTCGCACCAAACATGCCCGCCCTTTCAGCCGTGGGGGCGTTATAATGTGACAGTTAATCATTGGTAAAAGAGTAGCCTAAGAGTTGGCGGTAGGTGGTGATGACTATGCTGGCTTCCCTCTAGTCTTACACTGCTAAATTAGGGACGGCTAGCGCAGATAGCCCTCGAGTAGCTTTGCGCGAAATTCAAAACAAACAAATTGTCTGTAGTTTCACACCTCCTTGTCTGGGTTCCCGGGTATACAACACGTAATCATGGTGTGGAAGTACTGTTTCCAGTAGTATGGTGCCAATCACACTATTGTAAGCAGACTTACCAGAGTTATGTAAAGTTTTAAAAAGTACTTCCCGCTAGGAGGAACTGATGTCAGTCTAACAGTTCATAGAAACTTAAAACTGATGTAATTAGCTAGAATAGGAGTTAACTATTAAATATTTAAACCTTAACTTACTGAAGCTCGTGATAGGTTTTATTACATGTAAATTAAATATTTAAACTTTAACATACTGAATCTCATGACAGGTTTTATGACATGTAAATTAAATACTTAAACCTTAACTTATTGAATCTCACGACAGGTGTTATTGTTTTATTTGAAGCTCATGACAAGTTTTATTTGACACACCATGGCCAGTTAGTTAAGGCATTTGCCTCCAATTTGAGGGTCGTGAGTTCGAACCCCCCTCACACCAAACATACTCGCCCTTTCAGCCATGGGGGTGTTATATTGTGACACTCCATCCCACTATTCGTTGGTAAATGGGCAACCCAATAGTTGGCGGTGGGTGGTGATGACTTGCTGCCTTCCCTTTAGTCTTATACTGCAAAATTAGGGACGGCTAGTACAGATAGCCCTCGTGTAGCTTTGCGCGAAATTAAAAAAACAAACAAACAAATAGAATAATCAACAGAAATGTTATAAAATAATAAAATATTTTATTATCACAAAAATCGAAATTTTCAAATAATACTAGCGTAAAAAAACCATACAAATTATGGAAAAACACCGGAAACAAATACTAATCCGTATAGTTAACTGGCAATAAACAAAATAAAATTTCTTATTCCAGGAACTTGCTACGCATTGCTCTTGAATGTATTATATATTACTTAGTCAACTTGTTACGTATTTCAAATAAAAATTACACTAATCTTTAACAGTATCTTCATTATCTTATTTTCAAAGAAATGTTTACTGACTGTAACATGTCTTACAAAAAATGGCATACAAAAAATAACATTTTTACTGCTCCGACTACAACGTAGAGTAAAAATATTTATATAAAAAAACACCTTTAATTATCTTCTTTTTCGACATTAGGGCTTATCTCTGAGACTCAGGGAAGCAAGAAGCAGTAGTACTTGACCATTTAAGTAACTCGTGCTAAGGCCTAAATACAAAGAAATCGAGTAACTAAAGTGTCTAGTAAGTATACACCTTAAATGTAATACACATAACTTAGTAAACGTGATACATATTGGTGCCTATGGACAAAAGATTGAAACGTATTATGACCCTGTGGTGTACACACACGTCTTTCCTACAGATAACTGGTAGATTCAATAACAAAGACTTATTGTAATATTTCCAAGCATAAAGTTGCGTTAATATTTTACTTATTTTTCAAAAAAAAAGTACCGACATTTAGGAGCTCTCTACACCTGTGTAGGTGATTACATTCAATTGCAATGTGAATGACAATCAAAATAGAAAATATTATAGAAGAAAAAGTGAAATCGACTCATGTAAGTGGCGAAGTTCGGAGAAATTGAGCGAGATCGACCAACATTTGACTTTTATATGTGTATGGATGATTAAGTTATAAAAAATAATTATTTGTAGGCAAATAGATATCAAACAATGAATAAGCCTCCATATAACATTTTCTTTCATATATAATTCTTCTATTCTTCATTACAATTTAAGGATTTTTAATGTAGCTTATTTAGAAATAACAGTATAATTAAACCTTCCTTATATATTTTTATTGTAGTTAACAAATATTGGGGGGGGGGATAAAGTTGCCATCTGTCATCATAATTTTAAATGATAATAAACAATCAATAACACGAAATAGTTAGCTTTGGAGATAATAGGTGGTGGTAAATACAATCAAATTTCACAAGTTTCTTTTACTTTTATGGCGGTAAATTTTCATTTTCATGAGCTTTCATGTATGTTAAAAACAAAGGCATTTTTTTAGTTGTTTGAAAGTTAAATAATATGCATTATTCTTTGTAACGATATTTTGAATTTATTTAAAATTATTTTTATAACTATTAATATACAGACCTAATTCTAACTCCACAGACAATTCTGCATTTATTTCATTAGACTTAAAGATTTAATATATTTTTCAAATAGCAATATTCGGGTATAGTTCTAGCGCGTAACAATTTTTTCCCCATAGTATATTTTTTATTAGGCATATCATGATAAAGCTTTTAATACTGACAATTACTTTTAAGTCGGGATGTACAATAAATTAGCTTGCGACACCATCTATTTCAGTTGAAATTAAATTCAAATCCGTACTACATTCCAAAGAATTAAAGTTTATAATTACGATAAGTCTTCATCTTATACAATTTGTATATTTTGAAAGAATGTGTGACTTTCTTATATTTGTATCAAAAACTTATTTGGGAGATTCCATTTCGAACAGGCCCGGCATGGCTGGGAGGCCCCCTTTCACCCGTGGAGGCGTTGTAAGTGACAGTCAATTGCACTGTTCGTTGGTAAAGGAGTAGTCCAAGAGTTGGCGGTTGGTGGTGAGGACTAGTTACCTACCATCTAGTCTTACACTGCTAAATTAGGGACGGCTATCGCGGATAGCTCTCGTGCAGCTTTGGGCGAAATTCAAAAACAAACAATCCATGTCAAACAATGTGTTACGTTGTTGTGCAGTCTAAAGCTTGGAGTATTTGTTACCTATCGCAGATATTCAGCTGCAGTTATTAGATATATAAAGTCTTCTCACTTATCGGACAACTTCTTCAATACTTATTATAGAATTTCGGTTCTTAATATTTTTCTATAAGTATAATTGAAATAAAACAAGAGTAATAGAACCGTCTCTTGCTTGTATTATAAGTAATCTGTACTTAAGAACCGACACTTACTTATATTTCTTACAGATTAGTTATATGATTAGTCATTGTCTAATGACAGTAATGGTAAATAATAATAAGGCTGTAACGCTGTTGCTATGTACAAAAATGTCTTAATAATAAACTTCATTAGGTCTATCCCACGTACTTACACAAAAGTAATCTTCTTCTATTATACTTTTGAAGACATTATTTTCATGATTTCATTGTGTTCACGTTCTACTATTTCAAACTAACTGTCTTTTGTTTCTTGTTAAATTTAGTCCACAGTAGTTTTTACCGTACAGAATCATCAACAGAAAATGTTCTAGACAAACAGAACAACCCTTTAGATGATGCTTAAAAGCAACAGCTGCACCGTACATTAAAACCCAGACGTAAAACTTCATATCACAAACTGTAATGTCAATTCTATCCTAATCCTGTTGAATCAATAATAACATTAAACACCCAAAGTAGAAATAGTTATCTGAACAAAGAAAGATTTGTTGTTTTAAAAAGCTAAGAAGGAAAGGTATGTTTCTTGGAAAAGCGTTCAAGGATAGGTACATCTGGAAAAGCCACATTTTTCTTACAAATATTTAAAGTTCAGGAAAATGAAAAGAAATTAAGGCAGATTTCTGGTAAAAACAAACAGATGTGAATATTTCACGAAAAACTCTAAAAGAAAAGAAACATATCCTGAAAAAAACCAAATGAGGAAACACATTTTCTGGAATAAATTTAAAGATCACTGCCGTCTTTATTGACAGTCAAACAGTATTATGTCACCAGTCTTCTATTAATCAAATAATAACAGCTGTGTTACATTTCTTCATTAGTGTCAAACAGTATCATGTCACCAGTCTTCTACTAATCAAATAATAACAGCTGTGTCACATTTCTTCATTGGTGTCAAACAGTATCATGTCACCAGTCTTTTACAAACGTACTGGTTTCAAAAGAGACCCTACATGAAAAAAAGTCTCATTATATTATTTTTTTTTTCATAATTTTTTCTGACATTTTATAAAGTTATTTTATATTAGATTAGGGCAGTTTGAATAATATTACATTATACTATAATAGGTTAGGCAGAGCTCTGTTTAGTTATGTTAGCTTAGGTCAAGTCTAAGAAATAATATATGGAAAGAAAAAAATTGAAAGAACCACAATAAACACTACCTAGTCATTCACCAAGCCAGTGATCTACAAAAGTTGTTAATTACAGGTCTACAAGGAAGATCTATTGAAGAAAAATAGTTTTTACTTATTGTTTCATAAAGATTAAGAAACTGATGTGAAAACATTTGTTTAAAAAGTGAGACTGTTTGCATTGATTTATATTAACTTTATCCTTTTACCTATATGACATCTTATTTGTTGAATTGTACACACACACACATATATATATACGCTATAGAATTTGCTGTCCTCTGTTGTTGAAGGATGTAAAGTATTAAAAATAAAAAATAGTGAAGGATATTCAAGAGAAATAAAAAGCATACAATTAATTATTAAATTAGGACTACACTAATGAAAGTAACCATCATGTGCAATTATAATTTCGGGTTCACATATTCAAACATGACTCTTTAGATGTTTGCCTAGTTTCCTATTAGGCTTCCATGACTAGATGTTTAGAGCATTCGTCTTGCAATTTGCAGGTTCGAATCCTCTTAACACCAAACATAATGTTACCATCAATCCCACTATTTATTGGTAAAAATAACGGTCCGAGAGTTAGCTGTCTTTCCGTCTTAGTGTTTCACTCCTAAGTTTGGGACAGTTATCGCAGATAGCCCTCATGTAGTTTTGGGCAAATTTCAAGGCAAAATTAGCGTTATCCATTTAATTTTTATTGTATTTAAATTGTTCGTTACCATTAAATAAACAGCAGAGTGTACGACGAGCGAGAGTTTAAGAAGATAATGAAATATGTTAATAAATGGATATGATATTTCTATTTGAAATGAGAAAAACACTCCGGAAAATAAACATAATTAAAACTTTAAAATATTTCAATATTTTATTAAATATTTCAAACTTTTATTAAAACATTTCAAGGTTACTTATTGAAATACTGCTCTTTTAATGTCGATTTATTTTATATTTTAATTTCATTTGTTAAATCTGTACGTGGTATTAATATGAACGGTAAAGTATACTGTGGATGATGTTTAAAAATTTAAAAGATGTTGAAAATGAAAGATGGTCTTAAAATAAATATACCATTAAAAATATTCAGAAAAGTAAGTACAAATAATATATTTTTTTATAATTTAAGCTATTCTATTATATTAATATGCTTTTCAAAATGGAAGTCTCTTCATTAAAATTACCAAAACTTATGCCTAAATTTGTCATGAATATTCTAACTAGCTTCGATTGCAAATTACTTCTAAAAGACAAATAAGGGTTTCAAAAACAGGAATTATTAAACAAAATTCAACAGGTCATTTGTTTGTTTATTTTTTTTAATTTCGCACAAAGCTACTCGAGGGCTATCTGCGCTAGCCATCCCTAATTTAGTAGTGTAAGACTGGAGGAAAGGCAGCTAGTATCACTACCCACCGCCAACTCTTGGGCTACTCTCTTACTAACAAATAGCGGGATTGACCGTAACATTATAACGCTCCCACGGCTGAAAGGGCGAGCATGTTTGGTGCGACGGGGATTCAAGCCCGCCACTCTCTGATTACGAGTCGAATGCCTTAACCCACCTGGCCATGCCAGGCTGTTTTTGTTTCTTTACCGTTCAAATTTAGTAGTCATGCGATGTTTGTCATTAAATTCTAGTGTTTTAGGTTTGAGTTTCTCTAAGAAATAAACAGAATTGGGGATATGGCACTTAGCTTTACATTAAAATACTAGCTTCTTTGTTTTTTTATCAAACCAGCAAAAACTTCCCATCCTATAGTAACATTAAATGTCACGTATCCGAGTGCTGTATATTTCTTAAATAAACTTAAGAATGAAATGTTAAGACTTTATTGAGAAATATTAAATTGATTTCAAAGATAAAGACACAATTTTTCGTTATCCATGATAAAGAAACTGTTTGTCTCAGAGCAAAGCCGCATGGGTCTATGTAACCCGAAGCTTTTGTGTCGAAAGTCCGTAGACTTAGAACTTTCCTATCCAGGCTTTATAATAAAAAAACAACTTAATTGTGAAATAAATTTAGTAAGAAGTCGGGCTAAATTTTTAGATCTATAGATTTTTAATAAATATTTTATTTTTAGTCTGTACCTTCTCCAGCTTTATGTTTTGAGATAAAAAGTTTGATTTTCAAAACCATTACAATATGCATCTTTCAATTGAATAACACGAAAAAGGGGGTTTATCCCGCAGATTTTGGTGATTTTGACGAAAAATATGATTTTTAAACACACAGAAATGTCTATATTTTATAGTAACACTAAGTGTGAAATCTCTGATTCTACTTATTTCTTAAAGGAACTCAAGACAGAAGCATCAATTAATTATATCGCTTCTAATGGTAAAACACATCTTTCTCTTATCTAGAATTAAACCAACTTGATAATGGATTGGTTTTAGAAATAAATAGTGATGACCTTCTAGTTTTTGAAATTCTGATTGGAAATTCACATTTTTGAAGTCCTTCTATTGTTTGCGGTTTCTTTCAAAAGTAAAATTGAAATTAGTCGGAACATTCATGACAAATCCGGACTTATATCTTGGGAGTTTTAATTAAAAATATAGAGTTAATTTTCAGAAGCGTCTATTGAGTGTGTCTTTCTGGAGGTTTTCACGAAATATTGAAGACTATCATAGGGACATTGTCTTGATAGTTTTGGCAAAACAATGTTTTTAAAACATGTAAACCAGTGTATATTTTTATATAGAATTTATTGTGAAATCCGCGGTTCTATTTATTTCTTAAGTGAAACTTAACACTAAAATATTAGAGGTATAAGTAAAAAAAATTTTGCTTCTAAATAAAAAACATACAAAATACGGTTTTCCGTAATAAAGATGGACTGAGTTTGGAATAAAGCCGTTACAACCTTTAAGACTTTGCAGTTTTAAATGAATATTTTTGAAACCATCCAGAATTCTACATTGGAGGAGCTAGAAAAAAAGTGGATCCCAGATTTACCGAACATATTTCATATAAACCTTTACAAGTTTGACACCATTGCAATAACAACAAAAAAAAAAAACAACACTTTTAAACAAATAATTAAACAAACACAAAGTAAAGGAAACTATCTTAATTGAACAAAATAGTGCTACTCTGTACCTTCAATAAGCTATTACGCAATATCCGGTCACACGATCGTTTTTTTCCATAGTGTATATATATATATTTGTCCGTATTCAAACTGATGATTACAAAACCTTACGATGTCGAAACGTTCGAAGATTTCTAATATAGGTTTCTTCACTCTCCATTCCTGCCGTTTCCAAACATTGTGGACTAATAATTAATTTCCCATGTAAGTTGTCATAGAAGTCGATCAAACATTGAGTGAAGTTTGAACCCTCCAATCAAAATAAAGTTATCAACATTACGTGATTTTGAAAACTATGTTACGCTAAAGATTAAAGTTATATAATAGCGAAATGGATATATAATATCAACATTAGAATATACTATTACAATGGCTTACAAATGTATTATCTTCCATCCTGACTGGGCTCGGCATGGCCAGGTGGGTTAAGGCGTGCGACTCGTAATCTGAGGGTCATGGGTTCGCATCCTCGTCGCACAAAACAAGCTCGCCTTTTCAGCCGTGGAGGCGTTATAATGTGACGGCCAATCCCACTATTCGTTGGTAAAAGAGTAGCCCAAGAGTTGGCGGTGGGTGGTGGTGACTAGCTGCCTTCCCTCTAGTCTTACATTACAAAATTAGGAACGGCTAGTGTAGATAGCACTCAAGTAACTTTGCGCGAAATTCAAAACAAAACAAACCATCCTGACTGTGCGTTAACGCCTCCGACTCTACTTCTAGCATTTAAGTAAATAGTTCATGTAAGAATGGATAAGACACGGCTCGTTCCCCATCAACCCAACCTCGTTATTTCCTTATGACATTTCAATACTACTTAGGTATCAAGTTAAACTGAAAACTTACAAAACAAACCATCCTGACTGTGCGTTAATGCCTCCGACTCTACTTCTAGCATTTAAGTAAATAGTTCATGTAAGAATGGATAAGACACGGCTCGTTCCCCATCAACCCAACCTCGTTATTTCCTTATGACATTTCAATACTACTTAGGTATCAAGTTAAACTGAAAACTTACAAAACAAACCATCCTGACTGTGCGTTAATGCCTCCGACTCTACTTCTAGCATTTAAGTAAATAGTTCATGTAAGAATGGATAAGACACGGCTCGTTCCCCATCAACCCAACCTCGTTATTTCCTTATGACATTTCAATACTACTTAGGTATCAAGTTAAACTGAAAACTTACAAAACAAACCATCCTGACTGTGCGTTAATGCCTCCGACTCTACTTCTAGCATTTAAGTAAATAGTTCATGTAAGAATGGATAAGACACGGCTCGTTCCCCATCAACCCAACCTCGTTATTTCCTTATGACATTTCAATACCACTTAGGTATCAAGTTAAACTGAAAACTTACAAAACAAACCATCCTGACTGTGCGTTAATGCCTCCGACTCTACTTCTAGCATTTAAGTAAATAGTTCATGTAAGAATGGATAAGACACGGCTCGTTCCCCATCAACCCAACCTCGTTATTTCCTTATGACATTTCAATACTACTTAGGTATCAAGTTAAACTGAAAACTTACATTGTTACAATGTCCTTACGTTAATATTAAAATAGCTAACAGAATAAGAAACAACTATTTCCTAAAGTACCTTCTTCACAGTTCTTGCTGACTCAGCAGTAGATTTGAGGGTTTATAACAATAAAAGTGAGTTTAGATACTTGGGCAGAGCACAAAAAACTCGTGGTGTAGCTTTGTGACTCATAGCACACATAGGTGTACTGTTCTAACCCTTTACATGAAAATATAGTCAAAATAAATAGAAACACTTTTCTTAAGAACATTGAAACATTCCCCGATATATCATTTGTACTTTTAACTTTCCTGTAAATTCATGAGAAATATGTTTACTTTTTAGTAGAGAATAGGTGGCGCTAGTAAAAAGTCCATCTTCAATTACTGTCGTAATGTCGTTCATTTTCTGTGTATTTAGTAAAAAATGATTTCTGACTGTGTAACAAGAAACAATATGTTTTATAATGAAGTTTTAATATGATCATGCAGCCAACAGCTCATTGGGTCAACATGAACTGTCGTTGTTTACATTATTGATACGTTAAACTGTAAAAGTGAAAAAATAGTAAATGAATGGGTTTAATAAGCAAGACACAAAAAGATAAACAGTTTATTAATCATATAACAATAAATATAATACTGAGTGTACACAATCGCCATTACTACTTAGCCCTAACAGAAAACAATCTATGAAACTTCAGTTGACCAACACGAAACCGAAAAAAAAAAAAACGTTTACTTATAGATGGGTCGTGGAAAAGTTCCAAATCATGTGACTAAGAACAGAAATATTTTTTCACCCCTGACCTTAATATGTGTCCTTAAAGTTGCCCCTGGTGCTGATATTGGGAGTTTGAGAGTATTTAAGTCAAACTAAAGTTTAGTTTCGAACGGCGACTGCTTTCTGAAACAGTTTCTTTAACGTCACAGTCTCTTCTCCCAGTTACAACGAGTGTGTTGAGCACCAAGTAAAGTGAATCTATTGGGTATGTTCTTTTGTTCAATATTTGTAGTGCTCACTAGAGGGATTTATACTTTTTAACATAAAAATTTATATTACAGAGAATAAGACGTCCTTTATAACTATCTATACTTTAGAGGTCGTTTTTCGCTAACCTTAAATTCAATAGCCTTACGATCTTAAGTTTGTTTTTTCAAATAGTTCAAATAAACTGCCATTCCACGAAGGTAAATAAATTTTATATTGTATATATCTTTAACATGAAGTAATAATGATTGTTCTTTCGATAACTTCACAAAAACACAGTTGTTTGTATTGTGTGAAAGGAAAATACACTTACTGTGATGGATTTTAACATTTTTATTATTTATTATTACAATTTACAACTTTCCTTCCTTCACTTAATGTAAGATGGATATTTATTTTTTCATTAATTCAAAATCAATGAAATAATGCACTAACATATCAATTAGTTATTTGATTAGTTAAGTATCCTTAGAACACACAAAAGTTTGAATCAACTAGCTGAAACTTTCAAAAGGTCTTTAAATATACAGTTTACGTATTAATTAAATGGTTTATCTGTTAATAGCATATAGTGATTTCTCAACGAATTTAATTTATGTCTTTGTTGTCTCTTAGGATTTTAAAGTAAAGTCAAACATGATGTTCAGTTATTATCTAAATATTTTATACTTTTAGTGTCTGTAAAATCCACTGAACAAAGTTTCATTTCGGTAGATTTCATTTATGCAAACGTATGAAATGTGTTAATGAAACGGTAAAATGATAAAAACTAATAGTATTTGAAATGTGTTAATGAAATAGTATAGAGACAACAATTAATGTTATTTCTGAAAGGTATTAATAAGACGGAAATAAGATAACAATTGACGTAATTCTTGAAATGTGCTAACAAAATAATAAAGAGTTGGCAATTAACGTGGTTTTAAAATGTGTTAACGACAGGGCAGAAAGAGGATAATTAACGTAGTTTTAAAATATATTAATGACAAGGCAGAGAGAGGATAATTAACGTAGTTTTAAAATGTATTAATGACAGGGCAGAAAGAGGATAATTATCGTAGTTTTAAAATGTGTTAACGACAGGGCAGAGAGAGGATAATTAACGTAGTTTTCAAAAATGATAATAAAACAGTAATGAAATAACAATTAACGTAGTCCTTGAAATGTGTTAATGACACAGTAAAGAGATAACAATTGACGTTCTACTGAGGTGATTTAAAACAAAAATCTAAACATTTTTAGATGTTGAAACTATAGAGAAATTTCGTCATTTATAAAAGATATCTTTTTTTGCGAACATTCGCACAAATATGAGGAGATATTTTGATCTCTTGATTTGTTTTCTCTTGAAAAAGAAGAATCAGAGAAGATATGGTTGATATGTCTAAAATTATGAAGGGAATTGGTAGTTTTGATCACGCTTATTGGACACAAATATAAATTTTGACAATATAGTTTATTTTTTTAACAGCGAAGTATAAACCAAATAATCACATGCGAATACCAAAACATAACGTCAGAGAAATTGATATATATCGATTCAGTACGTACTGTATGGTGTTACAATGTTAAAACATTAAATTAGATTCGTAACGTGACTCTTTCCTATATGTTTAGGGGGTTAGGGCGCTCGAATTGTAATCTGAGGGTCGCGGGTTCGAATCCCTGTCACACCAAACATGGTTGTCCTTTCAGCTGCGGGGGCGTTGTAATGTAATGATCAATCCCATTATTCGTTAGAAAAATAGTAGCTCAAGATTTGGCGGTGGGTGGTGATGACTAGCTGCTTTTCTTCTAGTCTTACACTGCTACTTTAGGGATGGCTAGCGCAGATAGCTCGCGTGTAGCTTTGCACAAAATTAAAAAAATAAACCAACACATATGTTTAAAAGAAAGATAATTTTGTTAATGTAGAAACATTAGTACGAATTATTAAAATAAATATTATTCTTCTATAATTTAATAGATATCGTCGTTGCCCAAATTATTACAAATTTTGTGTAGTATTTTATAAAACTGGCACTGTTTTATACGTTAAAAGTATAATATAATATTTTATATTTTGCTGCTATCTCACTGTTTTAAGGATAGATTTCTCTGACAAACATCTTGAAACTAAATTGTACCTTCTGTCCTCGTGTTTCCTGTAAAACTCTCAATCAGAGTTTGCAAGAGACCTTGACCAGTGAAGTTTGTCGTCTTATTGAATACATCTACGAAAAACAACCATTATAAAGATAACGACCACTTATAAGTTGCTGTGTATTTCCAAACCAAACTTCATCTCCTACGACAAGCTCCTATTCAACACGAAGGGGAAGGAGGAACTTAATTGTTAGGCCTAACTCAATATCCGCTCTGCTAACGACACGATATCTTTCAAAGAATACGTTAAATTAGAAGTCATTAAGTCTTAATATGAAAGGTCAAGTTAGAAGAAGAGATAAATGGATAGGGTACATGGGATGACTCACTCGCGGTTATCACTGGACAGTGACCAAGAACACGTTTCATTAAGAGGAGAATCCCTCCCCCGCACTACTAAATATCTGTTTATTTAGGTTTTCATATCAGTTTAGAAGTATATTATAAAATATTATATCACATTTGTTTATGAAATGTAATGAGTTGCGTAACGTTACTAAACATGAAACAACCACCTGACTGAACTAGCTGTTGGATAAACCTCTGCTGCTTTGTTTCTACCTTGGTGTTTCATTCATCAACAACAACTCACTTTCCTGGTGTTTCATTCATCAACAACACTTGACTTCCCTGGTATTTCATTCATTAACAACAACTCACTTTCCCGGTATTTCATTCATTAACAACAACTCACTTCCCTGGTATTTCATCCATTAGTAACAACTGACTTCCCTGGTGTTTCGTTCATCAACAGCACTTGACAAAATACAAAAGTCAAAATACTGCCACATAATTTGTAGGTAGTTGTTTACTAAATCTAGAAGCTTTAGTCAATACTAACTTGTAATAAGTAGGTTTGTAATAAACCTATCTTTCTCATAGAAAGTTTCTCTTCAATGTCTATAGATTCTTTAGTAACGATGACAACCATTTCTGAATGATGGTTCTTCTGTCTTCAACAGAGAAAATAAATTTCTCTAAAAATTTAAAGACTGAAATATTTTTCATTGCTAGTTTCGTCCTTTAGTAATTTGAAAAATTCTTCTCTGTTTTGTTGAATCATTTTCTTTAAATAACTCTCAGTTTTCTTCGAATTCTATACAAGCGTTTTTCTAACATGTTATGGTTTTGTTTTTTTTAACTAGCTTAAAATGTTGAGATTTCATTTCTTTTACTGACTTTGTTACTACGTATCATCATCAACCTCACATACAGACACTGTTCGCAAAATGGAAATAAACCAATAACATACAGCAACGGAAATAAGCCAGTATTTCTGTCTTGTTAATCTGAACATACAAGAAAGGAACTGAACTAATATTACTATGTTGTTAATGTGGATATACAACAGCGAAACTGAACCAATATTTCTTTGTTTAATGTGAGCATATAACAACGAAATTGAAGTAATATTTCTATGTTTGTAATCTGGACATACAACAACGGAACGAAACCAGTAATTTCTATGTTGTTAATCTGACATATATTAATGTAACTGAACAAATATTTCTTTATTTCATGTGGGCATACAACAATGGACCTGAACTATTTTTATTGTTACGTCTGGATGTACAACAATGAAAGAATCTAGTATTAAGTCGCTATTCTAATTACTGTTAATTATTTGTTTAAAGTCTTAACACTTAATATATGTATGATGACATACAACGCCCTGTACTGTTTATTGAAAAAGATTATGTAAATTATAAAGAATTACTTTAAGAGAAACAATAACGTATGTTAAGAGCGTTTTAGTTATGAAATGCTAAAGGAAAATCGAAATATTTCATAATTATTTGTCGTCTAACGCACTAACTGTTACTCTTATAATGCAGTTGTCGTTAGTCTTCTGACGTAGTGGCTGTTACGTTACTGCTACGTTTCTAATTGAACAGTTGTAAGCCATCTAATCATCTAATGTATTGTCATTTGGAGCACAGCGGTTAGTCTAATAACTTAACGCTGAAATGTCGAGGTTCGATACCCACAATAAGCACAGAAAACCTACTTGTGTTGCTTTGGATTTAATGATACACAAAAGCTTAAAGTTGTAGTCATTAGACTTCTAACGTAATAGTTGTTAACCCGTCTAATACAGTACATGTTTGCCTTCTAATAGAGAAATTGTGAGCCTTCCAATACATTAGTTGTTAGCCTTCTAATACAGTAGTAGTTAGCCTACTAATACATTAGCTGTTAGCCTCTTAACATAATAGTTTAGCCTTTTAATACAATAGTTATTAGCCTTTCAACGTAGTAATTGTTAACCTTCTAATACAATTGTTGTTAGCCTTTTAACCTCGTACTTGTTGTTGTTATTATTCTTACGTAATTAGGCTTAGTTTCATTTCTGCCGTGTCCAAATAATTTTATGTTAATGGACTTCGTCTCTAGAGGACTGAAAGTCGCATTAAGCCTTAATTTGGTATTATTTATTGCGTCTAAGACCCTTAGCAGTTCTTAAAGATAATTGGACAGGAGCGCACGTTTTCCAGTGTTATTTAGATTTTTTTCTATATGAAATGTAATCTAAAACTATCTTGAAAACGTAAAGAGAACGCTGACTCAATTATTAGTAGATATTAGTGGAATGTTAGGGTAACTTAAGCTCTTCGTCCTTGTTCTAAATTGAAAATAAATTTTATAGAGAAGGTATTCTTGTCTATATTTCTTTATGTGTCTCATGAGACATCTAAAGTTAACAGCATGTAAATTATACATATATATACAGAGCAAGTACCAACAAGAAACATAGATAAAAAACAAATAAATTCTAAAGATTTCATGGTGAAAAAGTATATTTAAAAAATGATGAAAAAAAATTTCAGACATAAATAATTAAACCTAGGTTTGTATATACTGAAAAGTACTTCATATTAATTGAGGAAACAGCGCCGGGTATGGGATATCTTTGAAACTCCCTAAGACTGATGAATTTTAATTTGATGGAAAGTTATTTTAGAAGTGGGTTTCTCGTCATCAGATGTAAAGAAACTCTTGTAAAAGAACAGAGCAAACTTTAAAAGATTCATAAAAAAATATAATTTCATTAGGCCTAGTTTAACTTCATTTTAATACTTTATTTCCTCACTATATTTTGAACATATTATTTTTCAGAAAACTGTGCTATTATGTATTCTGAAAAACAGACGAAAAATGATGAGATGGAAGACGTGAAAGAGATTACAGATGTAATAGGCGGCTATGGTCCGTGGCAGAGAAGACTTTTCATCATATTTGTTTTAGCCAGCTTCGTACCGGCCTGGCACAACCTAGTTATTGCTTTTTTCGCTCCAAACATTGACTATTGGTGTAGTCGACCATCAAGTTTCAGTAACTTAACCGTAGAGCAGTGGAAAAACAAAAGCATTCCCATTGAGAAGAAGAATGGGGAAATATTTTACAGCCACTGCGAAAGATATGATAATTATGATAGAATAGAGACGAATCTAACGACAACGAAATGTGACACGTGGGAGTATGATAAATCATTTTATGAAGCTACAATTATTGACGAGGTAGAGAAATAAAATATTAATGTTAAATTAATCAGTCTCTACTGGATACATCATAATTGTAGACATACTAATTTCACTGGTTATTTCGAATAAGTTTTCCTTTATTTGTTGCATTTAACATGGTATTCTGGTTTCCATCTGTAGGTTTTTGAGACATCCAGTTTTCTTGTTGCATTTAACACACTAGTTATTTCCAGTTTTCATATGAACCCTTCTTATTTGTTGTATTTAACGCGCTGTTTATTTCAAGTTTTCATTGCCAGAGGTCCAATTTTGTGGTTTTATTTGAGATATTTGTAAGTTTTAATTTCCCTTTGTTAACTACTAAAAATGCAGCCGATAATTATAAGTTACACATAATTATTTTAAACTTCGATTCGTTTTATTCTAAAAACATGATTAGCAATGTCTGTAATTTTATTTTTCTAATTTCTATTTCTTGTTTTCCAAAGATCTTAACGAAAAAAATCAGTACCTATTATATCTTTTTGTATCGTAAAATGCTATTCATCTATGAAATTATGTTAGTATTTTCCATTTGTTCTTATAAAGTTCACAAGAAATAAGTAATTACAGTAAAAATATCCCATATAATTCTATATATGAAACATTAAACTGGCCAAAGTAAAGTTTTTATTCCCTGAAGAATCTCACTTCACTGCAACACCTCATCTCATAAAAACAGGCTAATGTCGAAACACTGTTTGTCTTCTTATAACTCGTCCCTTATCAACTATGTCAAAGTTGTTTGGGTTATTACTGCTTATTGTCTTTAGAGCGGGGTTCATTCACTAATTGCAGTCTCTATACATTTATTTTCTTCGTTGTAAGATACTTGGGTAAGGAAGTATTCTGACACATCAAAAAGTAGGTACACAACCCCGCTATAAATAAAAAAATGTCCTTATGCTTAAATATCGTTATACGCCTACCTATTGATTAACAAGATTCAATACAAGTTTAGACCAACTATTATAGTTTAACTAAGGAACCTCAAAACCAATACACAACGACAAAAAAAATAACATGTTTATATATATATATATATACATTTTTTTAGAGTGAGACCTAGTATGTGACGACTAACGTGTTTATATATATACACATTTTTAGCAGTGGGATCTAGTATGTGACGACTAACGTGTTTATATATATATATACATTTTGTACAATAAGATCTAGTATGTGACGACTAACATGTTTATATATTCATATATTTTTAACAGTGGGACCTAGTACATGACGGCTAACGTGTATCTACATATATATATATATATTTTACAGTGGGACCTAGTACATGACGGCTAACGAGTATCTACATATATATATATATATATTTTACAGTGGGACCTAGTACATGACGGCTAACGTGTATCTACATATATATATATATATTTTACAGTGGGACCTAGTATGTGACGACGAGTGGATGGTGTCCTTGACTCAGTCTCTATACATGGCTGGCTTTCTTGTAGCCACCATAATGTTTGGTCAGTTAGCAGACAGGTAAGATAATATGTGAACAGATAGGATAAAATATCGACAAAATAGTTTGGTAAGATAAAAAAATGGACAGGTAGGATAAATTGCATGTTGAATTCCTGAAATCTACTATAATTGTTTATATACGAGGTCTGTTAAAAAAATACGCGGACTGTTTGAATTGCGCGGCTCCAGTTGATTCCAGGGGAATCCGCTTGGTGTCGTTAGGTTCGCAAAGATCAGCTGATTACGACGCCATTTTCGATTGCAGATATCTTCATTTGTGTATTAGCTACGCGGTTTTAAGTGAAGTGCGATTTTTTCGTTTGGCGGATTTCAGAATGAATGACCTGAAGGAGCAACGATTTGCTGTGAAATTTTGTTAAACTTGGAAAATCTGCGACTGAAACTTTTGCTATGCTTAACACGGCTTACGGTGATGTTGCTATAAAGCGTACGGCATGTTTCAAGTGGCATGAACGTTTTAAGGATTGTCGACAGTCCATTGAAGATGATGAGCGTTCTGGACGTCCTTCCACGTCAACGGACGACCCACACGTCGACAAAATCAACACCTTGGTGCGGGCAAATCGACGTCTGACTGTCAGGGAGCTTGCTGAAGAGTGTGGGATATCAGTTGGATCTTGTTACGAGATTTTGACCGAAAAATTCAAGATGCACCGCGTTGCTGCGAAATTCAGCCCTCAGAACTCGTGAGTTTTTGGCCAAACACTCGATCACTGTTCTTCCCCACCCTCCCTACTCACCTGACCTTGCTCCTTGCGATTTCTTCTTGTTCCCCAAACTCAAAAGACCCTTGAAAGGAAGAAGATTTGAGACGATTCCCGAGATTAAGGCAAATGCGACGAAGGAGCTGGAGGACATTACAAAAGAAGCGTACCAGGACTGTTTCAACAAGTGGAAACACCGTTGGGATAAGTGTGTGCGTTGGGGAGGAGAGTACTTTGAAGGGGTCCCAGACCTGTAACTTCTAAATAAAGTACATTTTGTTTTATGACGTCAGTCCGCGTATTTTTTGAACAGCCCTCGTACTCTTCAAAACAAGAAACGCAAAAGGGATATTTTTTTATTTTAAAGAGAAATGTATGTAATAACGTTACAAGCTCAGAGTATGTGATGTTGCACGTGTTAAGGCACTGATTGTCAGACCAAAATGACAATAAAAGTTGTGAACTTTGAAAACGGAGGAAAACAACGGATTTTTCGCCAAAACGCATTCGTGTCCAATAAATTTGTTTGAGAAATCTGCATGTTCTGCAAGTGCAACATGTGCAAAATCCCTATAAAAGTGACGGGATCTCGGTTTCCATAG
Source organism: Tachypleus tridentatus (assembly GCF_004210375.1). Classification (NCBI taxonomy): domain Eukaryota; kingdom Metazoa; phylum Arthropoda; class Merostomata; order Xiphosura; family Limulidae; genus Tachypleus; species Tachypleus tridentatus. The sequence goes on from NC_134831.1 coordinate 168,818,414, forward strand.
CTCAGTGTTAAGCCACCGACACGCAATACAGTTACGCCAAGACTGACTGATGCACAACGCAACAACGCCATTGGTCGCTTGGAAGCAGGCGAATCTCGATCAGATGCTGCCAGAGCTGTGAATGTCTACCCAAGCACCATCACAAGGCTATGGAATCGTCACCAACAACATGGATCAACTCGTGACCGTCCACGATCTAGCAGACCTCGTGTGACCACGCCCGCACAAGATTGCTACATCCGGTTACGTCAACTTCGGGATAGGACCACCACTGCGACGTCTACTGCCTCAACCATACCAGAGCTGCGTAGGATTTCCGATCAGACCGTACGCAACTGTCGACGAGATTCTTAGGCCTCATGTGCAACCCATCATGGTGAACGTCAATGACGTTTTTCAACATGACGACTCCCGTCCTCACACAGCCCGACTCACCACTGTCTTCTTGAGACACCACAACATCAACGTTCTACCCTGGCCCTCCAGATCACCAGATTTAAACCCCATCGAACATCTTTGGGACGAGTTGGACCGACGTCTGCGACGGCGACAACCTCAACCGCAGACTCTACCTCAGCTTGCAGCAGCTTTGCAGGCTGAGTGGACAGCCATTCCACAGGAGGTGATTCGTCATCTCATCGCTTCCATGGGCAGGATATGCCAAGCAGTTATTGATGCTCACGGGGGCATACTCGTTATTGACGTTGAGTGACGTTAGACTTCAACAAGTAAGCGTGGACTTCGCCTTTGCAGACTTTGGATGTTCAGCAGTGAATGTAAAAGTTTCACACATGTCATACAGAACTACCCGGAATAAACTTGTTAACAATTTGTCTCAAATTTTGCCCTTTGCGTTTCTTTTTTTGAAGAGTATATAAATTCATAAGAAAATCCTTTAACAGTAAGTAACCCGTGTAGGGAAACGAAGAATCTTATTTCTGATGTTATAAAGAGTTACTGATTCAATTAAAGCTAACTAACAAAACAAACAAACTTAAATTCCTAAGCTGTCGTTTCGATTTCTGTATCCTCAAATACACAATTAAAATTATATTTTAGCATATGGTATACTTAATGTTATGGATGTATTTAAATGAGAGCGAATTGTTATTATATACATAAATAAGTTTCACTTAAAAGTCATAGAAAATTGTGTCTTTAGGATGTGATGTTTCTTCATCAGTATGTTTTCAATAAAATACATTGTCTCATATAATGCGCATTAATCAATATTAATAATTCAATCATATTTATTTCTATTATATTCAGGTTCGGTCGTCGTCCAATTATTCTAATCTGTGTCGTAATCGTCGTCACGAGTGGTCTAGGCACTGCTTTCTCGTCCTCTTTTGCTATGTTTACCGCCTTGAGGTTTCTCGTCGCTCTGGGTAGTGCGGGACTGCTAACCACTGGCTTTGTTGTTTGTAAGTCATGACACATTTGTGTCACGAAATATCTACTGTCATTACTTCGGATTATTTTTTCTTAAGCATGTTCCAGTAATTAAGTGTTGTTTATATTCTATTATACAAACACTGTGTTCTAGTAATAAACTGGTATTTGTATTCTATTATACAAGCATTATATGTTCCATTAATAAACTTGTATTACATTCCACATGCAAACACTATATGCTCCATTATTGAACTGGTATTACATTCTATTATAAATACACTATATGTTCCATTAATGAACTGGTATTGATATTTTATTATCTAAACATTATATGTTCCATTAATTAACTGGTATTATATTCTATTAACTAAACACCATATGCATCCTACTATACAAATACTATATTCCAGTAATGAACTGAAGTGTATATTTTATCATACATACACATTATATTCCATTAGTTAACTGGGGTTTTTAATCTATTATCCAAACACTCATTAAGTTGAAGATATTTTATAAAAAACTTAACCACGTATAGAACATGGTGGTTAAATAATTAAAATCTCACAGCAAATGATTCCTTTTTTAAATAACGTTTATCGAATCGTTTGTTATATTCTCTTTTTCCCTGTTCACAGTGGTGGAAGTTGTGGGACCAAAACATCGCACCATATTCGGTATAGCTATCCAGTTTGGATGGGCTGCTGGTTATACGATTTTACCAGGAATAGCCTGGCTGTTACCAAACTGGTCACACATTCAAATGGCTATATCTATTCCCTGCATAGGATTTTTTAGCTTGTGGTGGTAAGGAATATTTAAATCTTTGGTGGGAGAGTGTTTACATGTGTTATAATCCTTTAGTATGTGGAGGTGAGTGTTTTATATTTCTGTATACAAGTCTGTGATGGGTGGGTATTTTGTATTTGTTATAATCCTTTAGTAAGTGGAGGTGAGTGTTTTATATTTCTGTATACAAGTCTGTGATGAGTGGGTATTTTGTATTTGTTATAATCCTTTAGTAAGTGGAGGTGAGTGTTTTATATTTCTGTATACAAGTTCGTGATGGGTGGGTATTTTGTATTTGTTATGATCCTTTAGTAAGTGGAGGTGAGTGTTTTATATTTCTATATACAAGTCCGTGATGGGTGGGTATTTTGTATTTGTTATAATCCTTTAGTAAGTGGAGGTGAGTGTTTTATATTTCTGTATACAAGTCTGTGATGGGTGGGTATTTTGTATTTGTTATAATCCTTTAGTAAGTGGAGGTGAGTGTTTTATATTTCTGTATACAAGTCCGTGATGGGTGGATATTTTGTATTTGTTATAATACTTTCGTATGTGGAGGTGAGTGTTTTATATTTCTGTATACAAGTCCGTGATGAGTGGGTATTTTGTATTTGTTATAATCCTTTAGTAAGTGGAGGTGAGTGTTTTATATTTCTGTATACAAGTCTGTGATGGGTGGGTATTTTGTATCTGTTATAATCCTTTATTAAGTAGACATGAGTGTTCTATATTCCTTTAAAATTTGACGTGTATTCCTTAGTAGACGGTGTTTGCTTTAGATTAAAATCGAAAAATTCTCGTAAGTATGCACGGTTATTTCTCTGTTTGTAGTTTAGCAAAGGGCTATCAGTGTTCTGCCCAACACAGGTATTGAAACGAGATTTCTAGCGTTATAATTCCGTAAACATCCCGTTGTGTTACAGGGGAACAAGTGTATATGGGTGACATTGGGATGTTTACCAAGACAGTAGCAGTAAATTTCCATAAGTATTAAATATATTCCGCAAATACGTCAATATTTCACAACACAGTGTCACTAAAATCAGTCTTTAGAAAATTAAGATGTCCTTACTTATTTTAAAATTGGCCAAAATATGGATTACTTTTAGATCATGTTGTAGATAAGGTCTAAGAAAAAGTTGTTTCCTTTAAAAATAATAAATTATATTGTTCTCTTAAATTTTGGTGAGACAAACATTCTAAAGATTTTATTCCATTGGTTTTTATCTCTATTAGCTTTATACAACTATACAGATTTTCTTTTACTAGTATACTATTGTTTCATTTAATACAAAAAGACAGATTTTGTTTTACTAGGATGCTATTGTTTCATTTAATACAACGTTACAGATTTTGTTTTAGTAGCATACTATTGTTTCATTTAATACAAAAAGACAGATTTTGTTTTACGAGGATGCTATTGTTTCGTTTAATACAACGTTGCAGATATTGTTTTAGTAGCATACTATTGTTTCATTTAATACGACGTTACAGATTTTGTTTCATTATTACGCTTTCGTTTCATATTATAGAACACTACAGACCTTGTTCCACTTGGATACTTCTCGTTTCGTTCTATACAACAATAAATATTTCTTTCCATTGGAATAATTATATATGTAATTTCCGTTTCCTCTCACTTAACACTACATCTGTTTTATTGGGAGTATGTCCCCTTTTTTAAACATAATATTAGACGTACTTCTTGTCTAGTATGGATGCAGATAATTTTATAAAACAAGTTTTTGTCTTCCCAGGATTCTTCCTGAGTCTCCACGTTGGCTTTTGACACATAACAAGTTCAATGAAGCTGAGAAGGAATTGGTTAAAGTTATGTTCGTTAACAAGAAAGACATGTCTCATTTGCATAACGCATTAAAGATTTTAAAAGCTAAGGCTGAGAAGGTGAACGTTTTTTGGTGTTATTTTCAATAATTTTGAAGGTTTTTCTAGAATAACAAGAGATTTAAGCACTTGCTCAAATTGTGTTGGTCAAGAAGTGACATACTGTTATTGTTTTTACAACAATGGTATCATTAAAGGTAATTTAGTAGGGCTGTGAGAGTAGACAGTTTCTTAAACTGATTGTTTTTGTATTTTTAATTTTACAAACAACTGGAAAGATGATATATCAGCAAGATAATAGATGTAAGGATCCATAAGCCCCCGTTAAGTTGGTTTTTATTAGCTTTTGTAACAAAAGACCATTACCCACTGTTAAACTAGTGTTTAGACGTTTAAACCTGCTGTTTTTAAATGGCGTGAGAAAATAAAAAATAAAACATCAAAGAAATTATATGATTAATTTTAATAAAAACGATAAACTGAGCATTTTCTAATTCATAGTTCTAACTTGAGATGTTAGTAACACAATAACTAGGCTTCATTATTATAGTGTCGATTATTAAACGTTAGGAATTTGAAATGTCAGTAACAATAATTAGCCTTACAATATTATAGTGTTAATTATATAACTTTAGGAATGTGTGATGTCAGTAAAATATTAATTCGGCTTACAAAATTATAGTGTTAATTATAAAACTTTTGGAATGTGTGATGTCAGTAATACATTAATTAGACTTACAATATTATAGTGTTAATTATAAAATGTTAGGATTGTGTGATGTCAGTAATACAATAATTAGGCTTACAATATTATAGTGTTAATTATAAAACGTTAGGAATGTGTGATGTCAGTAATACATTAATTAGACTTACAATATTATAGTGTTAATTATAAAACGTTAGGAAGAAGAGCTAGAGAAACGAAGCCACGTGACTGTCATCGACCTTTTACGATACCCAAATATGAGAAAGAAAACGATAAATATATATCTAAGCTGGTAAGTTTCTTCTTCAACCATATCCCGTCTTATATATATAGGGGTCTAACGGTATGAAAGTTGTTATATACATGAAACTAATGGTAAGAATCTTGTTATGTATATACATGAATCTAACGCTAAAAAAGTTGTTATATATATATTAATGTGATAATTTATAATAAGTTGGAGCTTCTACACGTTAATACAGAACAATGATGAATTACAAGTCGGTAAGAAATTAAATTATTACACAGTCAAATTACTCTGTTTCTTATATGAATATTAGATGCAATACTTCACGACATTATTAAAGTATAAATAATTCGTCTGTTTAGGTTTGTAATTTCTTTCACGTATTATGCACTGTCCTTGAGTACCAACGACTTAGGAGGAAGTCCATTTATCAATTTTGTCATCTCAGGAGCAGTAGAATTCCCAGCCTATGCTGTCTCTGTTTTCGCCATTAATAATCTTGGGCGAAGAAAGTGCATGGTATCAACTATGGTGGTCGGTGGCCTAGCCTGCATACTGACCATTCCTATACCAGACAGTAAGTATACTAACACGTGTTTATATTGTGTCTCTAACATATGGTGGAATTTCGGACTCTATACAGACCATTCCCATACAAAACAGTAAATATTCTAAAACATGTTTTTGTGGTGTCACCTACAATGGTCACATCCCTAGTCTGTATATTGATCACTGTTATTTCCAGTTGTACTCATAAAAACAGTTGATTTATAACATTTTAACGCAACATTTCCTGTACTGACCGATACTATTTTATTTTTAACATGATAAATAATCATGAACTGACTAACGTGCACCAAATGCCAAAACGTCACTGTTGCTTAGCATTTTATAAACATGACCAGTTACGCCACCCAGAATGAGAGAAGATGAAATGTTGCCACTCACGTGAGTGCAGTAAGGGCATGTGACATATGATATTATTGAGCGGATACCTTCAATGTACAATATATCACAAGCGGGAGGATAGGGGTGGGGGTGATGAGATAATCTATTTGGAGAATCATCATCTGTGCGGGCATATGATTTATTATGCAATTCACGAACAAGATACCAGACGGCGTTGTTACATCCTGTTATATAAAACAGTTGATATTTTATCTTTAGCACGATATGTGCTTTATCGATATGGCAAATTTTATAGTTTCATTGCAGTACAATAATAAACAAACTGTTTAAGATTAATATTTTATATTTTAATTTTATTTATTTGTCTATCGTATTTCATAATTTACATGTATGATTATGTATATTCTTATAGCCCCTAATATAAGTTTTTGTCACTACTGACTTATAAAGAAAACATTTTTATTATAATTATGTGTAATATTAGCTTCGTTTACAATTTAACTTGACAGTTTACACTAGTTTATCTTACGCATACACAGTCCTGTTTTTAGCCTAAATTATGTAGAGTTTTATATTAAATAAAGACAATCTTTTCAAACAAAAATTATTTTTTCTATAAACAGTAAAACAATTTTAACTGGTATTTTTTCACTTGTTATTATCTATATAGCCTTGTTTTCATTCTTAAGTTATATTGCTTTATTATTTTTATTTATTTCTAATTGCATACCTGTAAAATTTCTTGAGTTGTTAAAACTTACCGTGATATTATAATATTCTAATCGTTTAAATTTCTATGGACCAATATCAGTCATAAATGTAACACTTTTCAGAAACTTAAAGTTCACAAAAATTGTACTAACAATCAAAAAGTATACAATGCTTGACACCCAAGTTTGTTAACGTAAAAAGCATTTGATCTAATGTATCAATTTCTTTGTTGTTGTTTTTTCATGTATCGTTTTAAGGCTTAACACAGCCTGGTGAGTAGGGCGCGCGACTCACAACTTGTAGGTCAAGAGCTCGATTCGCAAATCTTAACGTACTCGTCCTTTCAGCTAGGGGCGTTACATAGATACGGTCAATTCCACTTTTTGTTGGTAAAAATATACAAAGAGTTAGTGATAAATAATTTTGATTATCTGTTTTCTCTGTGGTTTATCACCTCCAAATTAAAAGTAACTAGTACAGCTAGTCCTCGAATAAAATGTACGTCATTGCAGTTTGCTTTCGAATACATAAACAAAACAATGTGTCTCATTATACGTAGAAACATTACTGGAATAATCTATCTCTGGTTTACGTATTCCACTGTGTACGATTTAATCTTTCATTTGTCTACCTTCAGTTTATCATTCTGTGACTTGGTAAACTTAGCAAACAAAATTGTATCAAATCATTCATTTTTTATATTTTAAAATTTTAACAAACTTTCTAGTGGCTCGTTCTGCTAGGACAAAATATGGGATTTACAAGAAACCATCCTTTCTGTATTAGTTTGTTTCTATTTTGCTTAAGTGAAGTTTTAGTTGTCAGTAATGAGTTGTGTGTCGACTTAGTTTTGTATGTTAATCATTTAAAGTAGAGCTCATATAATCAGTGTTCCTTTAAATTGTTTACGTATGAGAAGTTGTCGATGTTCTTTAACTGTAAGAGTTATTATGATTAAAGTAATTTGGTTTGTGTGTACAAACAAATATAAATCTTTTTGTTCCGTAACAACATATGTGTTATGGAGAGAAAACAGCTGTTTATCGCAGACTGTATAATGAAATGTACACTTTCGTCCAGATTACTGCGAAGTTTTGTTCATAGTAGAAGTTTTCATACGATATGTTGATGATTTCCTACTGTTGGCCATCTGTACTCAAAGAATAATCACTAGAAAATGGTAAACTAAACACGCGTTTAAAACAATAAACTAAACATGAAATTTAAACATACAAGGCTTGAGCTTAAGATAAAATGATTTTAGTTCTCTCATAATCCGACAAGTGATAATTAATAATTAATAATTACAACGAAATGATAACAGCCTCCCACCCACCCCACATCCAGTGGCTAGGGGTTAGGTTATAGACGCATAACGCTAAAAACCTGGCTTCGATATCCATGATGGGCAGAGCAGAGACAGCCCATTCTTTGCAGTTTTCACCATCCAATGAAAACAAAACTGCTTGGCAAATTATTTAACATGAGTGAGAAATAACTGTCCCGTTAATACACCAGTCAAAGACCAGTGATTTACACGTGTAAAAAGTAAAGACAAATGTTTGTTTTCTTCACTTTCTATCATGAGATCACCAACAATAAAAATATTTGGCAATAATCATGAAAATGTGTTGACAAACTTCCTACAATGTGGACTATTTTGCACTAAACTCGTGCAGCTCAATAAACTAGTGTAGATCACCAAGAACCAACATTAAATTGCAAGTCACCATTTATCTCTGAAATAAATTCGGACTAGTTCACAGTGGACAAAATATTCGTCTTGTTCACTAAACTAAATTAAAACTGTTATTAAATAAAAATGATTGAGGTTCCTACAGTATCAGTATCATTTATAAAATAACGTGCACTATCTATTGGGAATTCAACTTCGAATAAACCAGAATAATATTAGAAACGAGATTCACCAAATATAATAAACAAATTATACATGTTTAGCACCATTACAACTTAATAAACACTAATTTAAAAAAAAAAAACAAAATCAGCAAATGCAAAATAAAGGGAGCTATCTTAAATAAAACAGAGCTTCTCTAAATCAACAAACGTGGATGCCAAGATGCCTTCACTAAGCTGTTAGCCAATCTCAGGTCACGTGACTTTGTTGTTCCATACTTATCATATATACTTGTGCTTAGTTAAATTACTTATATTTGAAGATGGCATGTTTATACATTTCTTATTATATTAAATTGGCAATAGAGTATTTGTATTCAGCCATTTAAGCAGTTTTCACACTTTCGTGGCTGTATGCATGCTTATGTAATACACGTTCAGAAAAGACAACATTGTTACTATTTACCTAATTAGGTGAATGTGTGCCTTTAGAAGGTAACATTGTTACAACATACTTAGTTAAAGTATGACCCAAGAAGACAACATTGTTGGTACACATGTGCTAAGGTTAATATTTATGAACTTGCTTATAGTAATAGAAGAGTGTTGGGGTTTAGTGTGAAAATAAATTTAAAATAGTAAACTGTGACCAGTCTAGTTTTAAGTTTCAATGATTGACGTAACTAAGAAGCTGTGTTTACGATTTCCCTAAAGAGGAATCCGTTTAACAGTCGCCAGCTGTACCAAGGTCAACTTTGTATAAACTTCTAGCTTCTCTCTGTGTTCACTTTTTTTTTTTTTTCACAGCTTGGAAAAAGTAAAACTATAACAGAGTAGATAAAGAGACAATATTTGCTAAGGTGTTTGACCTTGATGCAGCTATACATTGGGTTAGTAAAGATAAGTTGAATATTGCTTTTCATTGGATTAAGACAATGGACCGGCATGGCCAGGTAGTTAAGACACTCGACTAGTAATCCGAGCGTCGCGGATTCTAACTCCATTCGCACCAAACATAATCGCACTTTCAGCCGTGGGAGCGTTAAAATGTTACAGTAAATCCCACAAGAATTGGCGGTGGGTGGTGATGACTAGCTGCCTTCCCTCTAGTCTTACACTGCTAAATTAGGAACGGCTAGCGCATATAGCCCTTGTGTAGCTTTGTGCGAAATTCAAAAACAAACACACAATCAATTAAGACAATAAGTACAGATTTCATCAAGTAAATATTGATAGAACTTTTTTTGATTTTCTGTTCTCAGTAATTATGAATTTCTGATTTACGTTATTTAACCAGTTTTGTAAATCTTTCCCTAGGCTTATTGTGGCTTCGTATCATGTTCGCCATGTGTGGGAAGTTTTTTGTAACAGCAGCCTTTGCTATAGTGTACGTTTACACTGCTGAATTGTTTCCAACAGTCGTTCGTAATGTGGGAGTTGGATCGAGTTCAATGTTCGCTCGAATTGGATCTATGGTGGCTCCATTTCTAAAAGAACTAGTAAGTATTGTTTATATGGTGGTTCCATTTCTAAAAGAACTAGTAAGTATTGTTTATATGGTGGCTTCATTTCTAAAAAATCTAGTAAGTGTTATTTATATGGTAGTTTCGTTTCTAAGAAAAATACCCTGAGTTTTGTTTCAAACACATAAATAAAGAAACGTTTTAATAGTGATTGTAAACTTATCTAGATTTATTGTTTGTGTTAAAATAAATATACGAAATGGTTAATTAGAATGATTAAACAAGCATAATTAAAAATGTTGATGGTTTATTACAGATAAAAAGCATATTGTAAAAATTCAACGTTCAGAATAATTTTATTTTGCTTCTCTTCTCTTCTCTTCTTACGTAGTTTGTATTAATATATATATAATGTTAAATCATGTATTGTATTAGGCACATAGTTTATTAAACATAGCTAAAATTATTCATCTAATATTTTACAATCCTCGGTGGCTTGGGACAAATTAAATTGTCAGTTTAATACATCATAGAGTTTGAGTATGTATTAAACTATGTATTTTATATAATGTATTTTATACATTAAACTATGATGTATTTATAACTATGTATAAATGTTATATATAAATAACGTAATGGATGAATGTGTTCTCTTGTTGTAACAACTGATGTTTAACTTGTAAAACCTCGTTTCATTATTTTAATAAACATATAAAAAGTTCAGTTATTTTTGTACTCTAGTGATCTCTTTATATATTAATAAGTTTCTTTTTCTACCTTTTACAATATATATATTTAGTTATTTTTTTACTCTTGTAATCTGTTTATATATTATTGTTTCTTTTTCTACCTTTTACAATATATATATATCGAGTTATTTTTCTACTTTAGTGATCTGTTTATATATTAATAAGTTTCTTTTTCTACCTTTTACAATATATATATATTCAGTTATTTTTCTACTTTAATGATCTGTTTATATATGAAAAAGTTTCTTTTTCTACCTTTTACAATATATATATTGAGTTATTTTTTTTACTCTTGTAATTTGTTTATATATTATTGTTTCTTTTTCTACCTTTTACAATATATATGTACATAAAGAGTTTCTTGTGGAAAAGGTTTTCGTTAAACTAATTGTTTCAGGGTAAATTCACGAACACTGGGGTCCCTCTAGCCATCTATGGAGCTCTATCAATAATAGCTGGATTACTAACACTCCTTTTACCTGAGACAACAAACAGGGCCATACCGGACACACTGGAACAAGGGGAGAAGTTCACTAGGTAATGACCATTCTTTAAAAACTTGTACAGTAGTTTATACAACTTTTATGACACTCAACTAACTTTACGAGGTCAAACGTTCAGGTCAAAAGGTTTACAGGTAAGTTCCGTGTAACAAAAATGATTGGAGGATAATACATTTCCTTGTACACAAGTATTGAACGTTTTAGAGATGCACAGACTGTCATATATCAAAGCAAACTAACTAGAAAGAAATAGTAGCCTAGTAATGAATAGAGATAATTTAATGTACCAAACTAATCAGTATTGTGAAGTGTTATAAAACAAAAACTTATAGTCATTAAAATTTATTGATTCATCAGCTGGGTATCTGACAGTTAATAATATTTTCGGTCGTAGTATCAATAACACCTCATGAGATTTGATCAACTTAAGAGATTTATACTAGTCTTAAATTAATACACTTTCCTCAAAAGACCAGATAATTCTTACAATAGAATATATAATAATAACAACAAATGTGGAATAATAATAGGCAAATTAAATATTCTAACAACAATGTTAAAGAACCTAGCATTAACGAAGAATGGTGTTCTAGTTGTCTCTTACTAGCTATACTCAGCTTACGCTTACACAGACTTATAAAGGGTCACTGTTGTAAGTAAAACACAAATAAAACATACATAAATAAGTCCTAGTCTTGTATTATTTTAATCTGCCTTTCCCTCAAGCTACCACTGAGAGGTGAGATTCCCCCAAACCGTCGAAACTCAAATAATAATAAACTTAATGCATTAGGCTTCGTATTTAATTTTACAGTATAAAACAGATCAAAACTAGTGTTTATTTCGTGTTGTCGCCTATTCTATTATTTATGTAAATACAGAAAATTTGTTTACAAATGTAATCTTCAACTACAATCAACTCTATTGATGTAATTACAATGTAGAATAGTTGACCTAGAGAGCCCCCCGCTAGTACAGCGGTATGTCTCCGGACTTACAACGCTAAAATCAGGGGTTCGATTCCCCTCGGTGGGCTGAGCAGATAGCCCGATGTGGCTTTGCTATAAGAAAAAACACGTTGACCTAGAGACTTTCGCTACACTAGATTATTTAAATTAAGAGACTGTCGCTATCCTAGAATAGTTGACCTAGAGATGTCGCTACACTACATTAGTTGACCTAGAGATGTCGCTACACTAGATTAGTTGACCTAGGTACTGTTGCTACACTACATTAGTTGACCTAGGTACTGTTGCTACGAAAGTGGAATGGGAAGTAGTGTTTTTAAAGGAAAAAATCAATATTGTTTGAAAGGGTTGAACACACTTTATGTGCTAACTGAATAAGTTTAGGGCCGTTCTAAATTTTCCACGTTCCTGAAAGTGCCCCTAGTTATGACCCGACACGTGGGTACGGAAATGAATGTCCCGAAACACGGGCCAGAACTATTTCTACCGTACATATAAATGAAATCAATATCATAAAATTGTTTCAGGATGTGTTTTTAAAGTCACAGGCACGTTCTAATTGTTCAGAACTTTATATGATCAGTCTGGCAGCGACAAGCGTGGAGTCAGGTTTCTGGTGTTTTTTGTATATCTGCAGCTAATTTGGGGTATTCCTGTTAGTAAACACAGTAAGTGTATTTGGATATTACTCCAGAGACGTTTTAGTGTAAACACATTAAATTCTATTTTAAGGATAAGTACGGAACATGTGGCACATCACACGATTAGAAGAGTGTTAAACTTAAAAAATACATGATTAGTGAGACTCAACTACCAAACCCATTTAACAAAAACAAACATCTTAATACTGTTGAGGATTCTAAGGCTTACTTGAGTAAAATATTGACCTAGAAATTAGTGGATATAAAACCATCAAAAATAGTTAAAAGTGCTTCATGAAATTAACTGTTACAACTTCAGTTACAATAAAACTAACAATATTCGGCTGGAGAAAGACTAGCGTTTTAACCGTTAATCTGGTTACGTGATATTGTTAACAGTTCAGTGACAGACTGTTGGTTTAACAAGTCTCACTAAGCGCATGGCTGAGCCGTGCTATAAATTGTGAAGGAATAATAATAGTTATTAAATAACAGAACTTGAAACCAAACTAGTACCCAAGTAGCAGCCACGTTTCTAGCTATAAACATTTCATTGCAGACATAATTACAGACAGTAAGGTTAAATAACGTATTTACTTAAACAATATATTATTCTCGTGGTAACAATATGCAAGTTAATTTGGATGTTAGCACTGTAGTACATAAATATTAACTACACTTATATACAACATACGTTTAATAATTAAAATATATTTAAATTAAGCACAGTAATCGAAGCAAAATATCTGGTGTGTGGATATCAATATTATATTCAAAGTGAAGAGAACACTAGTATATAAACACACTTTACCTGGATAAAACTCCATTGGCTAAAACGTAAATGTTTGTATTTCATATTTACATTCTAAATTCCACCAGAAAAGCTGTTAAAATCCTATAATATCAATAAACATTAATGATAAACAACCTTGATTATGAGTAACAGGCCAACCACTGTGCACCACATAAACAACGGGGTGCCCTCGTTGCTACCGGCCCGAAGCATCATATTAGAATTGTCACGTATAAAGCTCCGTATTATTTATGTGTAAGAGTTATTTTCCCTTTATTGTATTAGTTTATTAACTTTATTTACAACATGTTCTTCAGTTCGAAAACAACTCCAACAAGAGGTAAATATTACTGTATTTCCTTATTGTAATATAAAAGGCTAAAAACAGAAGGCAAACTTGCTAGTTATGCATTTAAAACTGTTCATTGTCAGTAAATAGCAGCTAAACTGTTTCTCACACTTCTTATACAAAAACAAGTTACGTCTCACAGTCTTGGTAAAGAAACTAACTAAAACTTATCGTATTCTCATATACAAAAACATTTATTTTTGACAGTTAACTGCTGATAACTTAAGGCGTGAACGATATAGTTTAGAAATAGCAAACAAATAAATCTTTGTACAACAATTAATCTATGTAGTTAGAATTAATACAATTTTCATAATATTAGTGTTTTCCAACAAATAACGTATTTATGTCATAAAAATGATTTAGAGTAAATGAACAGTTCGATAACGTGTAATTTTGTCAAGTATCTAATACGTATAAGCCGTGAGAAATAAAAAGAAATGAATGGTGTGCTAACTGAATTTTTGTGAACTAACTATTTTACGTATGTTATAAAAATGGTTTAGAATGAATTAACACTTTGACAGATGAAAAATGTGAACCTATGTACGATATACAATATACTGTGTTTTTGATATTTCTAGAGAAAGCAACAATGGCGTGGAAAACATCGTCTAAAGACACTCGTAGTGTTCAATTTAGCTGTGTCGACGAACTGATACAATAAACCCCGACCTTTCATTTATGATTTTGTACATGTTTTACAAATTCGTTTCATATGAAATGGTGGATTGTATAGGTAAAAGTTAAAACATAATATTTTTAACAAACACCAATTGTATTAATCAAATTAGGCTCAATTTGCTGCAATAGTCTTCTCCCAACAGGATTCTAATAAAAATATCCCGTCTCTATAAAACTCCGTTGTTTTGGAGACAATAAACTCTTCAGAGGCTTCGACAGTAGTCTCCTGATTCCTGAATGTTTTGTTCCGGAAAAAAAGCTTTAAGTGCCGGAAAACGTGATAATCAGTTGGAAATAGTGAGTAGATGGTCTAAACTTTCATATTTCAATTTTCTCAATTTGAAAATGGTAATTAGTTGCCTAATCACCGATTCTGTTGTAAGATAACACCAGACCCCATACATCACAAATTGTTTCATCTGGTTGCAGAAAGGAAAAATGTATAATTCTCTCTGCAGACCACCATGTTTTCACCATAACTTTTTTTGGATACAAAGACGGTTTCGGTGCATGTCTTGGAGTACCTGCATCTAATCATTGTTTGGATTTTTTCCGGCTATCGTATAGGATACACCTCTCGTCGTAGGCAACGATTCGCTTCAAGAACGACTCCCTTTAGTCCCTGACAAGTTTCTGACCTTTATCAACTCTTGCGGTATCCATTTATCTAATTTTTTAACCTTTACAGTTGCAGCTAGATGACGAGAAACAGTTGCACTGGAAACTTCTAAGTCAGTGATTGAACTGTCGTTTGTAGGTTAACTTCCACAATAACTCTCAATCTTTCTTCATTTATAACAAATTAAGATCTTCCTCGGAATTCATTCTCAGATTCATATCACCAGAACAAAAGTTCTGGAACTAACGCCGAATAGCCCATTGAGAAGTATTCCATTGTCAAGATACCAAATATTTTTAGTAGCCTCTACTACATTTTTTTTCCAATTTGAACTCGTACAAAAAAAGTAGTCAATTGTTTTGAAGACATCATATTGTACAGGGTTCTAAAGAAACACAAAAACAATTATAATACAACTTGGCATGACAGACAAATGAAAATCGCAACATTCCCATAAATACTGAATAATACACAGTCAAATTGCTGTATCCAACTTATGCTAGTCGCAGTCACTCTTCAACTAAGCAAAAGTTGGCCATTTCATATGAAACAACTTAATACTTAACACGTACATATGACACGCAGATAAGCTACGCTCCGTAGGGCATTCGTTGACTGACAACAGAACATCTAGTTGCTACGGATGTAAAATTATTCATAGCAATGCCGGTAAATGCTTGTTTTTAATATGAAAATTATTCTACATATTGTTACGTGTTTTTATGTGAAACATTTTACACTGTAATAACATTGTATTAATTATTAATAATGTTGTAATTTACTAAAACAAATGTTTTATATATATGACTTTTATAAACAAATACTTGAGACAGATTTTTTTTTTACGTTTTGGCTTTGATTTTATACAATAAATAATTCTTCAGCTTTGGAAGTGTTTTACAAACACGTGCATGGTTTTCGTGAGTTTAATTAGAAAGTTAACTGTTCCGTTCTTTATCAGTTATCATAAGTCGAAAAAGAAATGGAACTAACCTTATGTTTCATGATGAATAGCCTCTATCTTACATGAAAGCTCAAAATAGCACAAAATATTCAATAATTATCAATAAACATCCGCTGTTTAACTGTAGTTCCAAAGTTCGCTGCAAGAAGTATGTTAGATATGGAACTTATACAACCTCAAGTCGAACTCCGTCGCTGACAGCTGTCATAGATTTACAGGGATTTTCAACAACCTAAAGCAGAAATAATAGAGCTAGCTATTAATTTTTTAACATTACTGTATGTAAAAGCAAACAATATAACAGCATGTTCTAACGTAATCGCTCATTGGGAAACTATAAAAAATTTACAACTTTTGAAAACATAAACCAAAAGATAGATCGATAGTTATAAATTATTAAAAATTAAATTACCTAAAATGTTGAAGTAAGACGACCATACATTAATTACCAATTAAATTACCTACAATGTTGAAGTAAGACGACCATACGTTAATTACCAATTAAATTACCAAGAATGTTGAAGTAAGACAGCCATACATTAATTACCAATTAAATTACCTAAAGTATTGAAGTAAGACGACTATACTTTAACTATCAATTAAATTTCTTAAAGTGTTGAAGTAAGACGACCCTACATTAGTTATCAATTAAATTATATATGATGCTGAGATAAGACACTATGTGCTCGAAAAGAATAAAAAAACTATGTCTTGATATTATTGTTAACACTTTCCTTAGAAAACGTTGAAATGAAATACTTGAGTTCATTTTTTGTTTACTTTAAAACAGAACAATGTCATGTAATACAAAGCATGTGGTCAAACAGAATCAAGTGAACTTTGTTTGTCGTTTACATTTTCTCTTTAAATACAAAACACTTTGCTTTACTCTTAATACAGAATGTCAAACGCTAATTTAAGGTTTCGAATTCTTATTGAAATGACCAATCAAAGACGAGTATTTAGTAAAATATGAAGAATGAGCGTCGAATCAAAGGGAAAACTTGATACACACAGAATAATCTTACATTTGTAATAATACAGAACTTGATACACACAGAATAATCTTACATTTGTAATAATACAGAACTTGATACACACAGAATAATCTTACATTTGTAATAATACAGAACTTGATACACACAGAATAATCTTACATTTGTAATAATACAGAACTTGATACACACAGAATAATCTTACATTTATAATAATACAGAACTTGATACACACAGAATAATCTTACATTTGTAATAATACAAAACTTGATACACACAGAATAATCTTACATTTGTAATAATACAGAACTTGATACACACAGAATAATCTTACATTTGTAATAATACAGAACTTGATACACACAGAATAATCTTACATTTTAATAAACAGAACTTGATACACACAGAATAATCTTACATTTGTAATAATACAGAACTTGATACACACAGAATAATCTTACATTTGTAATAATACAGAACTTGATACACACAGAATAATCTTACATTTGTAATAATACAGAACTTGATACACACAGAATAATCTTACATTTGTAATAATACAGAACTTGATACACACAGAATAATCTTACATTTGTAATAATACAGAACTTGATACACACAGAATAATCTTACATTTTAATAATAATACAGATACACACAGAATAACTTACATTTGTAATAATACAGAACTTGATACACACAGAATAATCTTACATTTGTAATAATACAGAATAAACATTTGTAATAATACAGAACACACAGAATAATCTTACATTTGTAATAATACAGAACTTGATACACACAGAATAATCTTACATTTATAATAATACAGAACTTGATACACACAGAATAATCTTACATTTGTAATAATACAGAACTTGATACACACAGAATAATCTTACATTTGTAATAATACAGAACTTGATACACACAGAATAATCTTACATTTGTAATAATACAGATATATCAAAAATATTGAAAACATTGTAAAATAGGATTTATTACATTACCTGATAAAATAACAATGAATCAATCTGTAAAGCAAATTATGTAACAATAGCTGATTAAAGAATAATGGACACTCTTTAAACTGATGGTTGCAACAATAGCCAAATGAGAACCTTTATTATTTCTTATAAAATATTCATAGCAATGACTGAATAAATAAACAATGAAACACTGTAAAATAAACTCTGTAAGGGTAACCAAAAGAGGAATACTGAAAAGATGTTTATTACCACTGTCCGTGGTCCACTTTTGGAGATTATAATGTTATAATTCGCAGACATTCCTACTGTGCATAGCTTTGTACTTAAAAATAGACAAACGACAGATATGTGAAGAACACTGATTCCTATTAAGACGTTGTCTATATAACAAACGTTTATTTAAAAACGTATGGCACAATGATAATATCATTCTGTACATATTTGATAACAAACGTTCATTTAAAAGAGTAGGATATTTCTAAAAGTGGTGGCTATTCATACGATCTGTACATACACAAAATATGTTTCATTAATCACTATACGATTTTTGTATTATGTGATAACTATTATAGCCTAAAGGAAGTCCATTTATCGGACACATAAACAAACAAAAAAGAAATAATAAAACTATGTGTGTCTTGTTTGTGCCTATTATAGTACGTTGCTTATATTTCGAGAAAAGTTTGCTTAAAATTAAGCGCAGAGCTACACAATGGCTATCTGTGCTCCACTCACCCTGGGTATTGAAACCTGGTTTCTAACGTTGTAAATCTGCAAGCATAGCGCTGTGCTATTTAGAGAAAAGCTTTTACCTATAATAGAATAAATTCAAAATATGAAAATTGTGGTAAGCTTCAAAAATATCGTATTGTCTGTGCAGTGAAGTTTAGAAATATCGTAATGTCTGTGCAGTGAGCTCTATAAATATCATATTTTCTGTGCAGTAAACTCTAGATATATCATATTGCCTGTACAGTAAACTATGGATATATCATATTGTCTGTGCAGTGAAGTCTAGAAATATCGTAATGTCTGTGCAGTAAGCTCTATAAATATCATATTTTCTGTGCAGTAAACTCTAGATATATCATATTGCCTGTACAGTAAACTATGGATATATCATATTGTCTGTGCAGTGAAGTCTAGAAATATCGTAATGTCTGTGCAGTGAACTCTAGAAACATCATATTGTCTGTGCAGTAAACTCTATAAATATTATAATGTCTGTGCAGTAAACTCTGGAAATATTGTATTGATATGAATTTCGAAACTTATTATTCCTTTTTTAGAACTCAGCTAAAAAAATATGAAAAACGTATAAGCAGTACGCTCTGGCGCAAGGCCATAGTCACATAAACACATCATTTTAGTGTTTAAAAAGTAGGTTAAAACTTGAAAACGAATGTAGTATCGCTTTCCAAAAATACTGAAATTTTCAGCTGCAACAAATATTATTGCTTATCAACAAAAAAATTAAATGTGTTAATTAAAAACTTTGTTGAACTGAAAACAAACTAATATGTCAAAAACAATGTTGTAACTAACGCCCGTAGGCCTAACGTCCAGATACGATGTCCATTAAATAATATAGCTACTGTCCAGTTTAGAAACACATTAATATACGTACTTTTGATACAATGTGCGCAGCAATTAGATTTTACAAGCAACTTTATTGGTTAAAATATTGTTAAGTTATATAGCATCATTAGTATCTGTATTGTTTGAAACATGATAAGCAATTAGTTATGAAGCAGTTACACCAATGTTCTTGTTGTTTGAAAAATTTATTAACATTATTTTTATTAGTTGAGATATCTAGTAGTAACTTTCTCCTATTGGTTGAAATATTTACTAGTGCCTTCTTATTGGTTGAGGTAAAGGTAGTGATGCAAGACTAATATAATCTTACAGGGCAATATACTAATCACCACTTATTTCTTAGTGTTTGAATTTCTCTCAAAACTACATTAGAGCTATCTGCGTTAGTCGTCCCTAATTTAGCAGTGAAAGACGAAAGTGAAGGTAACTAGACATCACCACCCACTGCCAACTCTCGAAACGTCGTATTATAATGTCCCCACGGCTGAAATGGCATGTTTGGTGGGACACGGATTCGAACCCATGACTGCGAGTCGAGCAATGTAAAGCCCAGCTCTAAAAAGATATATTCTAATAATTTATTTTTTACTCTGAGAAGCCATTCTATCAGGAATACAATTATTCTAAGAACAAGTCTTGATAACTGTCTTTCCCAGAATGTATGGTACACCGGACAAACATCAACAAGACTCTCTGTTTTTTTTTTCTTTTGCTTTGTTATTGCAAAAAGAGGTCTGTTTCAGAATGAGGTTAACAATGATATCCAAGGTTAGCATGGTATCACAGCAAAGTCGAGGCATACAAATCTAATCTGTTGCTTTAAAAGACATTAATCTGACGTGGGCAGTTTTCTAAAACGTTTAGACAATTTATGTGGTCCACATGAGGGCTAAATTTTGATTAATACGACTAGTGTAAAATGATAATATTTACGTTTCAAAGTATATCCTATCACTAAAACATAGACTGAGTGAATATGGCAAAGTCACATTTCTGAAGTTTAAAGTTGTTGTTAAAGTTCTAGTTTACGTATTTTTATCTATCAAGGTTCAAGTTTCATCATAAAGTTATGTTCAAAATTGCAATTCAGCAACACTGATCAGTTAGTGATGTTATATTATTGAAACGTTATTGATAGTTCCAGTGGAAGTAATAGGTTGTAGTGAAATCATTACAAAAATAAGAAAATCGTATTAAATGTTTTTAGGGTTTCGATTTATAAGTTGTCACTTGCATTAAGTAATTACAAGGATCACCACAACTTTCACTATGGCACCACTATCGATAAATCAAACATGAGTTTTGGTAGGCGTAATGTTACATACTGATCTATCGGTGCTGTAACCACTGGGGCTGTTGAAACCAGATGTTTTGAATTATAAACTCCAAGAGCTACTCGAGTCATTGAGTGGCATATTTCACGTGTATTGATTGTTTAGTAACTTGAAAGTATAGTTTGTTACTATATATTGTTAGTTCTGCCTCTTTGTCTAGAGGTTAAATTAAATGGATGTAATTTATACCCCTGTATCGTTTCTACCTTTCATACCACCACTACCAACCCTTCCCGATGGCTCAGTTTAAAAAGCTAAAAGTATGATTTCCGCGGTGAGCAAAGTACAGATATTCCACTGTGTTGACATGTACTTAAAAACAAAGCACTGATATCCCACTGTGTTGATACGTACTTAAAATCAAAGCACAGATGTCCCACTGTGTTGATACGTACTTAAACTCAAAGCACAGATTGATATGTACTTAAAAACAAAGCACTGATATCCCACTGTGTTGATATGTACTTAAACACAAAGCACAAATATCCTACTGTGTTGATGTGTACTTAAAAACAAAGCACAGATGTCCCACTGTCTTGATATGTGTTTAAAAACTTATTTTATCAATACTACTTTTTCTAACAGATTAGATAATTCTTTAATTTAAAGAAGTGTGATCAATTACATTTGCAATTTATATGAAAATATTTTGTTTGACCTATTGATTTTAAATTAATTTTCATAATTATAGAAACGAGAAAAACACCTAATGAGACCTCTATTGGTTGAAGCATGATCGAAATAAATGATGCAACGTAGAGTTTTCTTGTTTTTCTTTAATTCTGTAATTATGGAGTTTCTCCAACTACCGACATATTATACTAAACATATTATAAAATGTTGATTAAAGTTTTGTTTTTAATGAAAATAAGATTTAATTTTAGTATAAGTTGTTGGACAAAACAGTTGACGCACATTTCATTTGAAGAAACGTGTCAAATTAATTGACATCGTATTGTGGCTTTCAGTATGAAATCCGATATATTTATACATGCTAATATTAATTATTATTAATTCGGTAATTAAATACAAAGGGTTTAATGAAGTGAGTTCCAAGTTTCCGGATCGTTTAATAAATAAAATCTAGGAAGCAGTGAACATCTACTAGACATTTCTCCATCTTCTTGTTCAAAGGCGACATCTAAGGATAACATTTTCAAAAGTTATGGAGACGATCCTTTTATTGAAGAGGGCACAGAACAAAGGCACAATTTGCTATGGAAATGATAAGACAACGTTTCATAAAATAATACCAGTGTAATAATGCTATGACAATGTTTCATAAAATAATACCAATCTAATAATGCTATGACAATGTTTCATAAAATAATACCAATCTAATAATGCTATAACAATGTTTCATAAAATAATACTAATGTAATAATGTTATGACGTTTCATAAAATAATACGAGTCTGATAATGCTATGACAATGTTCCATAAAATAAAACGAGCGTGATAACTCTATAACAATGTTTCATAAAATAAAACCAAGGTAATGCTGTTTTGAATTATGCACAAAGCTCCCAGTGACTCAGTGGTATGTCTGCGGACTTATAATGCTAAAAACTGGGGAGAACCAGTACAACAATGGGAATAAAGTTATATTCTAGTTATATTGTCAATAGATGTGAAAATATAATCCAACACACGTTTCACGTAGTGCTTGAACGCGCGTGGAAATAACTAAGAAAATATAATGAATATTACTGACGAGTTAAAAGGAAGAAGGGATTTTTTTTTTTTTAGTCCCGTGTGGGACAAACGTATCTTAATAACAGCTTACTTGGGTTCATCTACGGCTAACGTTTGTTTGCAATTTCTTAATTATACAGAAAACTAGGATTGCAGACCCCTTGTTTCATAAAGTTTTCTAAATAAGGGATAAACATGTATAAGATCAATGTTAAGTTTTTTATTCTATGTGAAATAGAAAGACAATATTTGGTAAACAATTCAGTTAATATCCTATCAAGTATTCACACAATACTTGCATTTCACTGCTCTAGTCTTTGACCGCTGCAGTCCACGTTATTTCTACAGAGTTGTTTTTACTAGATTTTTTTTTACAATTTTTAAACTAATCTACTTTGATATATAGGAGGTCAATTCTCCTTGTATGATTCCTTCCTACTGGGAACTATAAAACAGATAACTATCACAGTTCCTCCAGAGGTAACAGTGTGCCCGATGGACTTGACATACCGGAAGTTATTGGTTTTTGTGGCCTTTGGCAGAGAATTTTTTCTTATTGACTTTCTTTCCTTCTTTCCGCAGCTCTTGGAATACTATGGTTATGAGTTTGTTCACTTCTAATGTGGAACATTGGTGAAGTTGACCAATTATTTACAACAACCTGTCTAATGCCGAGTGGAAGAACTACGCTATTCCTCCAATAGACGACGCTTTTAAATTTACTAGATGTAAAATGTATGACTTGGAAACAGTGAGCTACTTTCAACCTCCAAATCATAACTTTACTGTCGCATGCGCTACTTAGGAACATGATCACAACCAGTGTGGAGCTACTACTGTCCAAAAGGTATTTTATAGTTTATGTCAGTACGGATTTGTTAGAGATGATAGGTTTCAAAGCTGATGAAATATTAGCAAAGTGCTTGATGTGATGCTAGGTGTAAGCGTTACTGTCAGTGGATAAAAAACAACGTGTGAATTATATTTATACCAATTATTTGTAATTTTTTATAAATAACATGTTAATTTCATTTAAATACTTTGTGCAGAAAGCCTATTCTTTATACAGTGATTTTGTTTCGTGTTTCCCCAGTGGAATTTAGTTTGTTCGAAGGTATGACTGATGTCTCTAAGCCAGTCTATACATGGCTGGATTTGTAATGGCGGTGATTGTGTTTAGACAAATTGCAGACAGGTAAGATTATGTTTCATTTTTATTACAATCTTGCAGTAATTCACTGGGTCATTCGTTTTGATCTGAATATTAGGCATCTACAAAATATTAATTGGAAACAATTATGGTTAGTACAGAAAACGCTTGTAAGAGGGAAGTTAAGATATTTTTAATACTGTTTCTTAAAATATAGTCTTCCACGTGATAACCTGAGAGTCAATACTTGGTGTAATACGGTGTTGTCTCAAGATAATAATAAGCAGGGAGTTTGTGTTATAAACTAAAATTGTTATCAACAGCACCAGTATCGAATCTCTTACCTTTTAACCACTTCAATGTTCGTTACTAGTCCTATTTAACACAACAATTTGAGTAAACATCTGTTGGGCGAACACTACGTCTGAGATCTGTTTCTTTGATTATTTTCACATGCATTACAACAAGTTTTTAGCGGGAATTTTTACCATTTCTTTAACATTCAGTCTTTAGTTCTGTTGGTATTGTGTCCAATGTGTATCGTAAACTAACATTACGTTTATGTCTGATGATAGACTTACGGTATTGTTATTTGCTACACTTACGTTGTTATATGAAGCCAAACTGTCAAATTCTGTACTCATGTTTCTCAATGACAAACGTCATCGAAAGTCAATTTTTACTATGTTCACTAAAGCAGCAAATAATCACAACTAAACAAAGGTATGTCGATCAATTAGAAGAAAACTAAATGCAGTTTACCTTTCATATTATGATTTATAAAATAAATAATATATTAGAAGTTTCTAATTACAACAGACCACATCCATCTTTACGTCTGTTTAACTCTTTGGCTCTTGTGAAATTTAAAATTGTAGTACTTTTACCGAAACAGTCTTTAACTTTATTTTATTAAAAGCAAATTATGTGAGTTAAATGTTGATGTCACATTTGTGTTGTGTGTTTTTCTTTTAGCAAAATCACATGAGGCTATCTTCTGTATCCACCGAGAGGAATCGAACTGCTGATTTTATCGTTGTAAATCCGTAGACTTACTGCTGTATCAACATAGGACATCATTTTTGTTTTTTTATAAAGTGTCATAAAATCATCATATATTCCAATATTTACTTAATTATTGACTGTTCATAAGCGTGACTAGTGTAGCAATGAAGCTCCATCAATGATAGAATGGTATTAGAACATAAGGATCAAAAAGGTTGTTAAATGAGATTTAGGTAAAAAATAAAATGTGGTATTGCCCAAGTTTTGTCATTACTCTAAACTTATATTCCTGTAGGACTCTTCCCGAGTCTCCTTGCCCAAGTTTTGTCGTTATTCTAAACTTATATTCTTGTAGAGTTCTTCCCAAGTCTCCTTGCCCAAGTTTTGTCGTTCTTCTAAACTTATATTCTTGTAGGGTTCTTCCCAAGTCTCCTTGCCCAAGTTTTGTCGTTATTCTAAACTTATATTCTTGTAGGGTTCTTCCAAAGTCTCCTTGCCCAAGTTTTGTCGTTATTCTAAACTTATATTCTTGTAGAGTTCTTCCCAAGTCTCCTTGCCCAAGTTTTGTCGTTCTTCTAAACTTATATTCTTGTAGGGTTCTTCCCAAGTCTCCTTGCCCTGTACTGACACTCGGAAGATTCAAGGAAACACAAGTATTATTGTAGAGAATGAGAATGAGAGGAATACATGTGACCACAAGTCTGTCATTAAATAATTCACAATGTTTGTATCGACATGTTTACAGCGTGATTTTAGCGTGTTTTTTTTTAATATTTTCTCTGTAGAAACATGTTGTTTACTTTCTATACAATTCAGTAATAGTTTCAGAAGTGACTGAAACAGTTTGTTTTGTTTATTTCAGGAAAAGGCAAAGAGGATTAGTAAAACAGGTTTGAATCTCTTGACAACACCGAACATGAGAAGCGAAATGTTAAACATTTATTTCTATTGGTAACTTATTTAACGTAATTAATTTAGTTGAAAGATTCTGTAATCAGGTACTAAAATATTTATATACTGAATACAGAATCTAATTCTGCTGTGAATATTAACATTGTTTTTGCTAGGCAAACAGATATATCATAATGCTTCTAGCTCACATACACAATAATACAATTAGATTGTTTTATGTTTCCCGTCCGTGTCTTCTGTTATAGGACGTTTATCGTTTGGATGATTGAATCTTCTCCGCATAAGTAAAAGCTCACTTTCTCCTGTCTTTCATTTTAACAGAAGAAATTTCACTTACAAATACAGTAACATTCCGAAATATAAAAATATTTATTGTTTAGGTTAGTAATTTCCTGAAACAGGAAGCAAAAGGAGTTATATCTTAAAATAGGGAACAGTTCACAATACCTTGGTAAAGGAAAAAAAGACCTATTTAAACGAGAAATATTTTAAAATTTAAAAGAGTTCGTTTTACAAAAAAAAAATTACCCTTAGTTAAATCTAGCTTCATCTGATGATGACATTTCTGTTATCATACATAACAGTGACCATTCGGTACAGATGTGGTGTACCTCTGTAAGTGAAATCACACATATTACGTTTGTTCTAGCTCAGAGAATAGAAACAGTCTTTCAATCTTTAAAGCTGATGTCAGAGTAAACTTTCTTGGCTGATAGAAAACATGCAAGAAACCGATCCTAAATCTAGATGGAATTAAGGTCGAATAAAGGATAATATAAACAGTCTTCGTTATAAAATGGCATCATCTCGTGTGTTAATTTGGATGTAACTTCAACTGAACAAATTCAATATAATTGTGAAAGACGCAGAAACAACGAAAACTCTTTTTAATTCTTCTGCTGACAATGAGATGTGCAAGGTTAAATATAAATGCTTCATTTCAAAAGATTTGGCCCCCCAGTGGATCAGCGGTAGGTCTATGAACTTACAACCCTAAGAACCAGGTTTCGATACCCGTGGTGGGCAGAGCACAGATAGCTTATAGTGTAGTTTTGTGCTTAATTCAAAACAACAACATCAAAAGATTTGTCTCTTAGTTAAAAATATAAAATAAGATACTTCATTAGGTTATCAAAGAAAAATCCGTAAATAATTCCTTAAATGTAAATTTACATTAAACTTCTACTTTATGCTTGTTATGGTTACGGGTAACACTGGAGATGCTTGGAAGCGCTTGCTATCATTTGTGTGTTTTCTGCTGAAATCTTCCCACCCGTAGTCTGTAATGTTGGTGTGGGGGTCTAGTTCTACTTGTGCTCGTGATGGTTCCATAATTGCTCCATTTGTCAAAGAAGTGGTTTACCCATATGTTATCTCTAAGCTGAACCAAACTGGATTAGTATTTTTATTTATTTTTTACTTTTTAAGGGTACAGCCACAAATGGTGCAGTTCCATTAGAAATATTTGGTGGATAGTCTATTTTCTCAGGATTACTAGTTTTACTTTTACCTGAAACTAGTAATTAAACAATTCCAGACACATTAGAAGAAAGCGAAAATTTTGGAAAGGCTGATAACCACAGACCTATTAATACTGAGTTTTATTTATTTACAGCACGGTTTTGAAAGTATGGTAACTAATTAACCATTATATCTAATGGTTATGTTTTGAAAAATCTTAAAAGAACTAAAATCTTAGATCATTCATCATATAGTTCACTTGTTGCTGAAAGAAAATACGCTGACATTTAGCCATCAGTTATTTTAAACTATATTAGTCAATAGTTTCTAGATTTATTAACAGACTGCTAAAAGGTCAAAACAAATCGAGAAAAGAAATATTCAACTGAACAACAGCAATAGTTTTTATTGAGTGGGGTTTGTGTTTTATATTAAATATCAATATTCTATTCTCATTGTTCCAGAACTCAGAAATTACACATGGAAATATCTTCTATCCAACCTGACAATTCCTTCATCGATTTCTTGGTGTTCAACCAAAGTAGGAAAGTTGGACTTTAAAACCTTCAGAATAGGTTTCTAATAACAAGCCGATATTTTCGTGGTTGTTTTTGGGTTATTAATTAATTAAAACCAGTGTTTCCCTTTAAACAGATGCTTAATTTTAATTAGTTAGTTTCGAGTCACTTTGTTTTTGAAATAAATATTGTCAACAAAATATCTTCGTACATTTTTTGCGGGAAGAATATTTAGATTTCAAGATCTCAAATACATTGTACTTGTTTCATTACATTATCTTAAGACTTGGATAGTGCTAAGTTCATAGAACGTGTTTTGTTATCTAAACATTTATATGTTGTTAAAATATCTATGTTGAAGAATTACAAATTTCGGAGAGCGTCCGTTGGTGATCAGAACTTAATAAATTTACATCATAAATCTCGTTATTTCCATAAAAATAAACTTCATATGAAAATGAGTACAGAACGTAAGAGATCGTTAGGATACTTGCAATGAAGTATAAAATGAATTCTTTGGCTTTTATATTGTTGATCAGAGACCACAGACGATTGTTCTGTTCTAGCTTCTGACTTTTATATTGTTGATCAGAGACCACAAACGATCGTTCTGTTATAGCTTCTGACTTTTATATTGTTGACGAGAGACCACAGACGATTGTTCTATTGTAACTTCTCGTCATCATACGAATTATCACAGTAGATAAATTCATAAACTCCTTTAGACGTCATCCTCTACGTTCCGTGCGTTCATGTTGTACCGGTATTCCGACAATGTTTTGTGAACTATGAATCGCTCTGTTCATTTGTAATGTAGTTAAGATTTAGGTTAACAGTAAACACGTTACGTAATTTAAGATTTATTTTGTCGACGAACACAGGTTTTGTACCACTGGTTTACAAGAGGTTAGTTGCAAGTCTGACGTAAGTTACTGTAGTGTCATGTCACCAATGTTACATACCGTGGTGATATACATAAACCAAACATAATAAAATAGAACTTTAAAACCAGACCTCTATTATCATTCCTTGCTGTGGTCAGTAGGTCATAAATGTATAAAGGGCAATGCCTGTGGTCATAGCAGTCAAATGCATTGAAGATATTCAATCTGTCAGGCAAAATTCAAACATCGATGAAAAACTGATGAGAATGAGTTAAGGGTTATGGGTTGAGTGTTTTAACCCACAACGTTTCAACTTTACTGCCTTTTGCTGTCTGCAGTCAGTTGTGGGAAGGCAGTATAACATAACCTTTAGAAATAACTTTAATGTAGAGTTAAACTAACTGGATAAAAATTCTACAAAGTAAAACTCATAGCCTTTTATTTGATGTTAACCAGAATCAAAGATCCTTGCCGTTCCTGCGTAAACCGAGTGTGTCGAGACAGATCAGCTATCTAATGTTCCTCATCCCGCCTTCATATACTGAACTATGTTAATATTGATAATTAGCTATTAAACTAAGTTAGTAACGCCCTTTAAATTTGTCATAATGTATTCTCCGTGAACGAGACTTTAACCCTTAATATAGTTACATGTTTATTATCAAAATGTTTATTTTAAAATAAACCAAGTCTTGTCCTGATAATCATTTTTCAGTTTATTTTTGAATAAACTAACATTATGCATACATGAATTACTCTTATGTTCTTGATGATGAGAAACCCACTTGAAATAACAACGTATCTCAGGACGGCTGTATGGGTATTAACACTTTTACTGATAAGCAGAGAACTGGAGCACTATCAATAGAGGGTAGGATTCTACATCAAATATTGTTCATACAAAGTACAATGAGTTCTCTGTTATAAATACAGATAAACAATAGGCATGCATATACGTCGTACATTATTTTTTTCTTAACCTGAAGATGACCTAGGAAGGTCGAAACATTGTTCTTTCCTTATCAGTAAGTGTTTATACCCATACCAGCCGTTCTGAGATATGTTTGAATTACTCTTATAATAAACTCTTAAAAATCCTTTTAAATGGGATGTATCAACCCTTTTAACAAATCCGACGGTATAACACTGTTAGGGAGAATAAACCAATGATGGGTAAATTAAATTCCCTTCTCTTATCAAATATAGTCAACTATACACCGTATTCTGGTAAAGTAGTATCTATATCTAAATAACAGTTATTATTTCTTTTTAATATAAGATCTTTTGATTATATTATTCTTGGATAAAAAAGCAAGTTCTTGAGTGAAATTAAATTGTTTACATGACGAAAAGTATACAAATACAAATTATAGTTTAGTATCTGTTTTTTCGAATTTTTATCGGGTTGACTTAGAAATGACTTTAATGTTGAATTAAGTGTTATC